>NC_022034.1:1627377-1695372 GCF_000317375.1 Microtus ochrogaster
CTCCTATGTAGTATACAGATGTGAACTAGTAATAAGCATCTGTATAGAACCTCCTGTGTAGTATACAGATGTGAATTAGTAATAAGCATCTGTATAGAACCACCTATGCAGTATACAGATGTTTTGTTTTTGTAGCGTTTTACTGGATTCTGACTAAACTCTGGGCTTGGTGCAGGGAATCCTGTCTAAATCATAACATATGATAAAAAACTGAGATATAAGTTGCAGACTTGACAGAGTCATATGGCTAATAAATGTGGACTCCAAATCCAGTTTTCTCTTTTCTGCTTATCTTCTAAAAGTGAAGTCTAAGGACTGAAATCAGAGGGTGCCGTGAGGGTGCCTGTGGCTGCTATGTCAGCTGGTACAAGAGAGGTACACTTGCCCTGATACTCTGCATGGTCTTCCACATGGGGATCAGCTTTTCTTCCTTGATTAGAAATCTATTAACTCATGCTTATTTTTGTGCTTTTCACATGACCAATAATCCAGTTTGTTTGTATGTATTGTAGTCTTCACTGCTGCTGTTGTGGTGTGGAAGGGAGCACATCCTTTCTGTTCATCCTTGAAAAGAAAAAGGAGGGCTGGAGAGATGGCTCAGAGGTTAAGAGCACTGACTGCTCTTCCAGAGGTCCTGAGTTAAATTCCCAGCAACCACATGGTGGCTCACAGCCATCTGTAATGAGATCTTGTGCCTTCTTCTGGCCAACAAGCATACAGACAGGCAGAACACTATACATAATAAATAAATAAATCTTTTTAAAAAAGAAGAAAAGAAAAAGGAAAGCAGAATACTGTTAAAGAACAAATGTTTTTCTATTTTCATGAAAGCGAATGTTGTAGGTTTGAGATTCAGTGTTGCAAACCCAGATGTTTAATAGCAAATAGTGAAAATCCTCCTTAAGGGCTTCATGTCGAAAACTCATTTAAAAAGCTACCTTTGTGAATCCCACCACACTCCACAGCTGCCCCAGATTATAGACACATACTGCCTTTTCCCCTTAGGCTGCCTTCTTTTTCAAGTGTTTTTTTTCCCCCTTCTGTACTTTATCAGGTATTTTTGGTGTTCCAGGACCAATTCAGACTTTGTACTGGTTTCTCCACAGTGTCTTTAACTCCAGCAGAATTTGTTTTATGGCAATTGATGCTCCTAATGTGCTTCCAATTGTTAGGATATGATTTGAAGCCTGCTTGAAGATGCCACTCTAGACTATTGTCTCTCTTAGTTAATTGTGGGTCCTTTAAAGTCTGGAATTGTATTTGTCTTCATACCCCTAGTACTTGGCAGGGTGCCCTGTCCAGTAGACAGTCAATAACTATTGTATTGAATTTGCATTTATTTTTAGGTACTTTGCAGCAACTCAATTTGAACCTCTGGCAGCAAGATCTGCTTTTCCTTGTTTTGATGAGCCAGCATTTAAGGCCACATTTATCATCAAGATCACAAGGAATGAACATCATACTGCATTATCAAATATGCCTAAGGTATTGTGATATAAAGGTAAAATCTTTGGATGGACCTCTTATCTCTGAGAACAGTTGGATCCTTCTTTACTGTACTATTGGTAGGAATATTTAGATTCATATGTGTATACTTCTGAAATAAATAAAAATGGAAAAATTTGCTAGGCTAAGGAACTCTTGAGGAAGGAAAAGACTCTGCAGGATTTAGAATGCGTGAGTAGGAGTGTGAAGTGTTTTCTTGCTCTACAGAACACTATGAATTAGTACAAACCCAGGATATTACTTGAGAAATAGTGAACTTGCTCTTCTAAGCAGTGTTGAGAGTGTGGAACTGTGATTATTCTTGGTGTTTTGGCAAATGAAACTTTGGATTGTTGTCATGTAGAAATGGACAACAAAAGTGAGAGCCTCTTTATTGAGTGTTAATTATGTGGGAGATAGTAGAGGCAACACCCAGCAGAGGAGTTTTATGCTAAACATAACTTAGGGCTCCTTTTGTGTCTACTTGAATGGCTTTGTGTGGTCTGTGTGGTGCTTCATAGAACCTGTGTAGCTAGGGGTGAGGAATAGCCACAGCAGGCAGGTAATGCAAGCTACCCTTATAGACAGCATGATCCATCATTGTCACAGTCCAACTCGTAGCCAAACTCTTCATCTTAATCAGTCTCTTATAGAGGCGGGCATCTGCTTGTCTGATAAACCAAGTGTAACCAGATTAATGGTTGAGAAATCCTGAGAATTGCTGGCATTTCTCACCTTCAGTCTGTTGCAGACTTCTCTAGTGACCTAACATATTAGATTCCACTAAGTGTTCCTTATGGAGCACCAGATTGTGTTAGAAGATATCTTAGCTATAGTTCCTTTATAAAGTCAGTTGTCCTAAGGTTCTGGGGTGGGGGAAGGAGTTGAGTTTTGCTACAATTTTTAAATGGAAAGACAAACCTAATGCTCCCTGTAACTTAAATATATTGAGAGCTATGTTGGGGTTTTCATGATATTCAGTGTGTCCTCTTGATCAAGGGTGGTAGAAGAAACTGAAAGAAGGGGCTTCGTTCTCTAGAAATTTGTGTTGAAAGATTAAAATATGCAAGTATTATCTTCATTAATTTTTAGTATCTCAGTATATTTGTCATTGATTGCTTTAATTACAGAACTGTCATCTTTTTTTCCCTTTGGCTATAGAAGTCATCAGTCCCTGCAGAAGAAGGACTTATTCGGGATGAATTTTCTGAAAGTGTTAAAATGAGCACGTACCTGGTTGCTTTCATTGTAGGGGAGATGAGGAACCTGAGTCGGGATGTAAATGGAACCCTGGTATGTTCCTGTACTAATTCTCTGAACACCTATTTATATAGTAAGCTAGGTAGAATTAATTCTTTAATGACAAGCTTTTAGATCAAATTCTGATGTTTTGTAACAGAAACACTACTTTAACTTAACTGTTGTGTTTATCTAAGTTGTTCTATTACCAATAAAGACTTGGGAGTCAGATATTGGATTGGAAACCTGATAGACCAAAGAAGCCATGGAGGAGCAATCAGCTGACCTTCTCTACACTTCCTACACCAAAAAGAAAGTCCAAAAAACCTTGCTAATCCTGTACCTCTATTGTATCCTGGATCCTCTGTAAATGCTATGACTATTCCTTGTCAACTAGTTGCTGGATTCACCCCGATTCAAAGTTAACGTTATTAACAAAGTCTCAGGGTGTGGATATCCCACAACACTTAACTCTTATTTATTGCCCTTCATTTAATACCTGAAAAATCAATAGTTTTCAAGTTTCCTATTTTATAGTAGAATCATTATAAGACAACATAATATATTAGCTTTTGTAGAACTGTACTGTAGAAAATATGATGACCAGTAGCCTTATATAGCTCTTTAGGTTTAAACTAAAATAAAATGTATGGAGAATCTCTGCTTGCCATACTTCAAGAGTTATAGTAGTTTGTGTGGCTATTGATTATAGTAGTATATTGTCTGTAAAAATGAGATGAATACTCTTTAAAAAAAAATTAGTAGCCGGGCAGTGGTGGTGCATGCCTTTAATCCCAGCACTCAGGAGGAATAGGCAGGAGGATCTCTGTGAGTCTGAGGCAAGCCTGATCTACAAGAGTGAGTTCCAGGACAGCTAGGACTGTTAAACAGAGAAACCCTACCTCGAAAAAACCAAAAAAAAAAAAAAACCCAAAAAATTTAGGTGCTGGTCTACAGATCAGCAGTGTTTCTAAGCATGTAAAAGGCTCTAGTTTCAATCCCCAAAACCAGAAGAAAAAAACAAGCCCTTGTTGATTTTATTCATAGAGAATGTGTACGATTGTTTAACTTAAGGGCCTAGTTTATTTCCATTTTCTCATAATTGGTGTTTTAATCAGGATATTTTGTTTTTCTTTGTCATTAGTGCTCATGTGTAAATAGTTATTTGATTTGAACTTTTATTTTATAGTAGAGATTTAAACACTGATGATAGAGAAGAATTCTTTTTAAGTACCTACTTCCTATTTACTTTTCAAACCTGCCCCCAATCTGCCACGCTAGCTTGTTATTGTCTGTAGGATTACATTAAAATTTGTCATTTTGATATTTAAGACAATTCTTTACAAGCTCAACTGTATTTTCAGTTGTTCTAGAGTGAATTCTTCCATCACTCCCAGTGTCACAATTTATTATCAAATATATAACCCATCACCATGTATGCTTTACACTGGGAGGAAAGTTTAAGAAAAGAGTTTCACAAATCTTTTTTGGGTGGTAGGCAGAGGCTTTTATTCATCTGTATTAGATGGCAGAAAAGTTTAACAAGAATATGTCTTTGGTATGAATGGAATTGGTCTTTTATAATTACTAGCTCTAATCTCTTGAAGAGACCACATCCTAATCCCCTCTATACCTCATTTTTCAGGACTGTAATATATATACAGAGATGCACAGGAAATAAAATCCATTTATATGTATATATGTATTATATATTCATATAAGCACATATGCATAGGTAGAGTATACAATACATTTTCCCATATGTAACCATATCATTTAATCTTTTGCACACCAAGAGATTTAATCTCATTTTTAGTGCTTCCTAGTAGTAAATATGTTATTTAACAGCATGAATAACCAATAGTTGTTGGAGGCTGCTTGTTCATTCCCAGCTGCCTAGACTTGAATAACCACACAGAAATTGTATTAATTAAATCACTGCTTGGCCAATCACTTAAGCGTATTGCTACCTAGTTCTTACATCTAGGATTAACCCATTTCCATTATTTTATATTTTACCATGAGGCTCGTGACCTACCGGCAAGATTCCAGCTGACATTTCACGTCTTTCCCCTCTGTCAGCTACATGACGTCTTGCAACTCCACCTTTTTTCTCCCAGGATTCAGTTTAGGCGCACCTCTCCCCCCCCTCGCGCCCACCTAGCTCTACTCTGCCCTTTCACAGGCCAAGCCAGCTTCTTTATTCATTAACCACAAACAACAACACATATACAGAAGGTCTTCCCACACCAAATAGTTTTACAATTTCTCCTTTTTTATTAGGAAATGGATAGGGCTATACTTTGTAGTAGCAGGCTGTGCTAGGAACTTCATGTTTCTCTTGAGGTTTTTGTTTTGTTCTGTTTGTTTCCTTGCTTCCTGCTTCTGTGTTTATCATCGATGGGCTAGTTGAAAGAATTAATTTCATCAGTCAGATATGAGTACCAAATCTGGCATGTAGCATTTAACTAGAGCCCTCAATTATACTATCAATATAATTTTAATTTATTCACAAACATGTTTTTGTTCAAAATTTCTAAAGTAATTTAAGTCATGTTAAGGTTCCTGTTGTGATGAAACACCATAACCAAAGAAACTTGGAGAGGAAAGGGTTTGTTTGGCTTATACTTCCATAGCATTGTTCATCATTGAAGGAAGTCAGGACAGGAACTCAGAAAAGGCAGGATCCTGGAAATGGAAGGTAATGAAGAAGCCGTGGAGGGGTGCTGCTTACTAGCTTGTTTCTATGGCCTTGTTCCACCTGCTTTCTTATATAACCTAGGGATAGTACTTCCCACCATGAACTGGGCCCTCCCCTATCAATCTTTAATTAATAAAATGACCTAAAACTGGATCTTGTGGCAGCATTTACACAATTGAGGTTCCCTTCTTTCAGATGACTCTAGCTTGTGTCAAGTTGACATTAAACTAAACAGGACATATCCCAAGTGTCTTTCAATCATCCTGGTACACTTTGCCCATTTGATATAATTTCCTTCTAGTTCATCTAATCAGTCATTAAGATTATATTGTTATATTGTTACTTTAATCCTCCCCTCTTAACTGCCCCATTAATTGTATGTGTATATGTATATATATATATATATGTCAATAAATACACATATATAAAACATATTAACAATACATTATTGTTAAAATAATAAAATTTCAGAGCCCATAAATTTGATTAGTGGGAGGAACATAGGAAGGGTTGGAGAAAGAAGAGACTCAATATATTCTTTATGTTAGAAATTCTGCTTTCTGTAATGTGTTCAGTTAACCTGTTTTGTCCTTTAGATCCTACAGACCATGTTATTACTTCACATAGTTCTGCTTTTGTTAGCTAGTTTTTGTTTTTATTACTTTAAGGCACAGACAGGTTAAACCTACCAAATCCTCTATTTTTCAGTTGTAAAGAACCCGTTGCTCTAGATAAGTAGGGATCTCCATAGTTGTAGTTATAGAAATCTCTTAAATGGTCTTAGTAGTAGATGACAGGAAAGCAGTTAGGCTTTAAGGCTTTAATATAGCTATTAAGGTCTAGTTGCCAGTAGACTTTCATTTGACTGTGACTAAGATATTTGTTTTTCTTTTTCTTTTTTTCTTTATGACTGTGACTAAGATATTTGTTTTTCTTTTTCTTTTTTTCTTTATGACTGTGACTAAGATATTTGTTTTTCTTTTTCTTTTTTCTTTAATCTTTTTATTAAGTTTCAACCCAGAGCCTTAGTCTTTTTAACATACTCCTGTACCACAAAACTGTACCCCAAATCACCATATAGTAGTAATTAGTGTTCTCTTACCCAACCCAAACTGTTGTTTAAGGCAGGTTGTTGTTTAGTGAAGACCTGTAATATTACTTACTCAGGATGCTAAGTTAGGAGAATCACAGGTTCAAGATGTGCCCGAGCTACAAAATGAGTTCAGACTGAGCCTGGAGAACTTACTTAGACCCTGTGTCCAAATAAAAAGTAGAAAGAGGCCTGGGGACATAGCTTGAGTGGTAGAGGGCTAGACTAATATGCACAGGCCACAAAATGGTAAAAAAAAAAATCGTTTCTACTTAGATACATTGTTCTCGTTTTCCACTGTTTTATTATTATTTTAGAATAAGGTTGATATAAATATAATGAACAGATGATGTATATGTATTAAAAAGTTAAAAGCACATGTTCTTTACTTTTTTTTCTTTTCTGTGTTTTCTTTTCTTTTCTTTTTTTTAAGACAGAGTTTCTCTATGTAGCCTTGGCCGTCCTAGAACTGTCTCTATTGACTAGGCTGCACTTTTTTTTTTTCTTTAAGGAAAAGAAAAGAATTAGAGAGTAAGAAAAAAATTCAAACTACCCCTTCTCCTAATTGTGTTCTAGGATTGAGAATAATTTCATCCGTTGGTCAAATTTCAGTTTCTTTAATAATCATATCATGTGTACTTAAACTTTTCATTTGTCTACCAAATGGTAGGTAGAAGGCATAGGTATTTAAGCAACCTGTGTGCTGTTTTGTATTTGCTTTTTCATGAGTGTGTACCCTGAAGTGAATGAGCAAGGTAAGACCTGAATTATAGTGAGGGTGTCTAATGATAGGATTTTTTTTTAATATTACATGATCCATAAAAGCAAGCCAACAACTGAGGTTAGTATTTGTTTACTAATATGTATTTAGTGCCTACTGGAGTGCAGGCATGATAATAAGTGCCAAAAGAATTAATACCTTAGTTTGTGCTGCAGATAACTCATCATGGCTGTAGTCCATAAATAAGAGCATTTCTGTGTCATGGGAGTGTAAGATTGTAAAATTAGATAGGCTAGTGCATATAGTTTGCTCTGAGATGTAACACAGTTTATTTGAGATATTGGAAAAACTTAAAAAAAAATTAAAACACCAGGTAATTCTTTTGTGTGGATATGGATATAGATGACTTGTTCTGTGTGGATTGGAACAATTATTGGCAAGAGTTTCTATCCTAAAAGATCTCATATAGTATGCACTTCTTGAATTTGCTGGTCCTAACAGTGCCCAGCTGAAAGTCATGGCATTTTAATTTTACCTATCTTTACATTATGGATTATGTTTCTCTTTAGGTTTCTATATATGCGGTACCAGAAAAGATTGATCAAGTTCACCATGCCTTGGACACAACCGTAAAGCTCCTTGAATTTTATCAAAATTACTTTGAAATTCAATACCCACTTAAGAAATTGGGTAAGCTATTAATAATAGTGTTTTTGATTTTTAGTGCAATTTGTAATAAGATTTGCTTCACAAATGATTTTTTATAAAAAGTTTTTGCCAAAATTATTGGGTTTTTTTTGTTTTTTTTGTTTGGTTTGTTTTTTGTTTTTGTTTTTGTTTTTCGAGGCTGGGTTTCTCTGTAGCTCTGGAGCCTGTCCTGGAACTAGCTGTTGTAGACCAGGCTGGCCTCGAACTCACAAAGCTCACAAAGATCTGCCTGCCTCTGCCTCCCGAGTGCTGGGATTAAAGGTGTGCGCCACCACCACCACCACCAAGAAACATTGTTTGTGTTATAAAAATTGTATTTATTAAGATTATGTACAATCTATAAGTTTTTTAAACTTGAACTTTAAGTTACTTATATAACTTATAAGTTTATGTGGTTGTAGGAATTTGCTTAGAGCTCCATCTGGAGTTTAACTTTCAAGAAATTTCCAATTCAAATATTAAAAAGTAAATACTGGGAGCCTATGAAAGCAAGATTTCTGTTCAGTGTGATGCTGGTTCTGAAGAACATAGAAGGATTTGACCTGGGCTTTGTCTTCCTTACTCCAGCCTGATTTATTGTGAGGGAAATGGGCATTTTTTTTTCCTTTGGAGACATTAGAATTGTTGATCACAAAAGGGTTTTTTCATTTCTTCCTCGGCTGACAACCAGGGACATAGCATGTAGATCTACAAAAAGGAAGATTCTCAGTGTTAAGGATCATGGAAGATCTCATTGTCTTTACTGGGTAGAGAATCTTGACTTAGGGTGTTCCTTAGATGAGGAATTAATCTCTTCATTCTTGTTATGTCCAGATTTGGTGGCCATTCCTGACTTTGAAGCGGGAGCAATGGAAAATTGGGGCCTGCTTACGTTCCGAGAAGAGACTCTTCTGTATGACAATGCCAGTTCTTCAGTAGCAGATAGAAAACTGGTTACAAAAATCATCGCTCATGAGCTGGCACACCAGGTATTACCAACCAGTGCTCTTACACCAAAGCCCTAGAGTTTTAGTAAACACCTCCTATGCTTTTAGTGTTGCTATTACATAGAAAATGATGCTTTTTAAATACAAACCTAATGGCCAAGGGAAAATAATATCTGTTAGAACTTCATATGTAAGTCATTTTCACGTCCATTATCTCATCTCACAAATGTCGAAGGTGAGTGGTAATTCCATTTTACATGTATAGAAAATGAGACTCAGTCCGCAGAAATGATTTGTTTAAACTTACACAGCTATTAAATTTTACCATTAAGCCTTGAAGAATAAATGTATCTTCAGATTATCTTTTTTATTACCTCAGTTCTAGGGCCAAACCCAGAACTTTGTATTTGTTAGACAGTACTTTACAGCTGAGCTAAATTCCCTAACCATTGAATATAATTTTTTCCTTATTAATACATATCTGCATCACATCTAGCAACCATGAGCTGCTCAATGTAACCTTGTAGGATAGAATTTCTTCCCTCAGTTACACTCTTTCCCTTATTAAGTCAAAACCTTCTTACTGTGTAGCTCAGATTTCTCTTGCCTCAGCTCTTGAGTACCAGATCATAGGTGTGGGCTCTCATACCCAACTGACAAAATTTCTTTTTCTATTTCCTGCTATAACTGGGTTCTCAATTAATGTGGGAGAAGGAGCTCTTCCCAGTATAGAGTGAAGGAATTCGTTGTATAAGATTAAAAAAAGAAAATACTTATCCATGTATATCCCCATTCCAAAAATATTACCATTGTTGTGCCCTAGATATGAGATGCTTTTCAGTATAGGGTGTGATGGGAAGCTGTGGCGTGGCAGTACATGAAGGAAGACAGTTAACTCTGTAGGTGACTGTGTGACCCTGGTAAAAACTTGTTGGCAAGCTGATAAATGAAGCTTTATTTTTCTAATCTTGTTATTTCTGGGACCATGCATTACCACTTAGATTATTTCTCTTATTTTTTTCTTTTGTTTAGGGCTTTATAACTCATCTTCCTGTTAAATATATTTTTAAGATAGTATCTTAGAAAAATTATGATTGAACTCTCAAAAGAAATTTTATTTTGTTGTAGTAATAACCTTATTTTTTGCTACTGATTTGAAATAAAACCCAGACTACACTGAAAAATTTGTATACCCTATGACCACTTTTTATTGCAAGTATTTTAAAAAGAAGTTTATTTGTATATGTGTATATGTGCCTGTATGTGCTGTGTCTGTGTGTGTCTGTGTGTGTCTGTGTATGTGCGCCTGTGTGTGTGTGTGTGTATGTTTGTGTGCCTGTGTGTGTCTGTGTCTGTCTGTCTGTGGGTGCACATGTGAAGCAGAGAAGAGAGCATCAGGTGTCCTCTTCACCTCTGTTCTGAGGCAGGGTCTCTTCACAAACATACAACCACAATGATTTGCCTGTTTGTACCTCCCTAGAGCTAGGATTGCAGATATTTGTGTAGAATTGCATGATGACTTGTTACATGGTTGCTGAGATCCAAACTCAGGACCTTAGAATTGCAGGGCAAGTACTAACTGCTGAGCCATCTCTCCATACCCAAAAGAGACTTAGGAAGATCTGTTACCTTTTGCCTTCTTTTTACTACCATATGTAAGAAAGCATTTAAAGAATTCTCTGATTTCTTCTGAGTGTGTGTGTGTGTGTGTGTGTGTGTGTGTGTGTGTACACACATGTGCCAGGTTTCTATAAGAATGTTACTCAAATCTTGTGTGAATTGTGTCTTGAACTCGGGTAATAGAAGAGAAGCATGAAATCCAGACCCTCTGACAATAGGAAAATCATTAGTTGTCATAGAAGATTGCACATATAATGGAAAATAATCTTACTAACTTGGTATTAGATCAGATAATTTAATTATCTAAGAAGTCTCACATTAATGAAGCAACTTAAAATGGTCATTATCTATATAGTTTAATGCATACTGTATGTTAAAAGTTCATACACATTTTAATAAATAAGGGAGGAGGGAGAGGAGTGGGTGGAGGGGGAGAAGGGTTGGAGGAGGGGGGAAGGGTGGGAGGAGGGGGAGGGAAATGGGAGGCTGGGAGGAGGTGGAAACTTGTTTTTTTCCTTTTCTCAATAAAAAAAAAGGCAAAAAAAAAAAAAGAAAAAAAAATAAATATATTCATAGTCTTTCCTGCTTCTTTTCCCATTCAGCTAAGGTAAAATGTTGATGTTTTTAGTTTACTTCTAAAATAAGTTTATATAACTTTTAAAATTCTTTACTTTTTATACAGTTTGTATAACTTTTACATCTTTAATTGCTCTGGATACAGTTTATTTTAAGTTATTTTTATTTGATTATCTGTAATTAGCTTGATAGTTAATCCAGTTAAGAAATTCCTGTGAATATACATGTCATACTAGTTACCAGCTTGTCTTTCCTACAGTGGTTTGGTAATCTGGTTACAATGCAGTGGTGGAATGACCTGTGGCTAAATGAAGGCTTTGCAACTTTCATGGAGTATTTTTCTGTGGAAAAAATATTCAAAGAGCTCAACAGTGTAAGTACTGTGTTTCATTATCCTATGAGGAGGGAATAGGGAGGTTATGAGTTATTTACCATGTATTTTCTATGCATTTGAGATAAGAAAATATTTTTAGAAAGCTATAGCCACATCTATAATTCTGGAGATTTTACAATTAGAATCACACTCTTGCTTATTGATGTAGTTCATTGAACGTTGAAATAGTTATGTGTGATCATATTTTTTTTTTACTTCAGGATGAATGTTTTAACTGCTACCTTTTATTTTTGAAGTATTTTTTTCTGTTTGAAGGATTTTGGATAAAGTTGGAAAATTTGTTTTGTTAAAAAACTTAAAGTATTTCTATAAAGAGAAATGAAATGAAGACTGACTTCAATATTGCTTTTCATATAGTCACTGAGTGCATTCTCCCAGCAGTTCTTAAACAGCATATAAGTTGCTAAAATAATAAATGAATGAATAAATAAATAAATTGTCCTTGCTGTGTTTCAAAGACTTGAATAACATCCTCTTATAGAGAGCTATTATGCTGTGAGTTGTGTCATTAGAGTTTGGAGATATTTCTTATACTCACAGATGTTCAGACATAGTAGGCCATAATTTGACAGATATTGCTGAAATAATTCAAGCATTATTGGGCAGCTGAGGAAAAGCATGAACATGGGTCCCTCAAACTATAGGAAAACCTCCCACATAGAAATGTTTCCAACCCTAAAATTCTGTGACTTGCTGTTAGACTCCACACAGACATTATTCAGGTTCTTGAAGTAATACTCTTGAGAATTTCCAGTTTGACATTGCTGTATACAGGGCTTGTTTAAAACTTAAGTAATTTTCAGTTGGAATACTAAGTAGTATTAAGTGTGCTACTTAATTAAGCAATGAAATACACAGTCTCACCACTTGGGGGTGCCCAGAATGCTTAAAATTCTAATATGCATTCTAGGGACACTTTTGGCTGAGCTATGCTTTCAGACTGAGTTGTACTTTATATAAAATAACCTTAACTAAGAATTGTATATTATTTTAACAGAAACTCAAGGTAAGGACCAAGTTTCTGCCCTAAGTTTCAACTTTTATTTTAAAAGTGTGCTTTAGTCTTTGTTGAATGAATATTTATCTTGGATATTCAGATTTGGAAATTCACTTTCACTAGTTGTAGATTCTTAATTTTACAGTCGTGCTCTTCATTTGGAAATGCTAATTCTTATGTCCCTCAATTTTAAGTACAGTTTTAAATTTAAGGAATATTTATATACTATATTTTCAGTAGCTTATATACTAAAATTTAGTAAACCCAGAATGTTTTATCCTGTAGCAATTTTCATAATCTGTATAAATGTATAATTGCCTTTATACTGATAATGACTTCCTACCACTCAATTTTTTTACTAGTATGAAGACTTCCTAGATGCTCGATTGAAAACCATGAGGAAAGATTCCTTGAATTCATCCCATCCAATATCATCATCTGTTCAGTCTTCAGAACAAATAGAAGAGATGTTTGATTCTCTTTCTTATTTTAAGGTATTACTGTGCACAAAGAAAAGTACTTTTTTTTTTTTTTTTTTTTTTTTTGAGACAGGGTTTCTCTGTCCTGGAACTCACTCTGTAGACCAGGCTGGCCATGAACTCAGATCTGGCTGACTCTGCCTACCAAGTGCTGGGATTAAAGAAAGGCTTGCACCACCACCACCTAGCTAAGAAGTATACTTTTAATAGACTTTAAATTCATTTTGTAAGTCAGCAAACAGCTTAATTCGTATTAAAAATTGAATAAATATTGCCTTGGGGGTATTTTATTATACTGTTTAAATTTTAAGCATGTCAATCTGTGTAAACTTTTGTCTTAACTTTTCTGAGTGTTTCTCTGTCTCCCTCTTAGTCACTGTGACTAGTATTTATGCAATGAAGCAGATTCTATAATTCATCTTTCAAAGTTAGTTTTATCTATTGTTCTATAAGTAGAATGTGTTCTGAGAAAAGGACCTGCGCAAAGCCCTTTATTTTCTTACTCTAAATATTTTCCAGAATCAAGATCACCAAAATAATTATTCAAAAGGTTATTTTAATAATTGACGGTTATGATTACCCTTCAGGGTGTGAAGTATAAGCACCAGGTCTGTGGATGGAAAGTAGAAGCTCTGTTGGGATCTGAGCAGGTTGGAGAACAGAGGAAGTATGGTACCAATGTTACTAGAATTTATAATGTCAGAGGATTATGTTGAAACCAATTAGCCTTTTTTTTTTTCTCGATTAGCCCTTTGTGTTTGATTGCCAGATTACTTAGCTAGTAAATCTCTGTGCTAGATAGAGAAGAAAACACATTGAACATTTGAGGATAGAACCCATATTATAAAAAAGCTCAAAATTGGGTGGTAAATACATGTGGAAGAGTAAGAGAAGGTATATGTGCTGAAATAGTACAGAGAATTTATACACGCTGAAGAGATCCTCTGAAGAAGAGATTTGAAATGTTTCTAAGAATGCAAGTAACAGGGTGGGGCATGAATGGAATAGTGTTCTCCACAGAGAAGAATCAGGAGTGCTGATGGCTGGAGCAGTGACGTTTCTGCAGAGATGGGGTCAGAGTGAGCTGGGAAGGTAAGAAAGGAAACATGACCCTCAGCTGCAGCAGGGCCTGAATGCCATAAGAAATCTAGGCATTTTTTAATATAAGGATGACTTATTTAATCTTGATATTTAGAAAACTTAAATTGGATTCAATTTATAAAGTGGATTACAGTAGGGAGAAAACAAAAATGAGATGTGACGCTGAATGTCAGACATGCAGTGGTGAACATTCAAAATGAGTGGTCATAACAATGGGAAGAAAATAGATCTAAAAGTAAGATGAGTTTTTGAACTTGAATAACTTGGTGGGTGACAGTGGAAGGTAGAAATATTTTCCAGATTCAAGCCTTCATCAGGAAGGAAAGAAATTATAGTACTTTTAACAAAAAAATCAGCAGTTTAATTTGGTCTAAAAATATATATACTACTTTCCCTTTATCTGAAGTTTTATTTTCTGTGGCTTCAGTTACTATTACTAACTATCCTATGAAGAATATTAAAAAGAAAAGTCCAGTAATAAGCAATTCATAAATTTTGAATGGCATGTCATTCTGAGTTATGGAAAAGTTCATTCTGTCCTGCCTTGGTACAAGTCAACCATTTCTCCAGTGCACCAGTGCTGTGTATGCCTCCTACCTGTTCATCACTAAGTACCATCTCAGTTATCAGATCAACTGATTCAATGAGGCCCTATGGCCAGTATCTCTTACTTTATTTATTAATGATCCTTAATGCACAAGTAGGTAGTTGAATATGAGTCTGAAATTCAGAAGTAAATCAAGAGGCTAAAGGTCCTAGAGTTGGGAGCAATGAAAAAGCAAATGGCAGGGCACACCAAACTTTAGTCATTAGGAAGATAAGATTAATAAAAAAAAAAAAAAAAACATGGATTGGAGATAAAGTTAGGAACACTGTCCCAAGACTGGTTCTCTAAAGACTTTCAAGCAGAAGTGGGAAATCAGTCATATTAACTTCTATCAGTGCATTGTAATAAGGCAAGTAAGAGAAGTGAGATTGATCTGGCACCAGAAATTTATCAGTGACCTTGGTTATGATATTGCTAGTAGAGCAGTAGTTCATCTGTGGTATAAAAGAACATGGGAAGAGAGCAAATGTTGATGACAGTAGAATTTTACTACAAATGAGAAGCAAGAACTAGTGTGATAACTAGAGGAGGCATGAAATTAAGGAATTGTGAGAGTCATTGGTGTGTGAGTGTGTGTGAGTGTGTGTGTGAGTGTGTGTGTGAGTGTGTGCGTGTGTGAGCGTGTGTGAGTGTGTGTGAGTGTGTGCGTGTGTGTGTGTGAGTGAGTGTGTGTGAGTGTGTGTGTGAGTGTGTGCGTGTGTGTGTGTGTGTGTGTGTGTGTGAGTGTGTGAGTGAGTGTGTGTGTGTGAGTGAGTGTGTGTGTGAGTGTGTGTGTGAGTGAGTGTGTGTGTGTGAGTGTGAGTGTGTGTGTGTGTGTGTGTTAGTGTGCGTGTGTGTGAGTGAGAGTGTGTGTGTGAGTGTGTGAGTGAGTGTGTGTGTGTGTGTGAGTGTGTGTGTGTTGTGTGTGTGTAAGAATTTTTAACATTTGTGTTTTGTTGATAGGAATATTATGGAGAAGTTCATCATGTAGAAAAGAAGAAGGGACTATTAAGAATAAGAATGCTTAAATTTATAGAATAAATATAGAGTGAAAAGAGTGGAATAGCTATTAAATTTATCTATACTTATAATCTTGATAACTTGATAGTGCTACATTTTTATAACAAGTGAAATTTATTCAAACACTGTTTAATGTCTGCTGCTAGGCATTGTAGTAGGCACTATTTTCTGTAGTTGTATCTTTGAATTGTTCACCCAACTAGCCTTCAGTATAGAAGAGATAAACATAAACCAGATAAAGAAAATAATATCAATTGCAAATAGGGCAATGTGACTTCTCTCTCAATTTAGAAAAGACACCAAACAGGTAGTTGCTTCCTGGTTAGAAAAGTAATGTGTGTGAGGGGTATAGTAATGCCCGAACACTTGCAACCCAGCTATGGAATCTTAGTATTTGCTTGTTCCTCTATATATTCATTAGTATAGACATCCTTCAGAAGAAGAAAGATCCTGATTATTTCTGCAACATGGGAGGCTAAAATTAGAATGTAATTGCTACTACCATCAGAGAGATTTTGAAAGCTCTGCTAACTAATTGTGACTTCCTTGGTGTATGTACATGGATGCAGCTAGCACTTTAAGAATTGGAGGTGGGAGATGAGATGCCATAGAAATTTGTCATATGCTTCTATTAAAAATACACAAATCTTTATCATTTTAATAATGACATGAAAACAACGTACACTGATAGACCCCAAAGAATGGCTGATAATAGATGTAGTGTGCATAGGAATCTAACTCCCTTTGTTAATGTTGAACATGGTTTACATCTATATATACAAGACTAATAATATGTTGCATATATGAAATCATGTGTTTTAGAAATAATATATTTTCAATTTAGATTCTTGATCCTATGGCCTGCAATAGTCCGTCATTTTCTCCCCTTTTTTTTCAATTTGTGGACAGGGAGCTTCTCTCTTGTTGATGTTGAAGACGTACCTTAGTGAAGATGTGTTTCAGCATGCTATCATTCTTTACCTGCACAATCACAGTTATGCATCCATTCAAAGCGATGATCTCTGGGACAGTTTTAATGAGGTAAGTGGCCTGGATAGTTCAGTCCTGTCTGTGAACTATGAGAGGTCCTCTGTTTATATTTCTATCACACATATACATGGTACCAATGATAGTTATTTAAGAGAGAGAAGATAGAGCTTAGCATATAAATATTTGTTTTTAAAGTCAAGAAATGAAAATACTGCTTATTGTTACAAAAAAAAAATCTGGCCATGGGTAGCTATAATCATTCTGTACCTTAATCTCCATTCCTTTTGTTGGGTAAGGAAAAATTTTCTTCTCAGTATTAATGAATATTGCATATTTTTGATACTTGATATTTGCAAAAATTTATTTTCCTATATGTTTTCTAGTTTTTCTACCTTCAGTTAATGATACTGTATGCAACCTTATGTATCTCTTGATTTGGAGGCTCGGATCCCTCTCAGGAGTTGATATATCACAAGATGACATCACATCAATGAGTCCCATGAGTTACATACTTCCCTTGAGTTGTTTTTCTCTTTGGAATTTGTTACACTTCTGTTTTCTAACAAGCAGTGTAATTAGGTAGAATTATTCTTCAGAGCAGTGTATGAACCCAGCATCTCTATGGTACATATGTTGACTGCACAATTCTCATAGGCTCGAGTTTGTTATTCTGATCTAAATTGGTGGTTCTTTGTGCTCTTCAAGATCACAGATATATCTGAAAATCTGATAAAGTTCTTGTCATTTGCCTTAGAAAAACCACATACATGCAAGACATCACACATAGTTTCAGAGTCTTATGGATGCTGAGTCAAGAACTCCTTTGCTTTGAATGTGCCTCATTTATTCTTTCTTGCCCACTCTGAATTGTTGGTATTTTCTAGTGTTAAGTTTTTACCCAGAAGATAGGACTTCCCTACTGAGTTCTGTTTGAGATAAGGAATTAATTCTTATTCCCTAACACCTGTTTCTGTATTTTTTTTCTCGAATCAGTGAAGAGCTATCACTTACTTAGTTCCCATTCATACACATTTTGACATTTGGAACACATGCCTGCCTTTATCCCTCACTGCATATAGTGATGTTGGCCCATCCCAACCTAGTTACTATTTTTTTTTATCATTCATATCAGACTGTATACTAGTCTCTTCTTTAAAGTTCTCAAAGTACCTTGCTTTTCTTCCCAGCCGCTGGTCCTGAAATAAATAGGTCGAAGCCATGAGAAAGATAATATTAATAACATTAATGAAAATGGAAAACATTGTTCTATACTTTTGTGCTTAAGCAGCATATGGTGCTTTAGGTCGAGCCTTCCTTGGTGATGTAATAGTGTAGGTTTTTATGATGTTGTAGTGGCTTGAATTTACACCTATATGTAATCCAGAAGAGTGAGCTAAATCATAAAATTTAGCCTTCTTGCTTTAAAGAGACCACCTTTTTTGTATGTGTGAATCTCTTTTTGATCATTGGGGGTTCATGAGCTTTACAGGGTCTAATAATATGAGACATCAGATTTTAGGTTTTGCAGAAAAGTTAATTTATTTGGGGAAAATAAGATCTATCATCATCACAAAGAATTTACTGTTGTTCTCTAAGAGACTCGGTTAAGGGACTAGAGTTTTCTGCAGCTGGCCCTCATAACCTTGTAGCTCTGCCCCAAGGCTGGTTCTTTAACAGATTGACACTGAAGAAGCAGAGTAGGAGGCTTGCTGCTTCTCGGGCCTGAGTGGCAGTGCTTCCATCCTGTACCACTTCTCACCAGTTGTGTCTTTGAAATAGTAGTCCTGTGGTTTGAAAGTGCACTTTCATCTTTTATGGATTCTAATGCTAAATTCTACAGGTTGGTATCACACCTGCTACTTTCAGCATGTTCCCGCTCATGCCTTATGAAACACTCACTTAGATTCCAAGCTAGTTTGTTTTTTTTTAATTTATTTATTAAAGATTTCTGTCTCTTCCCCGCCACCGCCTCCCATTTCCCTCCCCCTCCCCCAGTCAAGTCCTCCTCCCTCATCAGCCCGAAGAGCAATCAGGGTTCCCTGCCCTGTGGGAAGTCCAAGGACCACCCACCTCCATCCAGGTCTATTAAAGTGAGCATCCAAACTGCCTAGGCTCCCCCAAAGCCAGCACGTGCAGTAGGATCAAAAACCCATTGCCATTGTTCTTGAGTTCTCAGTAGTCCTCATTGTCCGCTATGTTCAGTGAGTCCGGTTTTATCCCATGCTTTTTCAGACCTAGGCCAGCTGGCCTTGGTGAGTTCCCAGTAGAACATCCCCATTGTCTCAGTGTGTGGGTGCACCCCTCACAGTCCTGAGTTCTTTGCTCGTGCTCTCTCTTCTTCTGCTCCTGATTTGGACCTTGAGATTTCTGTCCGGTGCTCCAGTGTGGGTCTCTGTCTCTGTCTCCTTTCATCGCCTGATGAAGGGTAATATTCAGGAGGATGCCTATATGTTTTTCTTTGGGTTCACCTTTATATTTAGCTTCTCTAGGATCACTAATTATAGGCTCAATGTCCTTTATTTATGGCTAGAAACCAAATATGAGTGAGTACATCCCATGCTCCTCTTTTTGGGTCTGGCTTACCTCACTCAGGATAGTGTTTTCTATTTCCGTCCATTTTTTTTTAAATGTACACTCAACTAAGCATTGATTCTTTGTGGTCTTCATGAAGTACATTAGGGAAAGAGGAAAAGGAACAGGGAAATTAAACTAAAACTTTTAAACAATTTTATCATTAAGCAGAATTAATTCTTCTTAATTTAATAGGTCACAAACAAAACACTAGATGTAAAGAAAATGATGAAAACCTGGACCCTACAGAAAGGATTCCCAATAGTGACTGTCCAGAGGAAAGGGACTGAACTCCTTCTACAACAAGAAAGATTTTTTCTAAACATGCAACCAGAAATTCAGGCTTCAGATGCCAGGTATTGTCCTTCTTTCTTCCCAGCCCATCTTGTTTCCACCTTCAAGTACAAAGAGTTTAGATGTCTTATAACCATCATTCTTGTGAATCCTAATGAGGGCTTTCCTCTCTGGAAGAATGATGTGGGAGTGATTTCTTATTAATAAGGAAACTGCCTTGACCCATTTGATAGGCCAATCCTTAGGTAGGCGGAGAAAACAGAACAGAATGCTGGGAGAAAGAAGCTGAATCAGGGAGTCGCCATGATTCTCCCATTCCAGGCAGACGCAGGTTAAGATCATTCCTGGTAAGCCAGCTCGTGGGCTACACAGATTAATAGAAATGGGTTAGATTAATATGTAAGAGCTAGCCAATAAGAATCTGGAACTAATGGGTCAAGCAGTGCTTAAAAGAATACAGTTTCCGTGTAATTATTTCGGGTAAAGCTAGCCGTGCAGGCACTCCGCTCCGATTACTACAGAAGAATTTTGGAAACTTTCAGTTAGTATCCTAAACCATCATATCCTAAATAAATAGGTGAAGTATTAGGAAGAACTAACCCTCCAATGTTTTATTTCTGCAGCTACCTTTGGCATATTCCAATATCCTATGTCACTGATGGAAGAAACTATTCAGAATATCGATCAGTTTCACTGCTGGACAAGAAATCAGGTGTGACAATAGTTAATTTTTTCTGAAAAAAAAATTACTAGTAATGTAATTTTAAAAATTTGACCATAGGGCAGATAATAGATTTTATTTTACAGTGTGTAATTCTCGGATCTAGTGTCATAAATAATTATTTAACACTTTACTACAATAAGACTGACTGTTTATATGTATAGAATTGGCTTTTAGTTGTAAGAAATAAGGTTAAGAAGTTGCAAAGAATATTTTGACAATGTTTTATTGTTAAGTACTGCATAAATATTTTATGTTTTAAAATAAGTAAAAGAACCAAGCATTTGCATTAAGTGTTATTATCTACTTTCAAGTCCTAGTCTGGGGCCAGTGCATTTAACAGGCATTTTATAGATTATTTATATGCATGATAAAGGTTGATTTATAACTTAGATTTACAGTAAATGCTCATTACAACATATCCTGTAGACATGTAGGTAGCCGGACTTTCTTTGGACCACCAGCTCCCAAATAATGACATTGAGACTTCTTATTAATTATGAAAGCTTGGCCTTAGCTTAGACTTGTTCCCAACTAGCTCTTAAAATGTAAATTAACTTATTTATATTAACCTATGCTCTGCTCATTTCCTCTCCTCTGTGCAATATGTCTGACTTCTTCTGTGCCTCCTGGTGAATTCCCCACCTCTCAGGTTCTTCCCCCAAGCTCCTCTATCTCCCTGAAATGCCCACCTATCCTCTTCTGCCTAGCTACTGACCATTTAGCTCTTTATTAAAGCAATCAGGAGGTACCTTAGCAGAAACACATCTTCATACTGTACAAAAAGATTATCTCATAACACATTTCCCTTTTTTCTGGCAATAAAAAATGGGATAAGGAACTATCATAACAAAAAGATAACAAGTCACAACAGTAACAGAGGCTGAGTATCCCTAATTGAGCTTCATTATAACAGTCAAAATATTTCATATTTAGATCATTTTAGGTTTCAGGTTTCCACATTGGGAATGTTCTACTATTAAAATCTGTGCAAATACCAGAAAATCTACAATGCTCCAAGATTTTAAATACTTCTGGTCCAAAGCTTTTCAGACAAGAGGCAATTGGTCTGTATATGCTTACCCATAAGCTATCCATAAAAATCCACTGAAGTATAATTTCTAACCATTTGTGAAATACATCTGTGATACCTACACATATATCATTTTTATTTATATCAAAAAGAACATAAGACTCTTGGGTTCTGTGAAAATCAGCCATGAATACTTTAGATTTATGAAAAAGGGAAAGTTCTTGCTTAGATCTGGATATGTTTTCAAATCTACATTTTTGATAGGTGAGTTAAGCCCAATTGCCTGATCACACCATGCCTCTCCCATTTACCACTTAACCGGCTTTTAGATTAGGTATTTGGCTCAGATCCTACTCTAAAATAGGGTTGTGATAAGGATTTTTAGAGTTTATTTATATGGAGTGCCCAAAATCATGTCTGGTGTATGTTAAGTTTATGTTAGATTCCATTGCTAAGGCACTTACTAAAGAACCTTTAGGCATAGTGTATCTGCATTACATAAATTATGGAAAAAGTTTTCTAATGCTACCATAAGTTTTTTTGTGCTTTCTTTGTCATTTTAAAATTTTTACTTAAAATCATTATATACATATGATTTCCATTTCTTTCCTTTAAAAACATATATGATAATTGACAGTCTTTCATTTTTATACCCATGATTCATCAATTCTTTATTAAAAATATTTCCTAATAAAGATATCAGATGTTAAGATATTTCCCCCATTTTGTCTTTTTTCTTTTTTTTTTCTATTGAGAAAAGGAAAAAAAAACAAGTTTCCGCCTCCTCCCAGCCTCCCATTTCCCTCCCCCTCCTCCCACCTTTGTCCCCCCCCTCCCCGCCCTCCTCTCCCCCTCCCTCTCCAGTCCAAAGAGCAGTCAGGGTGCCCTGCCCTGTGGTAAGTCCTAGGTCCTCCCCCCTCTGTCCATATCTAGGAAGGTGAACATCCAAACTGGCTAGGCTCCCACAAAGCCAGCACATTAAGTAGGATCAAAACCCTGTGCCAGGCAGGCGATGGTGGCGCACGCCTTTAATCCCAGCACTCGGGAGGCAGAGGCAGGCGGATCTCTGTGAGTTCGAGACCAGCCTGGTCTACAGAGCGAGTTCCAGGACAGGCTCCAAAGCCACAGAGAGACCCTGTCTCGAAAAACAAAAAAAAAAACAAAAAAAAACAAAAACAAAAAAAAAAACAAAAACAAAACAACCCTATGCCATTGTCCTTGGCTTCTCATCAGCCCTCATTGTTCGCATGTTCAGAGAGTCCGGTTTTATCCTATGCTTTTTCAGTCATAGTCCAGCTGGCCTTGGTGAGCTCCCAATAGATCAGCTCCACTGTCTCAGTGGGTGGGTGCACCCCTCGTGGTCCCGACTTCTTTGCTCATGCTCTCCCTCCTTCTGCTCCTCATTGGGACCTTGAGAGCTCAGTCCAGTGCTCCAGTGTGGGTCTCTGTCTCTATCTCCATCCATCACCAGATGAAGGTTCTGTGGTGATGTGCAAGATATTCATCAGTATTGCTATAGGATAGGGTCATTTCAGGTTCCCTATCCTCAGCTGCCCAAGGAACTAACTGGGGACATCGCCTTGGGCTCCTGGGAGCCACTCTAGGTTCAAGTCTCCTGCCAACCCTAAGGTGGCTCCCTTATCTAAGAATTGTGCTTCCGTGCTCCCCTATCCAACCTTCCTTTATCCCAATCATCCTTTTTCCCCAAGTTCCCCCCATCCTCCCCTTCTCCCTTTTCTCTCCCCATCTCCCCTTAGCCCCATCCCACCCCACCCCCAAGATCCCAATTTTCTCCCCGGCAATTTTGTCTACTTCCCATAGGCAAGAGGATAACTATATGTTTTTCCTTGGTTTCACCTTCTTACTTAGCTTCTTTAGGTTCACCAATTGTAGACTCCATGACCCTTATTTATGGCTAGAAACCAATTATGAGTGAGTACATCCCATGTTCATCTTTTTGGGTCTGGGTTACCTCACTCAGTATAGTGTTTTCTATTTCCATCCATTTGCATGCAAAATTCGAGAAGTCATTGTTTTTTACCGCAGCGTAGTACTCTAATGTGTATATATTCCACACTTTCTTCATCCATTCTTCCATTGAAGGGCATCTAGGTTGTTTCCAGGTTCTGGCTATTACAAATAATGCTGCTATGAACATAGTTGAACAAATGCTCTTGACATATGATAGGGCATCTCTTGGGTATATTCCCAGGAGTGGTATTGCTGGGTCCAGGGGTAGGTTGATCCCAAATTTCCTGAGAAACCGAAACACTGATTTCCAAAGTGGTTGCACAAGATTGCATTCCCACCAGCAATGGATGAGGGTACCCCTTCCTCCACAGCCTTTCCAGCAAAGGCTATCATTGGAGTTTTTTATTTTAGCCATTCTGACAGGTGTAAGATGATATCTCAAAGTTGTTTTGATTTGCATTTCTCTGATCGCTAAGGAGGTTGAGCATGACCTTAAGTGTCTTTTGGCCATTTGTACTTCTTCTGTTGAGAATTCTCTGTTCAGTTCAGTGACCCATTTTTTAATTGGGTTAATTAGCATTTTAAAGTCTAGTTTCCTGAGTTCTCTATATATTTTGGAGATCAGACCTTTGTCTGTTGCGGGGTTGGTGAAGATCTTCTCCCAGTCAGTAGGTTGCCTTTTTGTCTTAGTGACAGTGTCCTTTGCTTTACAGAAGCTTTTTCTTTTTATCAGTGCTTCTCAAAATTGAGGGCTATTACCTTTTGTGATTGGATAGTCAAAACTAAGCTACTCGTCTGTATTGTATGGTGACAATGGAGGCTGTCAGCTTCAATATATGAATGTGTCATTTCATTGCAGCTTTACCACACACTGCAGAAGAGTCACAGCACCTATGCATCAGTCTCACTGTTTGAAGCCCTCAGAGCAGAAAATGATCCCATCTCTTTGATTAATGTGTGAAAAAGTGCTGCTTTCCCTGGTGAAACAGAACTCTAAATATCAGAGTCCCTGAAGTGGTACTCTGAACTGAGGAAGAGGAATACCCTTCCCCTCTGTTCCTTCAGCAGTATAGTCTAAATACAACAGAGCATTTAAAAAAGACCCAACAAGGAAAATTTGCAGACTTTCAAATAGTATTTAAATTTTTGCTGGTATTAGAAATAAGTAATAAGAAATCTGCTTCTGTCTGTTCTTTAAAAAAAAAAACTCTGTTTATATGTGTGTGGTGAACTCTGTATAAATTCATGCTGTATAAAATGGCTCCAACTTCCCTACTTAGTCCTTACACTAGTGAACTCTGTTACTGAAACAAAATAACAAACAATTTAAAAGGGGGAAAGATTTATTTCAGCTCAGTGCTTCACAGATTTTAGTTCCTGGTTCTGGGAGATGGGGAGGAGAAGAAAAACATTGATGAGTTACATCTTTTAGAAACATTCCAAAGTAGTAACCTACTTCTTCCTCCAGACCCTACCTCATAAGTGCCCATTCTCTACCAACTTAACAGTGAGTTAACTAGTGACTTCTTAATGATTAGATTCTCTAGTTTTGGACCAAACCTTCAACTCATGAGTGTAGGAGGGACATACTATATACACGAACCATAGCCTCCCTCCTTTCCTCTCCCCACTATGCTTTCTCTTCCCCTCTTCTTCACTCTTCCCTCTTTCCCTCTCCCACTCTCTCCTTCCCCTCCACCTCCATCTATGTTTCCCCCCATCTTTCCTCTTCCCACTACCTTCTCCCTCTTCTCCATCTATTTTTCCCTCTGTCTCCCTTTCCTCCTTTTCCCTCTCCTACTCCCTTTCAATCTCCCTTACCTGATGTACTCTAATTTTGCTGCACAGAAATTTTTCCGGCATCTTAACAAGCCATACTGTCTATTGTGTTTAATCCTTTTGTGTGCTGTTGTCTCTCCTTGAAGAACACCCTGACACCCCTTCCCTTGACCTCCTCCCGTTAATTTCTCTGCCTTTAGCCATGGCTTGTTCCAGTCTTCATCCTAAGACAAGGTAGATTCCACTTTATAGTTTCGAATAACATTTTGTACTTTTCAATCAGAGTATTCTGTAAGTACTATGCAATTGTGTCTCTCTCCATGTTATATTTATCTCCTCTTGAGGGTAAATATTGCGGTTCATAAATTGCTTTAATGAACTTAGTATGTAGTAGATACATAAGCAATTACTGAATGAATAAATTTAATCACTGAATGTTAATTTTGACTATAAAAACGTATAAGGAAAGAACACTGAAAGCCAAAAGAGATGCCTTATTTCCCTTCATTGAAAAGACTCATAGTAAAAGGGAATATAAAAAAAGGAATAAAATTGTTGAATCTGAGACTGGAACTGGCCCAATTTGATGTAAGCAACATCTGTTTCCTGTTAGTAACTATGTAGTTCTCCGGTGGCTGTTGCTGCTTTAATTTCTGCCAGTTCAAATTTAAGAGTGCATATTGAAAACACACTGCTCTTAGGAGAAAATGTTTGACCCTGTGGACGGTTGAATCTTCTTGGCTCCTGATACCCCAGCAGAATTTCTCTCAATTTAGTTGCATTTTAATTTTTTCTATCCTCAAAATGTAGCAGAGAAGATGACTTTAGGCTTATTTTATTTCATACATTGCTGCAATATAGGCTCCTCTTTGGCTGCTTCAGTCTACAGTAGGGCTCTGCACTTAGCTTGCAGGTTACATCTTGTGTAGAAGTTATATTCAGTTAGTTTCTTTGCCCCCTTTCCACTGTTGAATAATTGTTGTACAAAATAACAGGATAAAGGTTTTTCAGGTTACCCTAAAATATTCAACCTTGTTCTTTCTACCTTTTTGTTACCTATATTTTTTTTCAAACTTAAAATTCTTAACTGTAGGAGATACTTAATTTTAACTGGAAATTTTAATGTTACATTTCTGAAAAAGGGTATCACCATACCAGAAATGTTGCTATGAAACTAAAAGATATATCATTGGAAGGAAAAGCAATTAGAAAGAAAAAGAAGGGGAGGTGACTTACTAACATACCTTTATATGCTGTAATCTGACCTTTTTTTTTTTCTTGTTAATAAGATACAGAGTAAAGGAGTGACACAAGGGTGGGGACTTTTGCATGGAGTGCAGTTAAACTGTGCACTGTGGTAACCCCTGGAACAGACTTGATGTCATATTTTCTCATTTTTTAGTAAAAACATGTATTCTTTTTGTTTCAGTACTTTGTTATTTCTTTATAAAACAGTAGTTGATTTTCATAACTTACAAATGGTTTTTAAAATCACAATTAGATTATTTTGTCTGGGTTTTGCCATTTAAAATTAAATTGTTCACTCTTTATTTTATTATACAATAGACTAAAAACTGAACTTCTAATCTGTTAATGATTATAATAAATTAAAAACATATGAGAATATTCTCATCTCATCTACATTTGAACTGGCAACCAGTTAGGTCTCTTATTAAAACAATTATTTTTGATACCTATGGTTTTGAGGCCCTACATTCATTCAGAAGACATGAAAAGTCTCTCCTTCTGCTGTTGGCTGTGTTGCTTATGTTCTGGCAACTTGATGACAGTAATAATATATTCCTAGCTGCATTTCTTCTCTCTGCCGTCTGGAGTTGACCATGTTTGTAGTATAGCACATGCTCATCAGTGAAAATAGTCATTATGTCACTATTTCCTGAACCTATCCAATGAAACAATTGCCGTGCTTATCATTTTTAGGTCAGTGGAGATAGGGCTATGTGATCCTTCTTTCAGAGAGTTTGTTTTTAAAAGCTCCATAAAAGATTCTGCTTGCAAATCCAAATGGAAAATAATGGTACTTTTTGGATTAGCTAATTATACAATTATTATCATCAGTTATAAGCCTGTTTATAATGTCCCTAACCTGGAACCATGACTTTTTTCATCACGAATACTCCTCAGAACTCCATACTACTCTGGAAAAAGAAATGAATTTATTTCATCTAACTGATCGTTCCTGTCTGTTATTATGTCAAAAATAAAAGAAAAATTAATATTGAATCTTTTAATATAGAAGAATGATAGTTTTGTGAAGGTATAATTAGAAACATTTCCATCTTCATAATATCCAAAATATCAGCAAAATTAGAGTAATAAAAGGAATCAGATAAATTTTAATAATTCATTCTTTTGAACTTGACGAACTTTAAGTAAAGCTTCAAGTACTAATATATCTTTCATTTTAAAAATGTGTTTCTAAAACACCTAGTATAAAAATAATTCACTATACACGTATTGTGATAGGGAAGTATTTTAAGTAATGTATTAAAATGGGAGACTGGCTATAGTAGGACAAGTCCCAAAATGGAAAGTTGGGTAGTTGGGGATTGCGTATGAAGACAATGGAAGTGAAGGGGTTGGGAATTCTTGAAGGTAAAAATGCAGGATGAGCATCAACACATGTAGAACAACTGTAGGAAATACTACATTAATTAAAACACGTACAGGGAAAACATGACACTAAATATACTCCACTATAATATCGTTGGTTTTGATTAGTTTTTTTTTCTTTTTTTAAATTAATAAAAATATTTTTTATTTTAAGATAATAATTTATCATTCAGACTTTAATATGATTTGAAACTATTTGTAATGACTTTAGTCATTTATTCATTCACTTGGTAAAGATTCGTAATCTCCTGCTAGGTACCTCACTATATCAACTGAGAGATTAGCAGTAAAGGATCAGTGAGCACACAGGGCTTTTGTTCTAGCAAATCATCACCTCAAGGTCTTTTCAAGCATGATCTCCTGCTGCACCTACATCCTGTTGTCAACTTTTAATAACGTTTTTATTAGTAATTCTAAGCATATTGAAAATTCATCAGTATATTCTGTAGTCAGTTTCTTCTTGTTTTCATATTCTGTCCCCTTCCCCCCCAAAATTGGCATTTTTAACAATTTTCTCAAAACACAGACACACACACATGCATGCACGTATGTATGTATATTTGTGTTAAAAAATACTTGGCATTATTCTGTTATTTTAACTCAACTGTTTCTTAACTTGTGCCTAAAAACACCTTAAACCTTTCCTAATTTTTATTTTGTTAGCCTTGAAGTATTTTCTAAATGACATTTTTTTTCTTAACTAGTATAGTAAAAGACAAAAGTTGAGAAGGGACATATTTTGTATAGGACATATTTTATATACCGTTGCTCTACTCTTCACACTGTCCTTTTCCACCATCTCTCTCCTGTGCATATTTTCTTAAGATTTGTGTTTTCTGAAGTCACTTAAAAGAATGACATCTTAGGCATCTTTTATTTTATGAAGCCTCTCCAGGCTGCCCTTTGGAGTGAAATATTTCTGTGTGCTTCCATGGAATGGTTTGTTTTCTTTTTCCACCAGTGACACTGAAGTGATATTATATCTAGATGTGTTTATCAGACCTTAAAAAGAGGTCTGTCTGCTTTCTTCATCATTTGATCTCCAGCTCCTGTTCTAGAGCTAATAATTTAGGAGGATTAAATAATGTTTAAATGTCTAGCAAACTTCATTGACATGTGAAACATACTGTGCCAGCAGGCAGGTATTTAGTTTCTCAAAAGAATCATGGATATGAAAACATGCCTTGTTAACCAAAACAAAACAAAAACAACAACAACAAAGCCCTCTATTGCTTTTTCTCTTGTTGTTTTAATTTTTCCTCTCTTTTAGATATCATCAATCTTACAGAACAAGTACAATGGGTCAAAGTCAACACAAATATGACTGGCTATTACATTGTTCACTATGCTGATGATGACTGGGCAGCTCTAATCAATCAGTTAAAAAGAAATCCTTATGTTCTCAGTGACAAAGACCGAGCCAACCTCATCAATAACATCTTTGAACTTGCAGGGTAGAGTATACTTGATTTACATTGTTATTGTTATTTTTTAAGATGTTATTGCAGTAAAGAACAATTCATTTTGAAATAACAAGTATATATGACTGTTAAGTATAGGTTTAGAAGACTTGGAAAATGTAGGCATGTTTATGGCTTTCAGAGATTTTATAATGTATTGGAAATATCAGCTGTAAACACATTGAATAGGTAGCATAAAACAGGATCAACTATTAGTTCAAGAATAGATACCAACAAGCAGGATACATACTTTGTTCAGTAAAAATGTTGTAGGAATTCAAACTTCACATTAATTTATGAGAGAATTTTCTTCAAGTAGTTGGCTTCTGTCTAAAGCTTAGTGCTAACCTATTAATTAAATAGCATCTCTAATAACTGGGACATCCTTATATGTGTGTGACTTGCCTCCCCACCATGTACATTATAGAAACCCAAAGCCCAAAATGGCAGTGGCCTTTAATAAAGGTATCTTCTGAGTAATTTTCAATATTAGATTGATTCTAGGTCTTGAAACACAAAGAATACTTATTATTACTTTCCATTTTTGACTTGTGTTTTAAATATGAAGTAGCCTTATTATATCCTTTCAAACATTACTGTTATAACTTCTACAAACTGCCTATTGGGTTTGTTTGTTTGAGACGAGTGTCACTGTGTAGCCTTGGCTGGCCTGGAATTGGCTATGTAGAACAGTTTGACTTCAATACCACAGAGGTTTACCTCTCTTCCCCACCTAACTGCTTCATTTTTAAAAGTTACTCACTGTAAACTCACAATGGACCATGTCTCAACAAATGTGGCAGACTTATTACAGCAAGAAATGCAATCTGTCTGTTTTCTGATTCAGATACAGAGTATGACACTCCCAATCATGGGGTAAATTGAGGGGATCAGTGAATAAAATCAATAGTACTCACCTTTTCCTATACTTTTACTAAGTCAGTAGCAATAGGTGACTTCTAAATCCAAAAATGAGCTGTTGTATATCTGTTAAAATCCATCTTTACCTGTGAGCCACTTAAATATAATTACATGAGTCTAACTTTGCCTAATGTTACTATAAACGTAAGTTTCTTGTCTGCAGACTCACTGACTCACTTTAAAGTTTCCCTCCATGTTATGTGTATCTCAGCAAATTTACGCTTCCTATTTATTTATTCTTTAGCCTTGGCAAAGTGCCTATTCGGATGGCATTTGATTTGATTGACTATCTTAGAAATGAGACCCACACTGCACCCATCACTGAAGCCCTGTTCCAGACAGGCCTCATCTATAACCTCCTGGAAAAACTGGGACATATGGACCTGGCCTCAAGATTGGTGGTAAGTCTTTCTTTTTTCAGTTTCTTTTGTGACTTACCTTTAATGCTGTTATTTGAATTTCTATTCAGGTCTTAACATGCCTTTTAAAAAATTAAACAGGGCTGGAGAGATGGCTCAGCAGTTAAGAGCACATCTACTCCAGCTGGACAGCAAAGGAACCAGCGTAGGACCAAACTAGACCCTTGGAATGCTGGTGACAGTTGTATGGCTGGGGCAGACTGCAGGGCCACCAGCAGTGGCACCAGGATTTATCCCTATTGCTTGTACTGGCTTTTTGGGAACCTATTCTCTTTGGATGGATTACTCAGCCCAGATATAGTAGGAAGGGCCTTGAACCTTCCCCAAAGCAATGTGCCTTACCCTCTCTGAGGGGTGGATGGGAGGTAGGGTGTGGATTAGGTGGACAGAATGGGAGGAGGGAAGGGAGTAGGAACTGAGATTGGTATGTAAAGTGGAAAAAAAAAGATAGTTTGTTTTCTTTTTTAAAAAAGTAGAAAAGAAATTATTTTTTTAAAAAGAAATCTAATGGTTAGATTCTAATTTCTTTATTTTACTCATTATAAAAATCTCTGCTCTGGATGAAAAATGCCAGTTCTTATTATGAAGAGTTGGTTCAGCTTTTATATGAAATAGTATTGTTTGAATTATCAAAATAGAGACATTTGACTGCTACCAAATGGAGCCATCTAAAAGGAAAATATCTTTGGGGACACATTACACACATTAAAATAAGGTCTTTTAGAAAATAGATCTCTTATTAATTTGTTAGTGGTCTTTTTAAAATGCAGTATGTTCTAAAAATTACCTGCTTAGGAGTTGTTACCGACTACCCTCCCATGAGCAATGCTGCTGGTACGTAGCAGTGACTGTACCCGTTACCAAGGAGTCTTCAACTTAGTAAGACCAGTCACCTGATAGTGTTCAGCTGTTACTTCTAATTAACTAATTATATTAGTTTCCTAGTATTGCCTTAATTTATTACTACAAACTTGATATACAGAAATAGCAGGAATTTACTTATTATGCCTCTGGAGGCTAGAAGTCAAGGTGTTGGCAGGGTAGACTGTCTTGTACAGGATAATCTACTACCTACCTTTCTCTTAACTTTAAGTGACTGCTAGCAATCCTTGTGTTTCTTGTTTAAATTATTGTCATTCCTGTCCTATCTCTGTTGACAAGGCACTGTACTGTGTTTCTGTACCCCAATTTGACAGCTGTCATAGATATACCAACCCTTAGGTTAGACCCCATAGTAACCCTGTATAGCTTCATTTTCACTTGGTTATGTCTACAGAGACACTGTTCCCGTTTAAGGTTATGTGAACTGGGGTAAGGTACACTACTCCATGTGGTATCAGTAGTAGCAGACAATACTACCACACATCACTCATTTTACCACTCTTGAAGGACACTGATTTGAAGGGTTTAAAAATACCCTAAAGGGAGGCAGAATGTCTGCCTATTCTAAAGCTATCTAGGTAGTTAATTCCATGGTAGCAGAAGCCTTTATTCCACCTACTGTTCTCTGTTCTATCTAAGATTAGTCTTAGGAAGCACTTGGCAATTATCTCAAGCTATTCCTTTGCTGAAATTGCAAATTGGGTCTTTGGAATATTTTCCTGTTGGTGTTCAAGTAACTTGTCTTGTTGCATCTTCATCCTCTATGATTTCAGGTATTTGTTTGGAACATATTATAGACTAGGATTCAGGGAACTAATGAGTAAAGAGCAAGGATGGGAGACTTGGTGTCTGTTTCTAAGTCTTGGACTCTTTTAGTACTATTTCACCTTAAATTCATAGTTAAATACAAGTTCACTTTAGTTTACAAAGAAGGGAAGCTTTAAAATTCTTGTTTATTCTTAGGGGATTTTGATGGCATCAAAACTATTACCACTTTGTAGTTCGAAAGTGGAATGGCAGGCATTTTCAAGCCCTTGAGTCAAATATTCAAGTGTGTTGGTATTTAATATTGGTGTCTGATTAATGTTTATGTCATTATAGCCAGAACACTATACAGATTAATTTGTCATTTTGTTATGAAAGTTATGCATAATGTATACAGCATTCTGTGGAGTATGCTGTGGTGTGGTGGGTAGGGTCTGGAGGTACATTTGAATTGTGTTAAATTGTTAACATCTGAAGTTAATGTCTAGTTTTAGCCATATTCCTATTTTATAATTTACAAATCTGTCATTCTCTTACATATGAAGCATTGGTGGGATAAACCTTTGCAATAAAACTGACAATTCACTTTTAAGAAATTTCGTTAACTTGGGAAAGAACCTCCCTGAGTGTATTGATGTAAAATTAAAACAGTAAATCAAAATTTAATATATAGCAAGTGTCCTCATCTTTTCCTGTTTTGTTTTTAAAACAATTTTGTTACTGTTGCTGCATTTTATTGCTTATGTGACACATCCCTTTATTACCTTCTTCTTGCCATTCTTAATGAAAATAGTGCTAAATTCTGTTGTTTAATCACCTTAACTTCAAGAGACTAATTGAGAAACCGTATGAAAAGCGTATTTCATTTTATGAGACAAAGGCAACTTGAGGCACCTGCTATACTCTTATTAATATAAGTAGTATTGAAGACATAACCTGATTCACTTATTTAAGTAGTCACATTTAAAACAGCAGGATTTTTATGAAAGTAGAATTATGTTAGTAAAATGCTTACCATATTTTCAAATATACTTAAAATATTTTGAGAATCTCTCTTAATCATTTGGTATAAGGAGACTAGCAAAATCACGCCCTCTCATTGTGGGGTGTGGGTGCTTAAAGCTTAGTCTAAGCATCCTCAAGTGTCAGGCTTTCTCTGCTCCAGTGCTTCAAAGTGCCATTCCCACTGGTGGTGCTGTGTCTCTCCACTGAGGTTTATGAAAATAAAATTCTAAGTTGTAACTGTCCCACACATTGTTTCTTTGTTTCTGGTTATAAGTACCTTTAAATTTTCTTTGATTCTTTGTTCGTTTGGGACAAAAACAGTAGACATATGGTCTGTGTCAATACTCAGGGATAGTGCTGTCTTTATGCTTTTGAGTGGGTCGATCAATTAAAGACAGCAGGTACCAATACAGATGCAGGAGCTCAGTGGGATGCCCTGCATTGACAGGTAGCACAGCCAGTATCTTCCAATTCCACGTTCTCCCACCTCAAACATTCCACAAGGTATCTAGTCTCTATTTGTCTTTAAACAAACAAAGGCAAGTTGATGTGTTATCACAAGCCTTGAGAACTTCTTATACCAATTCTTCTTGTCTTTAGGGATGGATGGTGATCTTCAAGAAAAGCATAATACTTTGAAAGAACTTGAACTGAATTTGGGGGATTAAAAGATTTTTTCATAACTCATTTATGATACTTTATTATTGGGATGAGGTAGTGTGTTAGGGTTTCTGTTGCTGTGATGAAACACAACGATCAAAAGCAACTTGGGTAAAATTGTTTTTCACTATATTTCCAGGTATTGGGCCATCACTGCAGAAAATCAGAAACTCTGATAGTGCAGGAACTTGGAGGCAGGAGCTAATGCAGAGGCCGTGGAGTGTTGCTTACTGGCTTGCTTCTCATGACTTGCTCATCCTGTTTTCATTAGCACCCAGAACCAATTAGCCACCAATTACTAATTAAGAAAATGCTCTGCCAGCCTGCCTACAACCAGATCTTACAGGGATAGTTTCTCATTTGAGGATCCATTTACTATAGTTTCTCATTTGAGGATCAGATAACTATAGTTTATGTCAAGTTGACATAAAAGTAGCCAGCTCAGGTAGGATGGTGGTGGTGATGTAAAGTAACTGGTAAGGAGAAATTCACTGGTGCTTAGATACTGAGGAGAAGGGACATCAATTGATTTTGTTTAAATTTGATCCTCCTTATGTATAGCTTGTAGATATATTCTTTACAGAGAAAAAAACTAAGCATTTTATATCAAAGTTTTTCTTCTCTAGGATTTCCTGGGTGCGTATTTTTTACAGTATTGTTAAATCTTGTGTATCTTCTCCCTCTGTGGTGCACAATAACTTGCAACAGAATATTCCATATTCTGTGAATAGCTTTTATGCTTCTGTGTAGGAGAGAGATTAAAAGGGGGGTTGTTGATTCTATAATACACACATATTTTACAATGGCTTCTCATTCAGAACTAACTGTAACAATGAATTGTATAGAATAGCAGATGAGATTGAACAATTGTCCACAGGGTATTTTGATCACATGTAGATTAAGTATATGTAAATGAAATTTTATTGTCTCTATAGTTTACAAACAATTCTACTAAAACAAAGTAATGTATATGTACCAAGTACACAAAACTGAAGAGAAACATAAATCTAGATGAATAACATTTGGATGTTCACTATACATCTATTTTTACATTTTTCTGTAACTTTGACTATTTTACATTAAAAATGGGAATATATACTATTCCCTAGAGACCTCATTTTCTTTTAAGTTTTTTTTAGGTTAATTTGCTATGACCTTAAACTAGGTCGTATGTTAAATATGTTTAAGTATTAAATCATTAGTAAAGAAATGTATTTTAGCAGAACATGGTAACATTTACTTGTAATCTCAGCAAGAAAATTGTGCATTCAGGGCCAGCCTGGTCTATATTTATTACAATAAACAGTAATAGTGGTATAGTCTCTCTCTTATTTTTGAATTTGTCAATACAGAAATCATCAGGCAAGGAAATTCCAGCAGTTGGATGATATTATAGGTAGGACGGAGGTAGCTTTTAGTTGAGTACACACAGAATAAAGGTTCTCTACGGTGTAGACACCATAAAATCTTCCTGAGTTTAGTTGTATCATTCTTAAGTCTTACTTGTCTGTAGCTTTGTTATTGGGTACTTCATACCAGCTAAATGTAGGCCTTATATGTCAGTTAATATTTAATAAGTGATATCTTGTCATTTTTTTCTTATTGGGAAAATCTTGGAGAAAAGATATGTAGTTGTACTGATTTCATGATTTATTGAATTATTAATATCATTATAATCATATTTCATTATTATAGACCAGAATATATAAATTGCTCCAGAACCAAATCCAGCAGCAGACTTGGACTGATGAGGGCACGCCATCTGCTCGAGAGCTCCGGTCAGCCTTGCTGGAATTTGCCTGTGCCCATAACCTAGATAATTGTACCACTGAGGCCACAAAGCTGTTTGACAATTGGATGGCATCAAACGGAACTCAGAGGTGAAGTGCACATCTACTTGAATGGATCTTTCCCTTCATTATTTCCTAAAGAAGGAAGGAATGATATTCTGCTATATGCATGTGCCAAATTTAATGCGTTTTTTTATGAGATTTGAATTGCTTCTGCTTCTTGGCATTGTAAATCTGCCATGAATTTGAGCATATAATTAGCTTTGGCAAATCTGATTTAAATTTTTTCAGTATATATTCAAAAGTGCTATTGCTGGATCATAGAGAACTTTTGTTTTGTTTTTATCATGTGCATATATATGTATGTTTGTGTGAGAACTCATGTGTAGGGAGCCAGAAAACAATCTTTAGTGTCAAATCCTCAGAAACACTTTTGTAGATAGTGACTTCCCCTAAATAGTCTAGATTGACTGGCCAGAGAGCCCCTGGGATTTCAAGTTTATACCACCCCTTGACTTTATTCTGTTGGTTCTGGAGATCAGATTCAAGTACTCATGCATGCTCGGCAAGCACTGTACTGATTGAACTGTTTTCCCTAGAATTCCATTTTTAATTTTTAAGGACTTTCATGATATGTTTCCCATAGTAAGTATGTGATTTTTATGTCCACTAACAGAGTATAAATATTCCAGAGTTTTTTGTGTTTGTTTGTGTTGTTTTGCTTTTGTTTTTTGTTTGTTTTTACACAACGTTGCCACAAAGTGTTTTCTGGTTTTGTTTGGTTGATGTGGTTTTGAGATAGGGTCTCACTGTGTAACCCTTGTTGGTCTACCTCTGCCTCCTGAGTACTGAGATTAAAACAAGCACATTCATATTTTGCCTAGTTTTCTGCTTCATTTGTTTGTATTTAAAACGTTTTTTCCCCCTGTGGTGTTGAGGATCTAACTCACAGTCTCACACTTTCTAGGCAAATGCTCTACCATTGATCTCTGTCCACCCGTCTCCAGCTAACCAGCACTGGAATCACAAGTGCATGTCCCATACCCAGTTTGTTGTACCTGGGTGCTAGTTACTGAGCTCAGGTCCTCACGCTTGTGTGGCAAGTACTTTAAATGGTGGTGATGCACGTTATCTCCACATAAAATCCTAATTTTCTGACGTTTTGATAACAGCTATTTCTCAGAGTATGATGGCTGTCTCCTTTCATTTAGAAGTGAAACGACTGGTGGAGTGAGCAGTTAGGAGAAATGTTCTGGATATGATTAATTCTTTCCAGGTTCCTTATTGAAAATTTAGAGCAATGATTAAAATATTTGGAAAGCTGAGACAGGGAATTTGAATAAGGTTCTGAAATCTGTCCTAGCTCTGAGACCTAAGTAAAGGCAGTTGTGTTTCACCCCCTTCCTGCCTCCCAAGTATACATTTGCTGCTCAATTTATACCATCACATTTAGCACACTGTATTATAATGCATATAGTTATTCTGTGTACTTTGGGATAGCCCATGATCTCCTACAGAGAAAGGGGTGTGTCTCATTCCTTCCCAGTATGCAGGTACATGTCTTCTCAGTAAATAATTATTATATTAAATTCAACTTACCTTCTTTAAGGTCATAACTATAGGAAGGTAGCAGTCATTGAATTACCTTTTATTTCTAAAAATTGTATGAAGATGAACAATTATTATTTGGACCCAGAAACACTACCAGTCAATTCCTTGCCTTTGTGGTCAGATTATTTTTCCTTGTTATTCTCATGTTTCACTCTCTTTTGTAGCCTGCCTACTGATGTCATGACCACTGTGTTCAAAGTTGGAGCAAGAACCGAGACAGGCTGGTCATTCCTCTTAAGCATGTATTTCTCCATGGGCTCTGAAGCAGAAAAGAACAAAATACTTGAAGCTCTTGCCAGCTCAGAGGATGTACAGAAACTTTACTGGTATGGAACCGTTCAAAGAATACGATACAAAGAAACCAAAAGATAAAAGCACTTTGCTCTTTAGGACAGGAGCCCGTTTTCTCTTGAACTCTCACTGACTTCTTCCTAGACCTGAATTGGACAAGGTTGTGATGAGTTTTCATGAACTGGGCTTCAGCTTGAGGATTGAACTTAACAGATGGTTCAAAATGCACTTTGTTTGAGAGATTTGAAGATATTAGTAATCATGGGAAATGTTGTCCTCCCTTGGCATGATGTGCTAAAATCTGCTGTACTAGATATCAATCTACTCATGCTGTCACTTTGCGAATGTAAACATTTCAGAAAAAGAGAACTATTTTTCTATCTTCCTTTGAATTTATTGCTCATACTTCTTCCTAATGTCTAACTACCTGGCCTAGGAATGGAAACATCATGTGGGTGAAAAAAAGGCAGTCAGACCTGACAAAGAGAACAGGAAGAGACAGAGTTAAAGGCTCAAGTGTCCTTGGAGATTCAAAGCGCATACACCTTAGGACGTAGATACTGAAAGCCATACCAGGGATAGAGAGAGCATCTTAGCTTCATTACGTTCACGCAGCTAAATCCTAACAGTGTCCCAGAGACATCCTTGGACCCTGCCCAAATCGACTTTCTAAATGATACTTTGTAAATAAGCATTATCTTTACAGCAGTGGCTAGACTCTGATGTTAGCACAACATTCTATAAAGTCCCCTTATGCATATGCAAACAGCACCTGAGCACAGAGAGTAAAATGTGAAAATGCTTCTTCGGACCCTTCACCTTGTCCTCTTTTCCTTTGATTTTTAATAGTATCAGGTCTGTGGGTTTGCAAGCTGAAGTATACAGGCTAAATATTCCTGACCTGAAAAACCAGAAAATATGCTTGTTGCCAAAATTGTAGTAAGTTGCAGAATTTTTTTCCTTGATATATTGTAAATCGTTATATAACAACATGAGTATGTGTATCATGATGATTAAAATAATTGACAGGTTTTAACTTGTGTACTAATCTTAGCCTAGTCCAACCAGATTTAGCTTGAATTGATAGAGGTTTACATTGGAACCCAGTGCTAATACAAGTTTGGTCATCACTTCAAATACAATAATTTTGAAGGCTAAATCTGTTTTTTTCTTCAGGTTAATGAAAAGTAGCCTTGATGGTGATATCATCCGAACACAGAAGTTGTCACTTATCATCAGGACAGTGGGCAGGCACTTTCCTGGACACTTGCTGGCCTGGGATTTTGTTAAAGAAAACTGGAATAAGCTTGTACATAAGTAAGATTCTTGGGGAATGACTGAATTCCATATCCTCAGACTATGCATTTACAATAGGCTCCCGGTGCTTTGCTGGCTCCTGGGTTCTGATTTGTCCTAAGTGGGGAAACACTTGTTAAGCAACAACTTTCTCTATTTAGAAGCATCGCACTCAGCAGTGGTGCCCATTGAAACACTGGTCAAGGCCGAGTACACCTTACTAGCTGTTCGTCCTAGCACTGTCCCAGACTGTTTCAGAATAGGTGCTGTATGTGTTAGAACTATTTCTTGATTGCCAAGACATCAGTTAAGGAACCACACTTAGCTAGGTAGCACATGTATTCTTCTCTTAAAACAATAATAATGTTTCTGGGTATAGATGATTTTTGAGAGCCAGATTAAAATTCTACCTGAATACCCCAAGCTCCCACCTCCTTTCCTGCCCACTGCCAGTAGTGTGTAAAGACACCCCAACTTCTGGGCTGTATTTCCAAGAGGAAACCCCTGCTCTGCCTTTACAGTATAGCATTTCCTTCATGCTCTAGAACAACAGTTCTTTGGTTGTCAGAACCTGCTTAATTTTTCTCTCCTATTATTTGTGTTTCTTCAGGTTCCATCTGGGCTCCTATACCATACAGAGTATTGTTGCTGGGTCAACTCACTTGTTTTCAACGAAGGCACATTTGTTTGAGGTTGGTTGTACACAATTCTAGGAAGGAAGCTGCATGGTCTCCCCTTAGGCTGCTCTGTTTAAGTGAAATAGAGACTTTTCATGCTGATTCCAGTCTCTTCCATCTCCTTTCATCTATGGTAATGATTCCACATTGAGATTATTTTTAAACAGTTGCATATATAGCAAGGAGGTGAAGTGAAGGTCTGGTTCCATTCTCAGCACTACGTGCTCTCTCCTCAATAAAAGTAATTGAAGTAGGAATGAAATTATTTTTGAAGAATTCCATTCAAAATGTGAATTTATTTATCAAGCCTAATTTTAAATTACTTTAATTTTCTTCAGAGTTCGTTTTTTATTTTAAGAAATAATATGGAAAGAAGAATTAATAGACACAGGAGTAAAGGCACCAGCAATGAAGAAAAGATATTACCACACTTGATAGATACAAATGCTTTGGCTGTAGGGCTGCTATTTCCAAGGTGTCAAATTTTGGAGCTACCATTACAAGGTCAGGGGAACCTCTGTCTCTCCTGTTTAAAATGCTTCTCTGGTGTTTACAGGTCCAGGCATTCTTTGAAAATCAGTCAGAGGCAACCTTGCAGCTTCGCTGTGTCCAAGAGGCTTTGGAAGTTATTCAGCTGAATATCCAGTGGATGTCGAGGAATCTGAAAACTCTGACATTGTGGCTGTAGCACACACAGCTGACCTTCTGGTGCCCACAGCTCTGCTGGTTTTGTAAAGGTTGAAGTGAAGGCAGGCATGCTACTGAGTTGTTTTGCACTGTTAGGAGTTCTAGTTAGCTCAGGGCCCAATTGTGTTTTTCATGTCTTTTCTGAAATGTGTTTAGGCAGTAAGTAATTATTTATTACAAAGTTATATTCACCTGTATGCCCACCATCTACAAAAACAATGAGTAATTTTGCTTTGGACACCCAAATGGAGAAAAAAAGACATATTTGAAATTGTGTTCCATTTCTTAGTGTTCAGAAAGTTATTGACACAGTACAACCAAGGAAAGTCTGCTGTAAGAGCTACCCTATTTGCAGGCTGTTGATTGGTCAGCTATTTGCTGCGTCTTATTGATAGATGCTCCTGGGATGTGGTAGTTAGCCTGGAAGAGTCAAGCAAAAAAGGCATTGAAGATACAGCTGTAGACAACTGACCTCAGGTATGCAGGTCTGCCCTGATTGGGGTCTGTTAAAAATGTTTATATCTATATTATAATTTTTCCTGCAGAATAACCAGGTTCTAAAGATTTTTCTCATTTCTGTTGAATTGAACAGATGAACATACAGGTCCAAAATCTCAGTTTTCCAAATATTTAACACTTTCAGCTTCATCTTTATGGCACTACTGTAAGAGGTGTTCTGAACTGAGTTAATGTTCATTATTTTATCATGAGTTCCAGTACCTTCCAACTCTATACACTTGGTTAGTCCTGCTGGTAGACTTTCTGCTGTAGAGGAGTATTTCTGTGCTTTGGCAAGCTTTCTGTTAAGCAGCACTGGTGTTTTTGTCGTTATTTCCCCACCAAGAATGTAATTTGTTTAAGTTGCCTTTTGACCTAACAAATCATACCATTTTCTCTGTGAATCATATCCATGTGTTTTTTTTTTATTTTATATTAGGGTGTATATTAGAAGCATTTCTCAAGAAATTAAAGCATTTTATTTTGAAGTTCACCATAGTACCTTAAAGGGACAATGAGAGTGTGGAAAAGGAATAGTTGAACATATGGTGGGCTATGAATTCTTTTTTTCACGGTTTAAAACAGTGATTTTGTTTAGTTGAAAAAAATAGATTTTTTTCTTTTCTTTTGGCCAAACTAATGTTAAAAAGTGGCCAAGGATCAAGCAAAGGAATCATGTGGGAGGGTATCCAGAGCAGAATGCGGGCGTTTTCACTCCTTTTGAAGGAGAAATACTGTACTTGAATTTTTTGAGCTATGCAGACTTATTCCTAGGTTGTTGTGTTTCTTTTATTCTTAGGGGAGGAGTTTTCTTCTTAATAACTCATGAGAATTCTATATTTTGTTTGAAAACTGTCCATGTACATAAAAAGGGAATTACTCATTTGTGAACACTGAAAACACTCCACAGTCAGACCATAGAAAGACCACTTTTTTTATTCAGCTGTTGTAAAGTTAGAATACGTGGAGTTGAATACAAAGTTATATTTTATTTTATGAAAATATTTTTATATAACAAAATTTTAATGGCTGACAATCTGAAAATAGCCTACTGTAATCCTAGTGTTTGCTCCCAGTTTAGTCTTTTCTAAACATTTTGTGTTTTTGAGTAGGAAATGTTATTCCTGAGAATCTCAGAATCATCTTGATATCTTCGTGAAATAGTTAATTGTAGATCTTTATTTCCTTTGTGCTTTTGGTAAATGAATGGTAGTTTAGTTGATACTGAAGGTTAGGGGTTTTTGTATTTTTAGAGTGAAGGAAAAATACTCTTGTGGGTTTGGTTGCCTCTTTTTGGTTTTTTACCATGTTGTATTACTAAATTCTACTTTGATACAGAGTTTAACTTTTGCTACTTCTCAAGACCAGTTCAGTCTTGAGATTTACCTGCCCATCTTGGCATTGATCCTAAAATCTATGTAACTCTGCATATGGCAAATCTTGTCTTAAATAACTCTTTCTTCCATGTATGGATGTGAATGTGTGTGGTGGGCAGTGTTGTACATAGAGTCTTATGAGGATATGTTCAAAAAAAAAAAAGAGGTAATTCTTGATTTATTGATGTCAGAAGCTATTCATTCCCAGGATACTGGAGCCATAATATTTTCACTCTTACCAGTAATCTTCACCTAAATTGTTTTTTATTTTGATAAACCTACTCTTAATTTCCCCACAGAATTCTGTAAATTTTCATGTTTTGTTAGCCTGCTTATGTGCATCTTCTTACAGCTAACTCAAAGTCAAGAATGTAAGGCTGAGAGAGGTGGCATTTATAGTCTCATAAGTGTATTGGTAGGTGGCATTTATAGTCGATTTTCCTCCTCCAAAATTTACCTTGCATTCTCTACTTCTAGGAAGGAAGATTGACTCACAGGGGTCAGCTTGTGCTTTGAGCATAATACCTGACATCCCTGGGTAGCAAGGAGTTAAGAGTGTTCTGTTGACTACAGAGAAAGGGTGTACTTGAATGTAATGTGAAGGCATATATTGATTATTAGGAAAAATAGAACTGGAAAAATAGAAATTCTAGATTTGTGGAAAAATTCATTTGGAGATCTGAAAGTTAGGAATTGGAAGAGGTAAATTTACTCTACTAATATGGACTTAGCTATGATAAAGAAATGGCAGTTACCCCCAGAAACGTGTGCCTTCTCTGTCTCATTTTGTCTTTCAAAATGAGATTGTATTTGTCGATGTTCAGTGTTTACAGACTTTCTTGCTGTCACGGGTTCTATCTAACTAGTTTTCTTTGCCATGTGTGTTTTCATTTTATGAAACTTTAGCCACTATTAGAACAAAAGCTTCCAGAAGAGTCCTGGGTATAAAAAACAAATCTAGCTGCATCAGGTTTACTGGGTACCAAACAATTCTTTCTGATTGATTATTGGGAAGCAAGAAATAAAAATTAAGTTTTGTGTTTGTTGCATGATTGATATTCTGTTGTTGAATCGGACTTTAAAGGTACTTAATCTAAAGAACCTAGAATGATAAATTTCAACCAGACTGCTGAGCACTTATATATGAACGTGTTCCGTGGGTTTCAGGGATGGCACAGTACATCTCAAGTGCACTATTACTGAGGACTGCAGTCCCAGACTGAGTTCACAGATAGGAAAGGGTTGATTTATATGGGCCTCTAAGAACTGGGGTCATAGGTATAATGTAGATTCCCCCCTGCCCTGACCTTACTTTTATTTATACAGAATGAATTCTCTTTTTTGGAAATGTTCTGTCTTCTTAGATTTGTAGTTCTTAAAACTCAGGTATATATTTTTCTGGGCTTTGTGTTCTTTTATTTTGTTCTTAAATCTGTGAAATATCAAAGAAGTACAAAATGAAAAGTGGAAGTCTCAAAGTATGACAAATGTACTCTTTTCCCCATCCCTTACTGCCTAGTTGGGCAATAATTAGCAGAATAAGTGATTGATTTTTAGAGGGTTTGTGGGAATTTGAGGGTGTGATGGATACTTTTGAGACATACACATGTACTTTTGTATGTTTTATATTTTGTTTTACAGATTTTGTCCTGGTAAAGAGTGAAATACTGCTCTCTGATAATCTCCCCTCTTCCCATGTTGCCTACTGTAGGTAACAGCTATAGAGTAATTTGGTTTTAACTTTTGAAATGATGTCATGAGTTTCCAAAAGGGAGCAAGGTAGCTTCTTTTAAAAGAGTGTAGCAACAATTTTGCTGCTATTTGGGACTTACTTATTGCTGCCCTCCATACATTGTTGTGGACATGTACATAAACCATGCAAGTCCACACCAATGCATTGGAATAACAGAGTAGTAATAGTGCCTACTGTTTTGCTCTAGTCTTTGGAACATAAGTTGCCTCTTATCCTTTCAAGCACATTTATAAATGCAATACTACTTTTTATATATTTCACTTAGACTTTTTTCTTTGCATAGATAACTTAATAACCATTGTGATTGAGTATGACAGATTTTTACCTTCTCCTTGTTGCCTCTTAAGACAATACAATAGCTAACTGTTTTGTTTGGGATAGTGTGAGAGCTTGTTGTGACTTTTTATTACTAATTATATTTGGTCCTATACCCTTGAAATGCATGTGAAAATACCTGATGAAATGTGGAAGACTAGATGTAAACAGTCACATATTCTTCTCACCTCTTATTGCCTGTTGGCAATAGCCATTAGAATGGCTGTATGAGTGTGTGCAGGGAAGTGTATTCAATGTCTGTATATATGTTCTTACTACTGTGTTATATTAATTCACTGGGTGCTCAGAGTGGAAGGTACCAGTGGGGTTCAGATGTATAACAACGCCCTCTTTGCCTTTCTCTTATTGTCTGGGTGCAAAACTTTTTAAAGTATTTTGAGTTTTTTGAAAGTTGGATTTGGGTGTTGAGGATTGTTGTTTGATTGGTTGGTTTTTGCTAGGCTGGAAATTAGTTTGGGGCAATAATATATACTTTTTAACATAGACATGCTATTGCTGCATTTTTCCTTTCTTGCTTTCCCAGTCCATTCTGTGGATTTATGAGGAAAGTGGGGGATCTCTCTAAGAAGGTTCTTCCTTCTCTTACATTGGACATGCATTGCAGTGAGTGTCAAGTAGCACAGGCAGTGTTTTGGGGCTGCTACTGGAGGTGGAGGTCTGGCATATGTTTTCACTGTGTTTTTTCTATGTGCTTCTTGCTCACTGCATTTCGTTGGGTGGCTGTCCTTCACTTGGACTTGGTTTCTGACAAAGCATTGAGCTCTGAATTTAGTGTCCTGTCATTCTTATTCCATCAGTATGAGAAAGATTTTCTTTTTATTTTTTCTTAGCTTTAGGGGGGACTAAGGGCTGGAAATACACTCTTACAAATGTATATAATTTTGTTACTATACTATATTATTTCATTTGGTACTGCGTCCTTTACATGGACATATAGGTACCTAATGAGACGTGGAGGTCCGGATGTATGAAAACTTCCTCTTTCCCTTTTCCTCATGCCTCTGCAGGCAATTGTAGAGTAGCATAGATTTTCTAACTCTGTTCCACGCGGAGGGGTGGAATATGTATATACTTTAAAATGTAAATAGAAATTTTTAATTCTTTTTGTTGTTGTTAACTTCATTTGTACCTAAATCTGTCTGTGGACACTTAGGTACATAAGGAATATCGAGGTTCATTCTATGAAAAATCTCCCTATCCCTTTCCCTCATTGCCTGTCTGGGCAATGGCTTTAGAGTAGTTGTGTAGCTTTGGCATAGGGGTATGGGGTGAAAGAGTTCTGGGTTTTTACTTTTTTAAATGTATTTAAATGTTTGTCAACAGTTATTTCATTATTTCACTTCCAGTGTGCTTTTGTGTTTCAACTTATTGTCAAATGAAGTGGGTCTATACCCAGAGTCATGGAACATCTTTCTTCACTCTGTCACCTGTGCCATAGTGTAGTAGTGTATGAGCACTGTAGAGCTGGGGTCTTTGTTTTGTCTGTCTGAGAAAAAGTTAACCATGTCTATGTGTGTATGTATGTATGTGTATGTGTGTAGATATATATATATATATTGTAAATACCTTGTGGTGTTAACATCATTTTGAACCTGGTCCTTGTCATGACTATTTTTTTAAATATTACTTACTGAACACTGAGATTGATTCTATGAAAACTCTCCACACTCCCTATCCCTCATTGCCTGATGGGCAGTGGTAGACTAGCTCTTTTGTTTGCTTTGGGGGGGTCTGGGTGTACATATATTTTGAATGTATATAAATAATTGCTACATTCTATATGTTATTCCACATAGCACCAGTTCTTTGCTGGGGTTTGGAGATACATAATGAAACGTGGAGGTCCAGACGTATGATAACTCTCCCCTGCTCCCTTTTCCTCATTGCCTAGAAAGGCAATAATTTTATAACTTGGGTTTTTTTTGGCAGGGGGAGGGGGGATTTCTTAGGTGGGTAGTGGTTAGGAAAAAGGGATAGAATGCATGCTTTTAATATATTTTTTATGGTACGGATTAGGCCACTAATCCTTTGCATGAATAAATGGGTACTTAATCAAAACTGAGGATCGGTATATAACATACCTCCGATTCTCCCCATCCCCTTATGCCTGTTGGCAATTGTGAGTAAAGCAGTTTTGTGGTTTTTACTTGTTTTGAATTTATATTTTTGATATTAGACTATTCTTAGTATAAATATTTTTTGTTTCTTTATTTTATTTTGTAGTCGTTTGCCTAACTGTAAAGGCCATGGTGAAAATGAGTTTTATAATATGACAGAGCATATCCTTTCTTGCCTATTTCCTCACTTAGCACTAACTAGTTTGTGGTTTGTTTTTTTCTGGTTATTCTCTAGGATATATATTTTTAAGGATACAAATATATACACATACATACTCAATTTTCTCCCTTGCCTTCATTGTTTCCCTTAATATTTATTCCCTTGAAGATTTCTACATACACCTAGGAAAAAACAAAGACTTTGTTACATCTTGGGCACCTGACTGGAAGTGTAGCCCTGTGACTCCATGACAAATAGTGGCAATGCGTATGCACCGAATAAGATGGGAGAAGATGCTTAGATGTGGCTGCATTGTGGAAATTAATCAGACCCAGTAATTCTAGTGTTGATTTAACCTGAGATGGTGAAAGGCCAGCTTTGGTTTTGTAAATACCAGAAGAAACAGAGGGCAGTGCTGAGTAAAAGTGTGTTTAAATCTCCTCACTGCTTGGGGTAAGTTATTGAAGTTCATGAGCCAATATTAGTATTTACTGTAACTGATCTGAAGACCTCTTAAAAATGGTGTTGCTGTGAGGCCCAAAATTCAGATTTATCTTCAGAGTTCTATTGCATGTTCTTGTATACCCAGGAAAAGTCATTGTGATTATTAGAAATGACCATTTGAGTGATTGCTACTCCTCTGGTGACTGACAGACAACATGGTCCCAAAAAAGATTTCAAAAGCAAGACCTTTCTATCTTAGATCATCCACAGATGGCAGGGCAATTGGCCCCCTCTTACCCAGAACTCTTTTGTGTGGCTTTATCTCTTCCCCTAGTTCTCTATTAATTGAATCATCCCTATTCTGTTTTTTTTTATTTCCTTTTGCCTTCAGTGCCTTTATCGTTGTTAGTTTCTGTCTTAAGTTCTACTCACAAATTTAAGCTAATGCTGCATCCTAGTTAGCTTTGTGTTTCTGTGTGCATCTCATGCAACCAAGCCTGTATGTTTGCTCTCAGCATTTTTAGATTTCACATTGTCTTTTCATCCACCACATGGTAAAAGTTATGACTACACATTTGTTTGCATCAAAGAAAATGCATGTGCGTGCCTCCCCCATCCTTCCTGTCTTAGCTTTGTTTTGTTCTCACTTTTTTAAACCAATATTCCATGAAGAAGATTTGCCATATTCATTTAAGAAACATTGAGTGATAGATAGGACTCCTAGAAATTCTCAAAGACGTCTTATTTACCATATCAGATTTCTCAGGAATGTGTTGGAAGTTAGCCTAGTAACATTGTTGTTACTTATACCTGCTGCTGTAGGAAAAAGTTATTCATGACACATTTACCTTTGATCATAAATAAAAGAGAAAGGGCCACCTTTTTGGAGTTAGTCATGGTAGTCATTAGTGATATTTTTGAATTGCTTTTAATTTGAAATACTTCAAAGGAAGTAAAGGTCATGGCTTAGCTCAAAGAAATGCTCCAGAAGTTGGGCTGTATAAATCATCAGTAAAATAATTGTGTGTGTGTGTGTGTGTGTGTGTGTGTGTGTGTGTGTGTGTGTGTGTGTGTGTATGAGAGAGAGAGGAGAATTGCTACATAATTGGAGCATTTGCCTTCATCAACAAATCACGTTAAGACAAACTGTAGTCATGGCTGTCTTGATTAAAGCCAAGTGTTCCTTGTGGCTATGAGGAAGAGTCTCTTGCAAATACTTTGGAAAGTAATTACTTGGAAACTTTAAAAGGTATTAATTTTTTTTTTATTTAAACACCACTAGAGACCTTCAGTTCCTTCAGTCTGAGTTTGTGGGTAGAATTCTAAATTTGGATTCTAATCTGTCTTTTGTGGAAAATTTTGAAAATAGTATGTATGTGTAATATTGTATATGCAAATTGTGTTGTTTTACTTGTAAAGGGAAAACGCTTATTTTTCTTTGTACTTGTTTTGCATATGACCAGCACTAATTAAACGGCATGTTTAACTGCAAACACTTGCTTCCTTTGTGAAATGAAAATAAAGTATTTAAATATAAACATTGTGTGGATTCATCTAATTAGACAGAATATGTGTTGTATTTCATCCTAGATTCTGAGTTCCATCAGAGCTGTTCCCATATACACTAATGTATCTAATTTGCTTCCTTTAACACATAAAACTCAAAGATAACCCAAACTGACACTGTCAACATTTTGGGCTGAATGATTATTTGCTTTGAGAGACTGTTGTGCACACCATAGATTTTTCAGCACCCATCCTGACTATTGATGTCAGTAGCATCTACAGACAATCAGCTGCCCATAGCAACCCCTCATTCCCCTGGCCCTTGTGAGAAAAACAATAAAAGAATGTTTATTTTATATATAGACGATTGGTCTCTGCACTGGCAGTTATACATGTGAATGTTTGGGACAATAGGCTCAGTAAAGAACGGTTAGGGGGCTGGTTTTAGGACAGTTACTTTTGCACAGCAGCAATTCTTATCAACACTCAGATCCTGAAAGTAGCAATGAGCTCCATATCAATTAATACACTACCTAGGTTAGCGTTGATCCATTGAAAGCTAGCAGTTCCCCTGCCTTGACCACGTGAGTAGGAGTACAGGTGCCAGCCCTTCTGGAAGGACTCTGTTACAGTCGTGTCCCTAGCTAGGGTCACAGAAGTAGTCTTCCCTCTCCATGAGTAGTCTTGAATTAAGAATTGGGACTTTTTTAGGTTTCCAAATAGGGAATGAAAACTAGTGTTCTTTTACAGTAATTGTTAGAGTTAATGTTGGGCATTTGAAGACAAATTTAATGAGTCTTTTAATTCCCACCCACAGCCCTGTTCTGGGAATGTAAAAGCCGTTATGCTGTGCCTTTTTAAAAAGAAAATTCTGATGATCATTGCCAGCATTTACAGAATACTCAGAAGTTGCAAGAATTTTTATTTTTAAAATCTGGCTACATGCTTTATATTTACAAATATCAACAGTAAATAATTTAACTAACATTCAGAAGTATAAAAGAACACTTAATTCCACTAGATTTTGGGGGTGGATTATGGGTTTGATAAACTCCCTATTTTTAAAAATAATGGCCCCAAAGAATTTGATTTAATGTTGGCCTTCTGCTTTTCTTTGATTCTTTCCATAAAGTCTCCCCTTTTCCATCACACACAAAGCCTCCAGTGTTTACTTAGATTTGTGTGTGGATTGAACAGTTGACATATGCTATAGACTGGTGTTTTATTACCAGAGCAAAAACATCTCTTTAAATCACCAATTTCATTCACCTCAATCTGATAATTGGTGGTAAGTTTCCAATGCCTGTGCTTGTGTACTTTTATTTTCCTTTGTGTATGACATCCAGCTCGCTGGTCAAAGTCTAGTTGAGGTTAAATGCAATTTTGAGAACATATTATTTTTGGTTTGGGCTGAGCTGAATTATATGCAAGACCTTTACTTATAGTAATTTTCAGTCTTTCCAACTCAATTTTATAAAAGAACATAATGCAAGTAAAATAGTTATCAAAATTAAACTGTTGACAAGCACCAGGTGGCTATAGTTTGAAGGGAAGAGTGGGTATTTAGAAGAGGCCAAAGAAAGGCAGGAGACCTAGGGTGCCAGTGTATTGCTTATTTAGGCAATAAGTTGGTGTATTGCTGAAGCTGGGAAATAGGGAGCCTTTTTTGCTTTCAATATCTCTTCTCCACACATGGTGCTGCCGTGTGCAGCTTTGCATAGTAACTGCCCTATCTTGATATCATCCTGTCTATGTCAATGGTGTCAATTTTTATTTCAGCAGAAATTATTGAGGTATTACTGTTACTACATGGTTAACTCAAGCTTCATGATTTGATGAAATTATAATATTGAAAAACTTCAGGACAGAGGGACACTAGTCAGAACCACGACTTCTTTCACACCTGTTTTTCCCTACTTAAAGGAAAAGATGATTTTAGTCCTACTAATTAGGATACTTCTCACCTACCTATCTTGCAGGAGTGTTAACATGAAATAAAAACATCTGGAACTGTAACATTCCATGAAAACATTCTGCCCATCCCTGAAAGCATAAATTCAACTCTGGTGGTTAAAAGTACGAGATATGTGTTAACATCCTGTCACAAATGGAAGTGTTTCCTGTAAATTGAATAAAGTTATACAACATACTAGCTAGGATATTATAGGAATAAAGTCTAAAATATGCTTTTTGCAATTTGAAGCCTTGAATTTGCTTATATTTTACTTAAGAGGGTTTTATATGTTAAAAAAGCAAACAGGCCAGTGAGATAGCTTAGTCAGTAAAGGCATTTACTGTCAGCCCTGGCAACCTGAATTTCAGCCACATCGTGGAAGAAGAATTGATCCCACAAGTCCTCTGACTTCCACACGAGTTGTGGTGTGTGCATCCTGTTCCCACACATACTCATAACTAAGAAAAGAGAAAATGCATGTAGGTATGTTGGTTTCACAATTGAAATAAAACCCTCACTGTTGGTGGATTTTGGTTAATTATAAGGAAATTACAAATTAAACCCTTGATTGATTTATAATGGAGATAATTATTTACTTGACCATCAAAGCATGAGGCACAAATATATGGGAAGATGGGCCTGGTACTTGAAAGGTATTCAAAAAATGTACTACTTCTCAACTTATTTGCTTTTAATAGGTAAAAGAATCAGATTCTAGCTAAAACAAAAAATCATATACAGAGAAATTGGCCAAATGTCCTAGGCTCTCTGATTGCTAGTCCTAGAAGAAACCTCCTAAGTGATTTAGTCTCCCTACACCAATTTGTAGACTAAGGGTACCAGAGATTACACCTTAGTTAAAATCTCACATAACATACATTTAATTTATATGTATCTAACATAGAGGCAGATTATGTGCAGTTGCCCATAGGACACTCGTTTTTTTTTAAAAGAATTATTTCAATAAAAAAGTTATCCTATTATGATTTCACTATCAAAAGAGGTGGCACGTTACCATAAAGTTGAACTTGGAGCTAAATTAAATGGTTTAAACTTACTGATAATTTAAATAATATGACTTTGCAAGGGTAGCTCTTTTTGTATGTATTTGGATGAAGTGTATTACACTGAAGTAACAATGTCACTCGCTGTAGGAGGCACAATGTCAGTAGCTTCCAACTCTGTCACCACCAAATCAAACATAGGGAGGAGAGTAATTATCACTGGTAAAGTGGCAAGTGCCAAGCCAAGCAGAAGGAAACAAAATGTGATAAAGCCAACATATTGTTGAACAATGTGGAATATTATTATTTTAAGGTGTGTTGCTTTTGTTTGTGCTGCATTTGTTTAATTCTGAAGCTGTGATTTTTTTTTTTTTTTTTTTTTGTCTAATAAAGAGCTGAATGGTCAACAGAAAGACGGGAGCAGGGATGGGTGGAGATGGTAGGCAGAGAGTATAACCACAAGGGGAAAACGAGGAAGAGGAGCAAGAGAAGGAAAGGACACCAGGGGCCAGCCACCCAACTACATAGCAAGCCATAGAGAAAGAAGTAAAGTATACAGAAATAGAGAAAGATAAAAGCCCAAAGACAAAAGGTAGATGGGATAATTTAAGAAAATCTGCCAAGAAACAACCCAAGCTAAGGCCAGGGATTTATAAGTAATAATAAGCCCCTATGTATTTATTTAGGAGCTGGGTGGTAGTAAAACATCCCACTACAATGTAGGATTTCCCAGACATCCAAAAGAAAATTTACCCTTCTGAGCCTTTTGATATTTATCTTCCCTAGAGCCTCTCATTTACCTGGGCATTTCTCAGGGATCTTCTTACATAAATGAAATGTACACATTCTCACAGACATTCATGTGTGCACGAGGGCACACACGGAACAGACCCCCTTGCTGACTCCTCACTTCTGAACACCTTGAACTTGAAGTATTTTTCTTCTTTAAAGTACTGTGGGTTTCAAATGCACATGGCCAATATGTCAGGACTTCAACAAAATTGGTCCCACAATTAAAAAAAAAACTGGCTTGTGTCCTTTTGTACTTTGGTCATATCCTGGTGTCACTTGTTACAAGCCCCTAAGTATTTATTATGAGGAAACCTATTGTTCTAAGAGGGAACTTCAGATCTTTATATTGGCAAGGATTTTTCTTATGATTTTCTAGGATAACAGGAAATTTGGCTTACAATCCCTGAGCACACCCAGATTTTGTGTAAGAGAAACCAGTCTCAGGTTGAAGAGGCATGCAGGATGTACTTGTAAATGTTTTTTTCATGGGCAATTTATTCCATACCTGTTGTGATCTATCTACTATACATAGACAGGGTGCTAGGTATGTAGCATGAGACTTAGCTACAATATGAGCTGCAAGTGTGTCCTGGGTTTTATAAATGTAGACTGTGGTGGTTAGATAATCAAGGCCATTTGAGTTCATGAGGAGCAGATACAAGGGGTGTCACAATGGAAGGTTGTAAGCTATATGAGGCTGGTGTTGCTGTACTCTCTTTACTTAATAGATGCCAGAGTATAGGGGACACAGAATTATTCCCCAGCCAGTGTTCCCCTCTGCTCATATGGGTGTTCAGTTGGATGACCAGAAGTTGAGTTCTCCATACAGAGGCTACATACATTCCATATTTAGCATCTACATCATTGACTGGGACCTAAAGGCACTTTGTTCCTCATTGGATAAACCACACAGTTGAGTATTGGTTCCTAACAGTGTTCCAAGTGAGTGACAAGAGGCAAGGAATTGACTGAATGCTGCAGTTTTACTCCATGGCTTCCTTCAATTCCAGTTAGTCAGCTTGGCTCACCTCAGTCTGATCTGTGACAGTATCTTTCTCCTCTGCGTTCCTCTGTGAGGTGAAGCCAGAATGAAGACAGCATTTCAAGACCGATTCTCAAAGCAGGTAATCTTGAGTTTAAGGGAAGAGGGGTCTGCAAACACTTGAATATAGTCAGTTAAATGAATCAGACAGGAAATGCTCCTTCCCATCAGCTTGGTTTCTGGATGACAAGCACAACTACCTGCCTTGTTTCCTTGACCTCTAGCCTTAGTAATAAGGGAAGGAACTGTGACATTCTATACCTCCAAGGTTCTTGCTTTAAAAGAACTCTGCTTGGGGTGTAGCCAGATGGTATTTGGGGATGTTGGAGGCGGAGTTGGTAGTTTTGTCCTTACCTAAATCTCACCGTAGCTGGACGGATTGGTAAGAATACCTGGTTCTTGAGAAGGCTTAGAGTTCACATAGCCCTCATGGAAGTAGACCTAGACTCAGAGACTGGAAGAGACTCAGGAATCAAAGGAATCCTGACAAAAGTGCTCGTGTATGTACTTTTTAAGTGAAACTTTAAAAATCTTTAAAAAAAATAAAGGCAGTGCTCTTATTTGAGAAGATGGTTAAGAAGGAATTTCAAATAATGTGATCTAAAATAGACACTTTTTCCTTTTACATTTTAAAGGGAAGTCTTTTTTTTTAAAGGGATATCTAAAGGATAGCCTATACCTTCCTAGAACATAGCTGAACTGACCTATAGTCCAATTTACATAGCTTAGAAATTGTCACCAGCCAAAAAATGAGCAGTAAGGGAAGGCAATCCTCTTGGGTAAAGTTACCTTCAGCAGGAACTATGTAAGGCGATACCTTCCCAGGGGTCTTCTGAGAGGATATAGAGCAGGCAGGGATCACTACATCCCAAAACAGGCCCTTGAAACAAGAAGGAAATAGCAACCTCCACATAGTAAAATCACCAGAAACCAAGAAGATCAAAAGGAGTGTAATGACATGCTGAGAGAATGACAGGAGAAAAAAAAAATTCTATGCTCCACAAAACTTCAGAAACAAGGAAAAGAAATTCCCAGATGATGAACAATTGGGAGTTTGTTGTTAGCATAACCATGTACATAAATCACTAGAAGGACTTTTTGAGTTGAAATAAAAAGATCAAAGCAAAAAAATGATACAGCATAATTAACTGCATAGTACAAATAATTTTTGTTAATCTTTTCTTCTTTTTCTATTTGTTAATATTCTTTTTTATTTGTTAATCTTTTCTTCTTTTATCTTATTGACCTCACAGGTGGGCCTCACAGAAATGAGTCGGATGGGTATAGGATGAACATGATCAAAATACATTGCAAACATAGATAAAATTCTCAAAGAATATGTAAATTATATGTTTTTAAAAAAGAAAAACAGGGTGGGGAAAAAAAGAAAAACAACTACATTATTACTAGTATTATAAATCAAAGCTGGCAACACATAAAGACAGTATCATGAGAAAGGGACTGGAATTATAAAAGGAGACAAATTTTTATAGTATTTAAATTAAATAGGTATTGTTTCCCAACTGTTAGATTGTTTTATATTAAAATGCAATTATTAAGTAGAAGAAACAAAATTAAGTTTTGTGTATGTGTATTGGTGTTCTACTTCCATGCATTTTTGTGCACTGTGTATGTTCCCAGTGCCTGCAGAGTTCAGAAGACATCAGACTGGAATTGAAGTTAGAGGTTGTTGTGAGCCACTATTTGGGTTCTAGGAATAAATTCCAGATCCTTCTGGAAGAGCAGCTGGTGGTTTTAACTGCTGATCATATCTGCAGCCCAGGATGAACAATATTTGAAATAATAGTACACTAAAATATGTACAGTAACACAGGGAATAGCAGCTGGTGCTTGTAACTGCTGATCATGTCTGCAGCCCAGGATGAACAATATTTGAAATAGTACACTAAAATATGTACATTAACACAGAAGTACTCAATGATGAGGGAACTGGAGTACAAAAAGGCAAAATTCAAAGAAAATAAATGGTAGCTGGAAATAATACTTTATCATCATAGGTCATGTGAAATATAAGTAAATTAAGCCCTACAATTGAAAATCAAAAATTGGTAGACTAGATTAGATGACCCAACTCTATATTGTCTATAAGAAACACACTTTGATTCAAAGACACAAATAGATTGATAGTCAAAGGCGGAAAAAAATATAATAATCACCAAATAAAGCTAAAGTAGTTAAACTGATAAAAATAACATAAATTGAATACCAAATTTTTACTAAAGACACAGTATTCTACTTTATGTAAAATACCAAGAAACAGGAATTATAAACAATATTCACTTTAAAACACAGCCACAAATTGCAAGAAGCAAAAACGAATTGACTTAAAATAAGAAAAAAAGTCCAATAGTAGCTAGAAATTTTAAGCTGTACTTCCAATGATGGCTAGAGAAATGGCATAGAAAGCAAAACTACAGAGAACTTGAAAACAGCACAAACTAACTTGACTTCGAAGATCGCCATAATACATCCCAATATACAGTCTTTGCAAGTGCACATGAAGCATTATCCAACACAGACCACATTGAAGTTATAAAACAAACCAAATGACAATATGAATTATGTCTTCTTATCACATTGGAATTAAATTGTTAATGAGAAAATGTGAAGGAGTTGAAGATATGCAGAAACTTAAGTACTACACTCATAAATAGCCAAAGGGTTATTTAGGCTAAACAAGAATAAAGAGAAAAGACTGATTGCTAAAGTCAGGAATTAAAGGAGGAACATTACAAAGGACTTAATAGAATAAAAGAAGATTGCAAGGAATAGTATGAACAGTTGTGTGCAGCAAGTCAGATAGCTTTATGAAATGATCAAAACCCTAGAGATACATAAACTACTAAACTAAACTTTAGAATAAATAGAACATTTGAATAAGCCTATAATAAGTAGAAAGTGAGGTGTTCCTCAAAAAATCTGCCTGCACAGGTAAATCCGTAACCAGACATGAAATTTGTTGTGAAGTATATCAATTACATAACAGCAATTTTGGCAAACTCTTAAGAAAAGCAATAGATATCTAGGTGGTAATGGCACATGTCTTTAATCGTTGCACTCAGGAGGCAGAGACGGGTGGATTTCTGTGAGTTTGAGGCCAGCCTGGTCTACAGAACAAGTTCCAGGACAGGCTCCAAAGCTTGTCCTGAAAAACAAAAATAAATGAATACATAAATAAATGAAAAAGAAAGAAAAAAATAAAAGTGTTAGAGAAGGTTCAAATCTCTAACCAATTTTGAGATGCAACTATTACACTGAACCCTAGTCAAAACAAAGAAGTAAAGTATACACACACACTCTCTCTCTACAAGTAAATGTCCTTGGTAAAGGTAAATAAATATCTTATATAGATACAGGCACAAAAATACCAAATGGAGTGATGGCTAATTGAAATCAACAACACAGGAAAAATTATACATCACTACAAAGTAAGACATACCAGAAATGAGAGGATGGATTGCACCTAAAAACCAATTAATGTAATATATCATACTAAAGAATTAAACATAAAACCCATGCATTTGATTAGATGATAATAAATCATTTCATGTTTAAAAACACAAGTTGTAGAAGAGAGCCTTCTCAACTTTTAAAAGGAAACTGTGAAAACGCCACATTTAGAATCATCTTTAGTGCTGAAAAAAATGAAATGTATTCCTTTAATTAAGAGACAAAGGTATCTTTTCTAGCTACTTCTATCCAACATCATAGTTCAATCCAAGAAATTATGTCAAGAAAAAAAAAGAAAAGGTATCAATATTAGAAAACAACATATCAAATAATATTATTACAAATGATATGAATATATATATATAATAAAAGACCCAAAGTGCAGCTCCACCAATACAGATATAAACCTATTACAGTTATAAGCTTGAAGAGGATACCATTAGTATATAAAAGCAGTATTATTTTTAAACACTAACAATGGGCAATATCAGTATGAATGAAAAAATTATCCTACAGGCTAAATATATACTTCAATCCATGTTTAATGTGCATGTAGTCCAGAATTCAATTCCTAGGACCATGAAAAAAAAAGAGAAGAGTAGGGGGAAGAGAAGGAGGTTATTCAGCATTTGTCCATTGAAAGCTATTGTAGACAGAATTTTCTGTCCTACTTGGTCCCACGGTTGTTCAATCCCAAAGAAACACACAGAAGCTTATATTAATTATAAACTGTTTGGCCCTATTATCTCAGGCTTATTATTAACTAGCTCTTACAACTCAAATTAACCCATAATTCTTATCTATGTTTAGCTACATGGCTTGGTGTAGCATTTTCATCTTGCTTCTTCTGCATCTGGGTGGTGACTGCAGACTAAGGCTTTTCTCTTCCCAGAATTCTCCTAGTCTGGCTGCCCTGCATATACTTCCTGCCTGGCTACTGGCCAATCAGTGTTTTACTAAACCAATACAAGTGACAAATCTTTACAGAGTACAAGAGCATTATCCTACAGCAATCGATTAAACATTGCTCAGATAAAGAATTGATAGATGTAAACGTTCTGTGTGTTTATGAATGGGACAGTGAACAGAGTTAAGATGAAAATATCTCTAATTTGATCTGTTGAGTCAATACAAATTTCTATCAGAATCCTACCTGGTACCTTTGTAGAAACTGCCAAACTAACTCTAATGTTCCACAGAACCTCAAAAAAACCTAGAAAAGCCAAAACAAATCTTCAGTTAAGAAAAAGTCAGAGGACTTAGACTCACACACCCTCAACCTTACCATAAAGCAATAGTAGTCAGAATAATGAAGGATAGGCAGGTCAATCAACATCACATACTGAAAACCCTAAATAAACCATTACATTTAAAGACAGTAATTTTTGATGAGATAATTCAGTGGGGGAAGGTTCTTGGCAACCATATTGGTAGCCACATGTAAAAGAATAAATTGGGATCACTTTCTCATGTTCTATTAAAAAAATAATTCAAAATGGATCAAAAACACAATTTTAGTGACTAAAATTATAAAATTCTTAAAAATGGGAATAAACTTCATGGCCTTGTATTAAGGAAGTTATTAATATATGACAATGAAATCATAAATAGCAAGACAACATAGGTAAAAAAGAAAGTACACCAAAGTTAAAAGTTTTCTGAACCACAGGAAGAAAATGACGAAACAACAAAAATGCCACAATATATTTCAAATTTTTTCATAATGACTTACAATAAAAAGATAACTCAGATTAAACAGGCAAAGAGGGGTTGGAGTAACAACACAGTGGTGAAGAAAAAACACTTTGGGGTTCGATTCCCAGCATCCACATGATGATTCACAACCATCTGTATGTCCAGTCTCATGGAACATGGCACTCTCTTCTGATGTCGAACAGCACCACAAACACCCAGTACACAGACATATGCAGAAAAAACATAAAACACACATATTAAATTTTTAAAGAGAAAAAATTTAGAGAATAAAACAGGCAAATAATCTGAACATTTTTCCACAGGAAATAAGCAAATGGACACTAAATATATAATACTAAACTTCATTAGTCACTAGAAAATACAAATAAAAACTTATAACAAATGCCTTGGATTTAGACAATAACATACATCAATACATTAAAATATTATTCATTATAAGAGATAATGCCTCAATCTGAATGAACCTTGAAAATTTTGTGCTAAATGTAAAAAGATAGACACAAAAGCCCACATATTACTTAGAACTATTCATTTGAAATCAGATTTGTGTCGGCCAGATGGAGGGAGAAATGTAGAATGATTTTTAGTGAGCGTGAGGTTTCCTTATGGGGTGATAAGAATGTTTCTGGAATTAGACACAGGTGACTATTCTACAATCTTATTAATTCAAAACTATTGAATTTTATACTTTATCCACATTTTATAGTATGTGAACTTTATCTCAACAAAAACTAAAATTACAAATAGCAGAACAGCAAGTCTCAGATTCTTTGTTCAATGGACTGCTTTACACTCTTCAATTTATTTTAAGACCCCAGTAAGAGTTTATTTATATGCACTAGAACTAATACTAATCCTATTTCAAATTAAAACTAAGATTTAAAAAATATATTTTATTGGAAACTTATTTTGTAACAGAAGTATCTGATTACTGACTAACATAAATTTCATTTTATGACAAATAACTACATTTTCCAAAACAAAAAGCTATTGCTTTTCATTTTTGTAAATCTCTTTCAATGCCTGACCTAATAGAAGGCAGCTGGATTCTCAGATCTGCTTCTTCATGGGTCTGTTACATGTATTTTTGATTGAAGTATAAAAGAAGATCCAGCCTCATTTAAATATGCAGTTGGGTAAGGGGGCTTCAGATAGCTATTAATATTCTTTGTGGACCACCAATGACCCACAAATTGTAATTTCTGAAAGACTAATTGCAATATTAATGGGATATGAAGCCATTTCAATGAACATTTTGTCTTCTATCTGTTTAGAGACCATTTGGCATGCCTAAAACTTTAACTGAGCCTGCTACTCATGAACACTTTGAAATATGTACTAGTCACTAGAATAGCTTTGGTCAGAATTATGAAGATAATCCAGATGGCCACTAGTTTCATTATATCATCAAAAAGAAAGTCACACTTATTAATGCCACTATTCTTATTATACAATATTAAAAGATGTAGCTGTTGAGAAGTTGTCTGTATGTCGTAACAGATATACAAATGTTATCATAGGTAATATTGCCTCTTAAAGTAACAAGCTTAATTCTTTCCTTTTTGTTTCCTTCCTTTTCTCATCCCCTTTCCCCTCTCTTTCACACCACAAGCCCAGACTGTCCTTGAACTAGCTGTGCAGCCAAAGAAGACCTTGAACTTTTCATTTGGATGCTTCCATCTCATCAGAGCTGGAACCATACGTGTGCCTCACCATGCCCAGATTATGCAATGCTCTGGATTAACACCGGGGGTCAATGCACACCAAATAAGCACTCTGCCAAGAAAGCTCATATCCTCAGTACTCATTTCCATTTTTAGGCTTTAAAATTTTTAATTTTAAAATAATTATAGTTTCACAAGAAATTCCAAAGATAGAGCAGGAAAGATCCTATATATTCTACCTGATGTTCTCTAATGACTACTTATAGAATTACAGTACAATATCTAAGCAAGGAAACTGGCTACGTGTATAGGTTTATGTAACTAGTGATAATCAACCTATAGATCCTTCTCATCTCTACCCTCCTCAACTAATAACCAAAATTCTAGAAAAAAAATTAATCTGATTTAATCTATAATTTGAATTTTAAAATATCAAAATATAGTACATGAGCCTTTCACCTTTGCTTTTTTCACTCATAGTTCCCTTGAGAGCCATCCAAGTATTTGCAAGTTTCAGAAGCTCATTCCTTCCTTTTGACAGACAATACTGCACAGTATGAATGCTCGGCAGTTTGTTTAAACCTTTCTCCATGGAGTTTTCATTTGTTTCCACATTAGACTATTCAATATCATCACTCTAATTTGCATTTCCTTAGTGAAGAGCATCTTTTACAGAACTTTTATATGTTATTATTTCATTCATTTGTGAGAAAGTACCCACTCAATACCAATGATTGAAAAAGGCTATCAAGCCATAGTTGACCTCCCTGAAGTGGTCACGCAACCTTCCAGACAGGCTGTCACTACCCTAACAAAGAGTCAGGATGTTGTTTTGCTCCTTTCTCTGTGATTTGAAGAAAGCCTGAATAGCGATGCTAATTCAAGCCTATGTGACAGCTAACATAGTGACCAGGAAAACGTGACAGGTAGTTGTGGACATGACAAAAAGTGATTCACCTGGTTACCTAGGAAACAGAATGCTTCTTCTCTTGTTGCTATAATAAAATATCCTGGCAAACATAACTCAGGGGGAAAGAATTGATTTTAGTTCATAGTTCCACTGCGGGGAGGGGGAGTAAAGGAGGCAGGGACTTGAAGCAACTAATCATTTCTAATCATTTTACATTCATAATCAGTATGTAGAAAGCAATGATCATTTGTTCTCAACTGGCTTTCTCCTCTCTCTGCAGTTCAGAATCCCAGCTTAAGGAATGGTGCCGCCTACGGTGAGTGAGTTTTCCTGCTATAATTAGCCTGAGCAAACTCTCCTGCTTGTGGCATATGTCAACCTATGCCCTCCTGGGTGTGGCCTGTTTTGGAATAGTGACATCTTTGCATTGTAACGCTTGGAAACAGTATAATTAGGCAGCCACTTTTGAATGTGAAAGAGTTCTCTAATCCTAGGTATGTCTATTGAACCACTTGTGTTTAAACCTTTTTCAGCCTGAGAAAGGCAGACTAGAAGTATGGCACTTAGCATTGTGGGTTGCTCTTCAGCAATGCAGTGATATTAAGCATATGTACACATATCATTTTTTAATTTGTGAACTATAAAATATATTTTTGAAAGATGCTAGAACACATATGAAGTAAAACAAATATGTAATCCCAGTGAAATTGATACCTGGGGGAAAAGAAGTCAACAGGAGCAGAGAACTGAGGAAAGAAATTAAAGGGAAAGAAGTTGTGCTGGTTGACAGAAAACTATAAAATAGAGTAACTAATATAATTCTGATGTTTTAAAATTTATTTTACCTCCCAACTCAAAATATAAACCTAAATATAACAATTGCTTCATAATTATTTGCCTTAATTTCAGTGTTTTGTAGTTTTATTCTTTCCTCTTCCTGCTATCTTTTTTTAAATATGTATGGAAGTCAGAGGATGACTTTCAAGGTGTCAGTTTCTTCCTTCCATGCTATGGGCATCAAGGATGCATTCAGGTCCTCTGGCTTGGCCACAGAAGCCTTTGCCAGGGGAGCCATTTTAGTGGCCCCTTATTCCTTTATTTAGTGTTTATAATCCACTAAATGAATTTGTCATTTTCATAGTGTCACATAGGTTTTCATAGATAAAAATTTCTATTCCGCCCCCCAGAGAAAAGCGCAATCCTAGGTAGCAGTTATCCCTGGTAAATCAGTTTGTCAAGGACTCCAAAATCAATTAAGCACAGGAACATTTGTAGAGAAGGAGCAACGATATTATTGTTTTGCTGTTTTATGCAGGTACATTTTAGACTCCACTCCTTTTCTTTTTTTTCTCTTTTTGGTGCTGGAGATTGGACCCAGGGCTTCACACATCCGGAGTACATACTGTGCCACTAAGCAGCATTCTCTGCCTTCCTATTTCTATTTCTGATTAAGATTTAGCACTGCTGTGTGATGAACAAATGGTACCCTAAAGAAATCCACATGCTGTATCCCAGAACCTGTGAATTTATTACCTGGCATAGCAAAGCAGAGTTGAGTTTGCAGATGGAATTAAGGCTGTTAATCTGCTGGCCTGAAAACAAGGAGATTACTGTGGATTTTCTGGTTGGTCTCACTTGAATCACAAGGACCCTCAGAAGCAGACAGGAATTCAGGAATTCTGTGAATGTACCACTGAAACTCTTGGTACTTTGTTATAGAAGCAAATGTGATAATAATATGCACAATTTATCTGTGAGTATAATTAGAAAAGCTGAATATAATCACTTGCTACAGAACTGGTTACTACAAATCCTAACACTGAGAAAGGAACTCTAAACTTCAGAAAGTTATTACTAATGCCAAGTAGAGTTGCTTGGCAACAAAGGGGGAGAAAACACTAAATAGTTTCAGATGCAGCCAGAGACTAGAATCAACCTTTTCCAGACCTGTCTCTTGGTACTAATTCCTAAAGTTTTCTTTAGTTATATTCTCTCTTTAAGAAGAAAAGAAGAGAGAGAGAATTCCAGAGGCTAATTCTATTGAATGTGTAAATTGAGGCTGCACTTTCATTTCCCTGCCACCTAGACCCAAATAATCACCCAAAAACTATATTAATTACAATACTGTATGACCAGTACACATTCCTACTAACTCTAACATCTTAAATTAACCCATTTCTATTATTTTATATTTTATCACGAGGTTCATGATTTGTTACCTCACATCTTGCTTTTGGGGGCAGCTACATGATGTCTCCCTGACTCTGCCTTTTTTCTCCCTGAATTCAGTTTAGTTTTCCTGCCTAGCTATATTCTGCCTTGTCATAGGCCAAAGCAGCTTATTTATTAACCAATGGTAATTAAACTCATTCACAACACACAGAGAGGAATCCCACATCAGATATGTAAGTATTTCCACTCAAGCAAATTCCTCAAATAAGAGCATTCACTTAGTAGCAAGAAGTAGAAAAACAATGGTACTCAGAGAAGTCCTTTAGTAACAATCGTATCTAAATCAGCAGATGTTGGCATCTTTTGAGACATAGATCCATTTGAGACTCTCTGGAGAAATACAGTCATAGACCTGAAAACAAAATGCTGCATCTATAATGTTTATAACCCCATACTGTAACATTGCACCAATAATTTTTAAATGTTCTATTTTATTTTAGTGAAGAATAAATTCCTAATAAAAAATTTATATGGAATAAACATTAGAAATTGTCTTAGTTAGGTTTCTGTTGCTGTAATAAAGACTATGACCAAAAGCAAGTTGGAGAGGAAAGGGTTATTTCACTTTGGTAGCTCTCGGGTTATACTCCTGTGAGAGAAATCAGGGCAGGAACTTGAAGCAGGAACCTGAAGGCAGAAACTGAACCAAAAGTCATGAAAGAGTGCTCCTTACTGGATTGCTTCCCAGTACTTGCTCAGTCTGCTTTTTTACACAACCCAGAACCACAGCACAGAGGGGGCACCTGACAGTTCCTCCAGGTTATCTAATGGAAACATTCTTTCAACTGAGGTTTCTCTTCCCAGATAATTCTAGCTGTGTAAAGTTGACTGTGGGGTGTTGGGGAACCAATGAGGACAGAAATAGGACTATTTTAAGTTAACTGTGAGGGACTAGATTTTCTTTAAAGGGCTAATGTTATTTTATTGCACCAATAAAATCTAACTTCGCTACTTCACTGAGCAAATATGAGGACTCTGAAACTCAGTAATTGTGAGTGCTTAGGGGAGATTTTATGAGTCACACAGCCCTAAATTATCACTTTCAATGGAGGCATCTTAGAAAAATTGAATGTGAAGAACATGGCCATGAATTCCTGGGGAATAAGCTTCAAGAACACGCTAAGGTAGCATTATGGGGATTTTTCCCAATTTGTCTATACAACACTTATTTGAAATTTTTAACTTTATTAACAGAAAAATATAAAACTGAAAACAAAAAATGTGGTCATATGGCAAGGTATGGGGCATTGCAGTAAACCTAAGTTTTCTCAGGCATCGTTTCCCTGGAGAGTACTTAGCAGGCTCTGATATGCTACATACAGCATCTGATATTACTGTAACTGTTATTGTGAAGTACACTCTGTAGTGACATGACTCCCAATGTTTCCTCTAATCACGTCTTAGCCTTTTGGCTAAGTTCAAGGGTTGACTTTTTACACTCAATTTGACTTTGGAGGTAGCTTAACTCTCTATTCTCTTTCACAAGAAAACAAATACCAGGTTAGGTTATCTGTTTGATCCAAAGCCAAAAGTTGTGCTCAGAGTACAACCTCATTGTACTTGCTTAAGAAAGAAAAATATTGGGGCTGGAGAGATGGCTCAGTGGTTAAGAGCAGTGCCTGCTCTTCCAAAGGTCCTGAGTTCAATTCCCAGCAACCACATGGTGGCTCACAACCATCTGTAATGAGGTCTGGTGCCCTCTTCTGGCCTGCCGACATACACAGACAGAACATTGTATACATAATAAATAAATAAATAAATATCCAGTACAATGGAGACATTTACAACATTCCTGCACCTAAGACTCCGGTAACACTGCAAGAGAGAAGACAGAAAGGTTGTAAGAACCAGAAGTCAGTGAGTTCGCTGTGAGATTGTGTCTCTTAGTAATATTAGAAGCTACATCCACAAAGTTGCACCATGGCTGCCTAAGCATGAGCCATCAGTAGACATGCCAAATGGACAGGGGATAGTCTATAAAACTTCAACCCTACACAAAGACTACAGGCAACCAAGAATGCTGAGAGTAAGAGAACTAATCTTCTCTAGGGAAGAACATGTCAATGGTTACCCAATACCAAATGGTCAGCTATAAAATCATACATATGAACAGCAGTATGCAGATGGAGAACGTTATATTTAAGGATATATATGTTATACATATATGCATGTAATAAAAAGGGGGCCACGAATTTGAAAGAGAGCATGGGGGTGTATATGGTACTGTTTAGAGAGGAGAAGGGAGAGGAGAAATGTAATTATAATCTCAAAAAATCTAAAAGAACTTTTGAATTCCTTTCATCATTGTTGTTGTAGCTCACTTCTTAACAAATCTGCAGCAGTTTTCTGTCTGTGTCAGAAAAACAATGCTGTGTTCAAGAACTTTAGAGGACAGAATTAATATTTACTGTGCCCATGAATGGAAGCATTTTGTGGAAACCAAAAAGACCAGCAGGCCGTTATAGTTCCTTGTTAATTCTCAGTCTGTATAGGACAGACTAGTCAGAAAGACACACATACTCTATTGGAAAAACATAGGAGAAAATAACAAAGCAGATGATTACAAAGATATTGAACACATGTAGAATGTGTTCTAAGCACTATGTCCTTACATGGGAGAAACATGAAGTACAAGAGCCTCACTTCACAGACAACAAAGAGATAAAAACAAATGCCAACTGATTCCTTTTTGTTGGTTGTGCATGTATCACACTCTGGTTTTCCTTCAGTACAAGATATTGCTGGCTGTGTCTAGGAATAGGAAACAAGGAAGGGGAGAGAGAGCTAGCACTAGACTTGCAACTAAGAGTAAGAATAATCGTAATGAGCTAGGTATAAAGAATAAGCAGACATTGCTGAAAGAAACAATATATCAAAAGTCTAATTCTAGGAGGTCTGGCCAAAGATGAGAGAAGATGCACCAGAAAGTCAGCAATGTGGGCTACTCCTGCAAAGTTAGCAATGTGGGCTATTCCTGAAGAAGTGAGTCAGGTTTGGGGGCTATTCCTATACAAGAGACTTGGTTATTCACACTATAGCTTCAGATATTAGAGAAGCCAAAAAATGTATGTCTAAGGAAAAGGACTAAGTCAGAAAAACAGGGTAAGTTTGACCCTGCAGAGGACTTAGTATAACTGAAAGACAGGTCTTGTGTCAGACATCAACTTGGTATTACAGGTGCTAAACTATGACCTGGCCAAGCTGAGAAGTGAATATGGATCACACACTGGCTCAAAAGTGAGAATATTTCTGGGTAGACTCACAGATCACGATCCTCTGCATGAATGGGAAACAGGAACTGAATCCAGCAACCAGAAGAGAGCAAGTGCACACTGTACATCAGCATTTATAGTATAAGAGGTCACGCCCAAGAGGGCTGGTACCTTAAAGGCTACTGGCTTAAGGAATTCCTATAGCACCTGCCCCTGTTGTTTAAATAAGATAGTTTTAAGCATAATCCAAAACTATATACAATAAGAACAAAAATCAAGTATAAAAATTAGAGTTACAGCCAGCATAAGAAATATCAAACAAGAAACATATGATAAATATTTCAATAATTATCCTATCCTAAGGAGTCTAAGTCTTCTATTAGAAATAACTTGACCAAGTCATAAGAGGAAAGTAACTATGACTATCTAGTCTTCAACCCCATTTAAGACCTGAGAAAGGAAATAGTATTACTTGAGTAAACAGAAAGTGCAATCAAGCAACTTCCAAAATGTGCAACAAATGATGGAGACAGCTGGCTACCTGGGCAATCACCCAAAGTCTCATTTCCAACATTGGAACAACCAACTTTGGCTAAGGCCTAGAATAACTGACATTTTCAGAGGCAGGAAGTTTTTCAAAACTCTCTTACCCTGTCTTGGCAAGATTTGATAGTCTTTTTTCTTATACACTGTTTGTTCTGTCTGGATGTCATGCATTTTTTTCAGTGGTTGATGCACTGGCAGTTCTTTGCCCAAAGTCCAGTTTTTCCAAGAAGAAAACAAGCTTCAAGTGGAGTGCCTTCAGTGCTCAACATTCTCTTGGGAATATATTGGTGCTGCCAGGAGCAATTGTGTCTCATTTCAATAGATCCCTAAATCATTTAAATGCCATATTCTAAGCTCTTTGAAGTGGTTGAAGATTACCTATCTATGAAGAATACAATCTCTATGTATCTAAAGATCTTAATTAGTCTAACTCTAAGTATGACAAACATGGATCACCATTGACCTATAATTCTTAATACCTATATAAATTTAACACTAAAACTTCACATTAGAAAATTAAACAATCTTTAAACAGCTGTGCCACAAATGAGGATATGACCTCAAAATGTAAACAATGTATAAGTATTTTGATCAAAGATATAAATATATAGTACAATATGATAAATATATCCTAAAATTGTATCAATATACAAAATGTCTTAAGAAGAGGTAGAAGCATACATGTATACAATATGACAAAATAACTTTGCCTAGGTGTACAAATATTGTAGATAGAAATAGGAACATATTCAATATAATTTGAATTTGTATTAATATGCAAGAATGTATACCAATAAATTGCCTATAAATAATAGCTCACAAGTATTTACTCTATTATTTACTGTTATTATTAGTGTGAGTAAGCTCACACTAATCTACCTTATTATACCATTCAATATATGCTTCCTATTTCCTATTGAAATTTTTGATTAATCCTCCATGTTTGTTCCATCATCCAGAACAGTATAGTTTTTTTACAGCAGGCAATGGATTTTTTAATTTTCCTGGTGAGACATGTCCTCTGCAGTGACTGGCAATGACTGGACCATGTTTGACCTGGGAGCTTGGAAAAGGCTGATGTGGGAGTCCCTTCTGTGTGTTACTTGTATTGGTTAATGAATAAAGAAACTGCCTCGGGGGGCTGGAGAGATGGCTCAGAGGT
>NC_022034.1:1696292-1703246 GCF_000317375.1 Microtus ochrogaster
TTCTACATGGTATAACAGCCAGACTCTCAAGCCATAGTTAGTACCTGAAGTGCTCACATAGCCTTCCAGACAGGCTGTTACTACCCTAACAAAAATTGCCAGCCTTAATGGTACAGAGGTAGTTGCTGATCTCAGGTCAATCAGGAAGTGAGAGAGGCAGAGACCTGAGTCCTCAGTATACACTTTAATAATATGTCTCCAATGACCTTATTTCCTTTTAAGGCGTCCCATCTCCTAAATGGTTCTCTCCCATCCAAGCTCAAGGCCTTTGGGGGTTTTAAGATCCAAACCAGAAACTGGTAGGAGGAAACAGGAGCCTATGTCTGAGAATCTGTGAGAAGACACAGAACAAACAAGCAAATAGATAAGATTAAAACTGAGGGCTGAGATCAACGTTTATAGAGGATTGTGAAGTTCTATATTTATCCAAAATAAGTAGTTATTATTTCTCAGACTGCCTGGGGATCTTGAAGATTGTTTTGCATACGAGTAATTAAATCACTTTTTAAAATGTTGACTTCAATGGCTTCAGTTGGGAGTTGGTTGTAAAGACGGAGGAAAGGATAATGCTAGAGGGAGGAGGAAATCACTCCAGCCTAATTGGTACTCTGCAGACAGCCCTTGGTTCAGAATCCCTCCAGGTATTTCTGCCAAGTGCCTTTGGCTCCTGCCTGTATAGATAATTCTTCAGAATGCTGGCCGTATTGTCTCTTTAAGGAAATTACTTACAAATAGATATAAACACATTTAACTGCAGAGAAAGCTTTTGTGAATTAGCACCAACCAGCTTAGCACATTAACTCATTGCTATTTTTAAGGCAGACCTCCAGGGAAATCTTTTATTTTTAATTAGGCACAAAAAAAGAAGTGCCCAGAATGATGGCTTCCAGGATTCCCCATAGGAAGCCCGTTTATTTTATCATACTCCCCATCCCTTGCAATTAGCTATAAAACGGTGTTGCTTAACTTATTTGCTTAATAAGAATTCTACTATTTTTAATCACATCCTTCTACCATCATCTTCTCTATGTCCAAATCCTTTGCTTCAGTATGTTTGTGTTAATTTGGTTTGGGAGCAGTGCATTTATAACACAAAACTCCTGTTCACTTGGCATGCTGAAGACCAGGAGCTGCTCCTCTGTGGAGTATGATCAAGGCAGCCGTGGAATCTTGGCTCCTGAAGAGCAGGAGTCTCTGAAGACAGCAATAGTTCAAGAGTTGGGTTCCTTCCTGTGAAGCAACCACCTCTGCTGCCCAGTTTCCAAAATAATGTACACTTTCTTCATTTCCTGAGATTATGACTTGCTTACTTATACTTGAAACCCCTGTGCAGGCTAAACCTAGTCTTCTGCTGGCAGAGAAGGACGAGGACAGTTTTGGAGGCTCAGACTATATGGCTTAGCTTGGAAAGATTTACCCTTGGGTCATTTTATTGACAATTGTTAACATATATTTTTTACATTGAAACTTAAAATAATTTAGTAAACTAAAGAAGTGTGTGTGTGTTTATGTGTGTGTGTGTGTGTGTCTGTGTGTGAAAGAGAGAGAGAGAGCAATTCTGTCAAGAAAAACAGATATACCCAAAAATGTTTGACTAACCTAAGTTTTCTGAGAAATTCAGCTGTGTAGCTAAGAGTTAAAATGTCAGCTAAGCTGGAAAGAGTGAAGTCCGCTGATCCAAGTGATGATCCACAACTAGGGTTGGAAGCAGGGTGTCTATGAATCTTCCAGTGATCACAACATGGTAATGCTGGTGAGAAAATAGACATAGCTTGCACACAGAATTCTATGTTTGGCCTGTCTCCTCCCTCCACATACACATTTGTTTTCTGTGCGGTGAGTATCAAACGCTGATACTCCTCTGTGTAGCCCAGTATCCACAGGATTTTCATATATCGGAGTGTAAAAGTTTTCAAGAGCTACAGAGATTTACAGACGAAAAAATTCGCGCTGTCTCCAATCCTCTCAGTCTAGCTTGCAAGTTGAAACAGGCGCCTTAATCGAGTTGTTCAGGCCTGCCTTCCGATGCTGGGCTCAGGAGTGATCCAGTAACCTGAGTCCCCCAGTTCTCTGGCCATCCCAGGTGGCGGAAAGAAGCCATTTCCTTTCCCTTGGAGGCAATGCTCAGCAACTGGGTAGGACCACATGTTCAAAGGTAGCTTTGCCATCTGCATGGGGGCGGGAGAAGGAGACATGATACAGGCCTGGTAGGAGCCCTTTGAAATGCCAGGACAAGCTGCAGGCTATCTGAACAGGCAACCATCCATGCAACAGCTGGAACCCATTAAGGCTGGCAATTTTTGCTCAAGGGAAAAAAGTGCCTTTACATAGGCAGGGCCAACGACTTGTCTCACACTTGACCATGTTTGTAAAGGGATGCTGAAGGGAATTTAAGGCAAAGGAGGTGAGCCTTTCCCCTAGGGCTCTGCTGCAAACTCCAGCAACCTGCCTATGGAAATAATTAGGTGCTGTGTTGATGGGCTGTCAACAGCACATCACAATGTCCAGGAAAGGTGCAGGCAGTTCTGTGAGAATTCCCTTGAGGAAAAATGGCCATACATGGGAAAGGTATTCAAATAATGTGACTTCCCTCCTGAGCTTGTTGTTATTGGTGGAGCTTGAACACAGGATCTCATGCATGGCAACCATAAGCTGTATCATTGAGTTATACTCCTAAACCACCAAGATTATTGCTTTTAAAATTAACACTGGTAACATAATGTTAATATATCAGTACATTCTTTCTAAGTTTTGTTTAGAAAATTTAATATTTGGGCTGAAGAAATATCACTCAATAAAGTGCTTGCCTTTCAAATACAGGACTAGAGTTGAATCCCCAGAATGTAGATGGAAAATGTAGGGTATGATGCCACATGTTTATAATCCCAGCGCCAAGGAGGGAGGGACAGGTAGATCCTTGACACTCATTGGTCAGCCAGCATAGCCTATTTAGAGAATTACAGGCTAGTGAGTAAATCTCTCATGTCCTCCACAGACACTGTGACCCACACATACTAAATAAATAAAATTTAACTTAAAAGGGGGGGAGGGGGAGGTCTGGAGGCGCCATGTCGGGCCGGGAAGGTGGCAAAAAGAAGCCCCTGAAACAGCCCAAGAAGCAGGCCAAGGAAATGGACGAGGAAGATAAGACTTTCAAGCAGAAACAAAAAGAGGAGCAGAAGAAACTCGAGGAGCTAAAAGCCAAGGCCGCGGGGAAGGGACCTCTGGCCACAGGTTGAATTAAGAAATCTGGCAAAAAGTAAGCTGTTCCTCATATCTGAGACGATGGTGACCCTCTTCCATTCCTATTTAAACATCTGGATTCCCTGCCATAACATCTTTGCCATCTACAGCTAGGATGAAGTGTTATCCTGGAGCCTGTTAAACATCTGGATCCCCTACTATAACATCATTGCCACCTATAGTTAAAATCAAGTGTTATCCTGGAGCCTGTTGTACATTGTAATAAACTTTTGTAAAATAATAATAATAATAATAAAATAAATAATACAAAAAAGGGGGGGAATTGTTGGTGAATTAGGTTGAGGAATTATTATGGAATGGGGAATATCCCTCTATATGCTGTGAATATGTTTTATTACCACTGGTTAATAAAGAGGCTTATTCAGCCAACGACAAGGCAGAATAAATGGAGGTAGAAAATACAAGTAAAGACACCGAGAAAAAGAAGGCAGAGTGAAGGACATGCCACCAGCTGCCAGGAAAACAAGATATGAGGAAACAAGTCACAAGCCCACAAAACTTGTGGTAAAATATAAACTAATAGAAATGGGTTAATTTAAGATGTGCGTTAACTAGGGAAACTCCTGAGCCATCAGCCAAACAGTTTTTAATTAATGTGTTGCTGTGTGATTACTCAGGACTGGGCAGCCAGGAAGCGAAAGTACAGTCTCCATTTATAGTTAGGCATATACCCTGACCTTAGTGGATGATGGTAGAATTGAGAACATTAAGAGTTCCCAGGTAAAGTTAAAAACCACATTTTCCAGTTTCTTTTGATACTGTAGCTTTTTGACCAATTTAGTTCTCTTTTGCTGTTTTACAAATGCAAGGCTTGTTCCCAGACTGAGTTAAGAGGGAAGAGTGAGCAGGGAGCATTCTTTGTAGCAAGTACAGAATGACTTTAGAGCCTAGAGTTTGAAAAACATATTCCCTCAATTATTCCCTCAAGGTGTGGCATTCCTGATGCCCACAGTGCAGCGGCAGCTTCTTCACTGCTAGATTTCAACTTAAGTGGTCTGATCCTGGGTCTGGCAGTTGCCACAGTAGCATCCAGATCCCCAGTTCTCTGACTGTAACGGAGGAAACAGTTTCCTTTGGGTGCTAGGTTATCTCGTTACTTTGAAAATCATTCTCTGAAATCCAGCCTAGAGCCTGTTCTTTTAGCTATTCCAATGATTCCCTGAATTAGATTTCTTTCTACATGAAAGTAGTAGGACACTATCTCCTATAGGCAACCAATTTCTGCTTAGTTCACTGTGGTCTCACTCTTGGTAAGGCTGTAAGGTATCTTTCATGATCATTTGCATTGAAAAATATGTATGGTCCTTTCCCTGTGAACTTCACAGTTGACATTGGTGGCTGGATATTTTTTCCAACTTTTAAACACAGTAAACCCTTCTCAGAATCTGTGAGTTCTACCTTTGTCTTAGAGCAAGGTGGTCAAGACCGCCATTTCTCTGGAGAACCCCACTGAGTAGATGGAGCCGGATTCCAAAATTTTAGAGTGGTGAATTCTTGTTTAAGTCAGTACTCATTACAGTCACCGACAGATATATATGTTGGGAGTCCTTTAAAAAAATCAACTTTCAGCAAATAAAGAAGACCTTGGATTTCTGAATGTTTTCATAGAATCATGAAAAATTCCATTATCACTTTCTGAATCTATGGCCCTTTGAGAGAGGGCTTCTGCTTTGTGAGCACATAAATGGATTCCAAATCATAGGTCGTGTCCTTGTACCACCAAAGGAACTCCTTTAGAAACCAACAACCTAGATCTTTCCTTGAGTGTTAAAGAAGGCAAACATACAGAATTTATAACTTTGGACTTTTATATAACAGAATTTAATAAGAACTACAACAAAATTCTCATTAATTATAATTATTTAGTACTTCGCTAAATAACTTGTGATATTTTTGGAACATAAAAAAACTAATGTTCAGTAGAAACATTACATATAGTTTCAACTTTCACATAAAGGCACAGAGGGATACCATGTGTGGTGAGTCTTGGGTTGAATTCTGGTGCATAACGGCATGATTGTCAACTGCATAACAAATACTGAAGATAAACCAAGTTAGAAGATGAAGAGTTTGTTTTGGATCACATTTGCTGAGGTTTACAGCTACAGCCAGTTGACCCTATTGTTTTATAGCCTGTGGCCATTAGGGAGGGCAAATGATGGAGGGAGGAAGCTGCTTACCTCATGGCAGCCAAGAAACAAAGGAAGAATGAAGGGTCTTAATATCCCCTTCCAAGGTCACCCTTTGTGACCTCACTTCAAGTATTTGATTACCTTTCTCATTCTTCTTTTTTCTTTTTCTTTTTCTTTTTTTTTTTTTGTCTGTGTTTTGATTGGATTTATAGGTTTAGAGGGATGATGGTTGTAAAACTAGTACAATTTTAATGTAATTTACTTTTAAATGCTATTAATTGAAAACTCTACTTCCTTTTAGTTTAGTTTATATTTCCTCATGGGATATGATATCTTTTCTCTTCACAGGGTGACTCTTACATAAGGGGACAGACAAAGAAGCTTTGTGATTGCTCTAGAGCCACTTAGTGGTATGCTTACCAATAGAAACAACTTCTAAAAAAAGAATTGAGAGAAAGTTGGAAGTCCAAGAAAGAACTTGAATCAGTCTTCATATGATAACATGTCTGAGAAAATGAGCTTCTGTAAATTAATTTATTCTTCAGATGAAAAAGACTGTTATGAAAACACTTAGCCTTGTACAAAAGCACATTGCTGAGTAATAATCATTTTTGTAAGATGCTCATGTTGTGTTTGGGGTGAAAACCTGAAGAGATTGATAGAGTTATTTCCTTAAAGAATTATGGCTAAATGTTTGATAAAGTTAATGAATTTGAAATTATGTGATTTGGGGAATGTGTGTTCTCTAATGCACCTTTATTTAATTTCCAATCCCTTGGCTGATAACTGACTCTGAGGAATGCACACAGGAAGGGTAGGAAAGGTGTCTCTGAGTAGCTAAATCTCTTTGAAACAAAATTGTCTGAGAACCATTCCATTCAGCAGAATCCTCAGGTCTCCAGATGCTAGGCTTTCCTGAAAGGGACACCTGCCACTTTGCCCCAGATGTTTAACTAATCAGTTCTATTTTATGATGAGTTTTAAAAGCAGAATTAAATAAAATCAGAAATAAGAAAACAGAAAAAATTTAAGACAACTTAAATATGTTTTTTTACCTCATTTTTACATTTTTTACTTGAAGATGCAGAAAAAGGCAGATAAATGTGTTGTAAAGTGGGTAACACATTTTTTTCTTATCTTGAGAAAAACTAGCTAGGCAGTGTGCCACTAAAATTCTAAAATAAGATAAAGCTATGTCCCCAAACTGTTTATTAACTTAAATAATAAATCTATTAACCACATTGTGTCTCCGACTGAGTGTAGAGAACTAGCCAGAATGTGCCTTATAGTGAGAAATGCTACCTCCAAGAGTACAAACACCTCCTAAATTTTGCCAATTAGCAAGAGATGACAAACGACTTCACTATGGTGGCCATAATTTAATATATTGGGGCTGTTAAGGCAGAAAAGGAAATGATTGAGTTTCACTTAAAATCACACATTGGACAGGGAAAAAAAAGAAGAAGTGGTAGGTGTTTATCATTTTCCCCATTGTTTCATCCAAGTCTCTCTCTCTCTCTCTCTCTCTCTCTCTCTCTCTCTCTCTCTCTCTCTCTCT
>NC_022034.1:1703346-1707263 GCF_000317375.1 Microtus ochrogaster
CACACACACACACACACACACACACACACACACACACACGAGCTTTGTGAACTATAAGATTCATTATATTTGCTATTACTGTTTACTAAACTAGGTGGCTAACCTTCTCAAGATGCTTTCGTGGACAAGTTAAAGTATATTTTGAAACCAGAGTCCCTACTGCTCTTTTTGTATGTTTATCCTACACTGGCTGCCCTTAAAACTCTTACAGATGTGATCTAACTTTCCTTCTCCTTTGTATCTCAGACACCTTTGTGTTGAATAAAATGGTACTTGAAATTTTTATTTCCTTAGAATTCTTTAATGAATTTTGAAGTAGAACCCTTGAAACAGACTTGAAAAACCTGGTCTATTTACTCTAATTGTTTCTTACTCAAAACAAACTCATTTTCTAACTGGTATTCCTTTTCCTTTTTCAACCCATTAAGTATTCTTATTTTAAAAACCTTTAAATTGAACAGAATTGCCAGGTAATCACCACCCTTTCCTTCTACCTACACAATGCTGGCTTTTTTTGTGTGAATTCTTTTCAAGGGAGTAATGGCTTAAATTAGCCTGAAATATATTTTATGCCATATTTTGTTTTGTGAAATGATTCTTATGGCGAGAGAGTAGCCTGTGGAGAAAGAAATGTGCTCTCAGGGTGGGGAAGACCGAGAAAGAGGCTGAGGTCTAAGAAGGGGTCCACGTACTGTCATCTGTACGTAGCGGTCAGTTGCTTTTTCTGGCTTTTTTCCCTGACACCCAGAGCAGCCGAGCCCATTCCAAGATACTGAAAGGGACATTGAATTAAGTAGAAAAGAAGCAGACATGTGAATCTGACAGCTGGTTTTGACTCCCACCCACTGAGAGGGAGAAGAAGTTTATTGTTTCAGTTGATACCTGGTTTTTGGTGATGTCTTGTTTATTGCTGTTATTTTTAGAGTTATTCAGTTACTTTATTTTGAAAGTTGGGTGTGAGAAAAGTCCTCATTCCTTCTAACAAGTCCACATCTTAGGCTGCAAGCAACAGCAACTGTTCTGTGTCACTCCCTGCATGTGAATGAAGCCTCAGGAAGGAGACTTACCCAACAAACCCAGGAACTGAACATCATTCACACCAGGGGCTATACTCCTCTCCAGAGGCAGTATGTTTATAATTGAACATCAGAGTGGTGTAATAAAATCTGAACTTCTAAGCAGACAATACCATGAAGCATATGACATGCCTCTAAGATTTTCTTCTCTGAGGGTTAACCACGGTTGACTCACACCTCTTGTCCCAGCACTGGTGAGGCAGAGACAGGCAGATAACTGTGAATTTGAGGGCCAGCCTGGTTTACCTATAAAACTGAGATCTTGCTCACCTATGTAGTGAGTTCCAAGATAGTCAGAGCTACATAGAGAGCAACATCTCAAAAAGGATGTACTTAAGGGATATAAATTTTTCAAAAATCTATGTTTAATTTAAAGAAAATGTTGGATATAAAATATTTTTATTTTATTTTGGAAGATGTCTGTTGGTCTGGCTTTTAGATCATTAGTTGGGTTTTTGATCTCCTTATAAATTATCTATAAAGCTCTTTGTTCATAAATTGTCTTTTCAGTTATAGTATTCTATTAAAATCTGTATAGATAAATGCTAACTTTGGTTTAATTTACTGTCACTTCCTCTATTTCATCGAACATATGAACTACTTAAGATTCTTTGCATGTCATGCCAATATTTAGGTCAATAAAGTGTTTCTACAAGTTCTCTTTCCCTTACTTAGTTTTAAATTATATGGATCTGTCTATTGAAATTCCTGGTGATTTTTAAAGCTTAAAACTAGAACACTGTATTTTAAAAATTACTGCTTATAGGAGGCTGCTAGTTAGTTTCTGATTGCTCAGTTAGTTTAGACCCAAAATAATCACACAGAAACTGTATTAATTAAATCACTGCTTGGCCCATTAGCTCTAGATTCTTATTGGCTAATCTCTTACATATTAATTTAATCCATTTTAATTAAGCTGTGAATCACCATGAGGTCATTGCCTACCAGCAGCCTTTCAGCACATCTATCTCTGGTGGTGGCTCCATGGCATCTCTCTGATTCTGCCCTTCTTTCTCCCAGAATTCAGCTTAGCTTTTCCTGCCTAACTAAGTTTGCTATAGGTCCAAAGCAGTTTCCTTATTCATTAATGATAATCACAGCACACAGAGGGGACTCCCACATCAACTGCTGGTTCCGCCAATCTTTAGCATAGAAGGTCTTCTCTTTCCTTGCTAAATGGAATCAAAAGGACTGAAGACATGGCTCAGTGGTTAGGAGTTCTTGCTGTGTAAGCATGGGGACTAATGGCTCCTCAGCACACATGTAAAAGGTGCATTTAACCACGAGTTTGTGTAACTATAACAGTTCAGGTGGGATGACAGGAGCATTAATAGGCATCCCTGGTTAACAGGTCTAGTTTTAAAAAGAAGTGGTTGGCTCCATGCTCAGTGATAGGATGTCTTCCTCTGGCCTCTCCATGTACAAGTGCTTACACACACACACATACACACTGAATGACAGGTCACATATATCAATTACTTGAAGATATCTGGGCATGACAGCGTTGCGCACCACGCCCCCTCTCTGTGCTCTATGCGCTAGACCTCAGTTCACAAGCTTCGGATAAGGGGCTGGAGGTTGAGAACACAGACACAGAGACAGAACAACACACAGACTTTCTTACATTGATACCAAAAGCCCCTCTTTATTAACACCATGTAGGCTTAAATACACTGCAGTCAATGGCCAACAGGTGAAAATCCCATCCTCTGATCCTCTAAGCTAGGCACAGCTTCCATAACTTTAATTAGAAGGTTCTAGGAGGGAAGAGCAGCTGAAGGCCAGGACTCATGAGTCCCAACATGAGAGCTTGGTGACAATCCTTTTCAAGAATAAAAGTGATTCTATTAAAAACAAAGCTAAAGAAGTGATTTCTACCTACTGTAGTCACCTAGGACTTTTGTCTTTGCTTATTATCTCTTTTTCTATGTCTGTTACTATGTTAAGGATCCTAGTTGGGAAGCAAACACCATTGTCTTCTGTTTTGTTTTTGTTTTTGTTCTTTGAGATGGGGTTTTTCTGTGTAATAGCCCTAACCCATTGCTGTCCTGGAACTAGCTCTTGTAGACCAGGCTGACCTCAAACTCACAGAGATCTGCCTATCTCTGCCTCCTGAGTTTTGGGATTAAAGGGATATGCCACAATCACTTAGCTGAAAACACCATTGTCTTTAACATCCAATTTTCTCTGTGTTGAAAGTTTTAACAGTCATTCTTTTGAGGTCATGGCCTACTGTCCTGGCCATGGCGGACACCTTCCATGGGTAAGAGCTATTTGTTTTATTTCAAATAATACCTTTTTGCTAGTGGCTCACTTGTTACGAATGCATAGAGGATTGACCACTCTGCCAATGGACACTGGGCTAGGCTTACAGAACCTGGCATCCTGCAGTAGAAACGAAATGTGAAATAGTCATTATGTGTTTCAAATTAGTTAATTAGATATTGGGTACTGGTCCAGTGTTAGAAAGGGACTGGACTACATCCCAACCTAAAACATTGAGTAGTCTATGGGAGTTCATAAACTGTAGTTAATGAACACTGTGGTTCATAAACACTATACACTTATTCTAGCTCTCCATTTTATAAGAATTAAGCATTATTCCTGTGTCTAGTGTAAGAGTAGAGAAAAGGTACAAACGCAGCATGGACTATGAGAAGAGCTTTGTATGTGAGCAGGTATACCAATACAAGCCTAGGGTTAAGCTTGACCCAGAATTAAGGCCCAATGTAGGCTGTTCTTGAAGTGCTGACCTGAAGTTACACTGCAGATAAAGAGGAGGCAGATGTTTAAAACCTAGGCATTGTGGGCTTATGGCCCAGTCTTTAGGGAAAATAGAGC
>NC_022034.1:1708747-1710581 GCF_000317375.1 Microtus ochrogaster
ATTCAATGAAAATGACAATACATCATCCCCAAATTTATGGGACACAATGAAAGCAGTATTAAGAGGAAAGTTCATAGCACTAAATGCCTACATAAAGAAGCTGGAAAAAATCCCACACTTGTGAATTAACAGAACATTTGAAAACTTTAGAACAAAAAAGAAGCAAACTCTCCAAAGAGAACTAGATGGCAGGAAATAATCAAAGTGAGAGCTGAAATCAACAAAATAGAAACAAAGAAAACAATAAAAAGAATCAATGAGGCAAAGAGTTGGTTCTTCGAGAAAATCAACAAAATAGACAAACCTTTATCCAAACTAACTAAAAGGCAGAGAGAGAATATCCAAATTAACAAAATCAGAAATTAAAAGGGGGACATAACAACAGACACAGAGGAAATACAGAGGATCATCAGGGCATATTTTGAAAACCTGTACTCCACAAAATTGGAAAACTTAAAGGAAATGGACAACTTTTTAGATAAATAGAAATTAAATTTACAAAAATTAATCAAGATCAGATAAGCAAATTAAACAGACCTATAACTGCTGAAGAAATATAAACAGTCATCAAAAGTTTCCCAACAAAAAATCCCAGGATCAGACGGTTTCAGCTCAGAATTCTACAAGACTTTCAGAGAAGAACTAATACCAATACTCCTCAAATTATTCCACACAATAGAAACAGAAGAAACATTGCCTAACTCTTTTTATGAGGCTACAATTATCCTAATACCCAACCACAGAAAGACATCACTAAGAAAGAGAATTACAGACCAATCTCACTCATGAACATTGATGCAAAAATACTAAATAAAATACTGGAAAATCAAATCCAAGAACACATCAGAACCATCATTCACCATGACCATGTCAATTTCATCCCAGAGATGCAGGGATGGGTCAACATATGAAAATCTGTCAACATAATCCACCACATAAACATACTGAAAAATAAAAACCACATGATCATCTCATTAGATGCTGAAAAAACTTTTGACAAAATACAATATCCCTTCATGATATTGGTCTTGGAGAGAGCAGGAATAAATGGAGCATACCTAAATATAATAAAGGCAATATATAGCAAGCAAACAGTCAACATCAAACTAATTGAAGAGAAACCCCCAGTGATTCCACTGAATTCAGGAACAAGACAAGATTGTCTACCCTCTCCAGACCTATTCAATATAGTTCTTTGTTGGGACCAGTGAGATCCTGAATTTCTTGTAAACAACTTGTTTTCCCCTGATCTGAGTGCCTACAGCTGCTCTGAGCATGAGACCTTCAGGAGTCCCTGATGACAGGAGAATGGTTTCTGGTGGGTTTGGCTGGGGCATGGCTATCTCCATATAATCCACCCATGAACACAATAAAGGGGGAATTCTTGGGGAATTCAAGGATGACCCATGCCACTGTCTCTCTGTCTGTGTGTGTTTGTGTATTTAAACCCCCAGCTCCCTTGCCTGACGCTCGCCAACTGGGTGCCAGCGCACAGAGCACTGACATGGGGGCATGGTGCGTGGAAGTTCTTGAGGTCCTAGTTAGAGAAATAAGACACAAAAAGGAGATCAAGGGAATACAAATTGAAAAAGAAGAAGTCAAACTCTCACCATTTACTGGTGATATGATAGTTTACATAAGAGATCTCAAAAATTCTACCAAGGAACTTCTACAACTCATAAACACTCAGCAATGTAGCAGGATACAAGATTAACTCAAAAAAAAATCAGTAGCCCTCTTGCACACAGATGATAAAAGGGCTGAGGAAGAAATTAGAGAATCAACACCCTTCATAATAGCTACAAATAGCATAAAATATCTCAGAGTAACTCTA
>NC_022034.1:1712351-1714139 GCF_000317375.1 Microtus ochrogaster
CTATTCAATATAGTTCTTTGTTGGGACCAGTGAGATCCTGAATTTCTTGTAAACAACTTGTTTTCCCCTGATCTGAGTGCCTACAGCTGCTCTGAGCATGAGACCTTCAGGAGTTCCTGATGACAGGAGAATGGTTTCTGGTGGGTTTGGCTGGGGCATGGCTATCTCTATATAATCCACCCCTGAACACAATAAAGGGGGAATTCTTGGGGAATTCAAGGATGACCCGTGTCGCTGTCTCTCTGTCTGTGTGTGTTTGTGTATTTAAACCCCCAGCTCCCTTGCCTGAATCTCGCCAACTGGGTGCCAGCGCACAGAGCGCTGACATGGGGGCATGGTGCGTGGCAGTTCTTGAGGTCCTAGTTAGAGAAATAAGACACAAAAAGGAGATCAAGGGAATACAAATTGAAAAAGAAGAAGTCAAACTCTCACCATTTACTGATGATATGATAGTTTACATAAGAGATCTCAAAAATTCTACCAAGGAACTTCTACAACTCATAAACACTTCCAGCAATGTAGCAGGATACAAGATTAACTCAAACAAAAAATCAGTAGCCCTCCTGCACACAGATGATAAAAGGGCTGAGGAAGAAATTAGAGAATCAACACCCTTCATAATAGCTACAAATAGCATAAAATATCTCAGAGTAACTCTAACCAAACAAGTGGAAGACTTGTATGACAAGAACTTTAAATCTTTAAAGAAAGAAATTGAAGAAGACACCAGAAAGTGGAAAGATCTCCCATGCTCTTGGGTAGGCAGAATTAAAATAGTAAAATTGGCAATCTTACCAAAAACAATCTACAGATTCAACACAATGCCAATCAAAATCCCAGCAAAATTCTTCAAAGACCTCGAAAGAATGGTACTCAACTTCATTTGGAAAAGCAAAAAACCCAGCATAGCCAAAACAATCCTGTACAATAAAAGAATTTCTGGAGGCATCACAATCTCTGACTTCAAACTCTACTACTGACCTACAGTACTGAGAACAGCCTGGTATTTGCATAAGAACAGACAGGAGGACAAACGGAACCAAATAGAAGACCCGGATATCAATACACCCATCTTCAATCACCTGATTTTTACAAAGACGCAAAAAATATCAAATGGAAAAAAGAAAGCATATTTAACAAGTGGTGCTGGCATAACTGTGTATCAACATGTAGAAGAATGTTAATAGACCCATATCTATCACCATGCACAAAACTCAAGTCCAAATGGATCAAAGACTTCAACATAAAGCCAGCCACACTGAACCTTATGGAAGAGAAGGTGGGAAATACAGTTGAATGCATTGGCTCTGGAGACCACTTCCTAAATATAACCCCAGCAGCACAGACACTTGGAGTAGGAGAATGGTCTGTATTCGGTCAATTATATTTTAAATAAACACTGATTGGCCAGTAGCCATGCAGGAAGTATAGATGAAACAACCAGACAGGAAGTAAAGGCAGGTCATTGAGAACAGGAGAATTCTGGGAAGAAGGAAGCCCATGACTCTGCAGTTGTGACCAGCCACAGAAGAAGCAAGATGTGACTGCCTCACTGAAAAAGGTACTGAGCCATGGGGCTAACATAGACAAGAATAATGGGCTAATATAAGTTATAAGTGTTAATAAGAAGCCTGAGCTAGTGACCAATCAGTTTACATTTAATGTAGACCTCTGTGTGATTTCTTGGGACTTAATGACTACAGGAACCAGGCATGACAGAAAACCTCAGTCAATATACACTGTGAGAAACAATTAATAAATGGGACCTCCTGAAACTGAAAAGCTTCT
>NC_022034.1:1714904-1717811 GCF_000317375.1 Microtus ochrogaster
AAACAAAAAGCCTACAAACCACAATCCCAGAGAACATAAACAACAATGAGGACACCAAGAGTGAGTTACATCAATCTGGGAAGTAGAAAGTAGAAAAAGACTAGATCTCCTGAGTAAATTGGGAGCATGGGGACCTTGGGCGAGGGTGGAAGTGGGGATGGGAGATGCAGGAAGTGGAGCAGAGAAATATGTAGAGCTCAATAAAAATTTTAAAAAAATCAATAAAAAACCTATATATAGTCAGCCTTGAGAGAGAACCATGGAGAGTACCAATACAGGATGAGGAAAAGAGAGTATAGATTTTTTTTGTCTTGAGCTTTATTAAGTGTTTTTGGCCCTGATAATCTTAAAATCTAATCTCATAGGCCAGGCTGGCCTAGAACTTGTGGTATTACTGTGGTCCCGCTCTTCTTATTTCTGGAGGAGGGGTTTAACCCTGGATTTGCCTGTCACCTATTATGTAGTATATATCATTCTCACTACCCTAAAATTGCTATATTTCATATGAAAAAGAAATCTGGAAGAACAATAGTATCTTCAGTTCAAATATTCAACAAAGGAATTTTAAAAGAATTAAGAAACTTATACTGGGCATGCACCGCAAGGGCATCTTGTTTAGTTTTTGCCTCTTGTTGTAGATGGACATACCAGTTACAAAGGGCAGGCTACATACTGGTCTGAGAAATAAATCCCTTCTATCACCATTTTTTCCTGTTCTACTTGGAGGTGGGCCTTGGAAGAATGGAGCCAATGAATGAGACAGACTAAAGTCTCATGCAATAGCCAATTTATACTTTGAGGGTTAAGAGGAGTTGGTGTGGGAGGGCCTTCTGTTTATGTCTGGCTTTTATTGGTTAGTAAATAAAGAAACTGGCTTGGCCTGATAGGGCAGAGGAGAGCTGGGGGAGAACTACATTGAATGCTGGGAGAAAGGAGGCAGAGTGATGAGAAGCCACAGAGCCGCCACCAGAGACAGACATGCTGAAATGTTGCCGGTAAGCCACAGCCTCATGGAGATACACAGATGAATGGAAATGGGTTAAATTAAGATATATGAGTTAGCCAGAAATACCCTTAAGCTATTGGAAAAACAATATTGCAAATAATCTAGTTTCTGTGTGGTTATTTAGGAGCTGAGCAGCTGGGAACAAACAAACAGTCTTAATACAATAAGGAGTCACATGAGTAAAGTGTACAATCACAAGGGCAAGGTACACATGGGAGATAGGCTGCACATGAACAAAAAAAACATGTTTTTCCATAGACACACATAAACTAATAGCTACTTGTTAATAATCTGAATAATCTGAAACAACTCACCCCTCTCCACTACACCTGGGAGGGACAGGAAAGCATAATCCATGAACAATGTTATGTTTTTGAAGAAACTGAGGTCACAAGACTCTTAGGTTTTTTTTTTTTCTTGGAGTTTTCTTATAAGCAAGTACTCAAAAGTCTCCTCATGTGACTTCATTCTTGTTCTGTGTTCTGACAATCCATATGGCCTTGGGTAATTCATATAAACTTCTTAGTTTTAGTTTTTATCTGTAGATCAGGAATAAAAAAGTTACATCACATGACAATTGTGATCATTTAAACACAAGTTATAGTTGAAGTTATCAACAAAGTTCACAGCTTCATGAATATTATGAAGACATTATGCTCTCCACTGGTGTGACCATGTCCTTCCACTGTGTACCTTCTTCTGTAAGCGTACTTCAAAACCATATACTTCCTAGACAAGAACAGCTGCTGCATCATTGTCTTGAGTATTTGAGGTTTTGTCAGTAGCTTTCAAGCTGGAAAAATCTCCCAGGACAAACGTAGCAGAGTTTTACACCAGAATGCAGCTGTATGAAATAAATTGAAAAAGACTGAAAATGCTAAGTAACCCTGTTTTTTCTACTGGTGATGGTGAATGGATTTGACAGGAGACCAGAAACCTCGATAGGTCCTATGATTCCAAAGACTTTTAATGGGGCAAGTAAAAGGTAATGATAGTTGGCAGAGCAAGACTCAACATATCGATGTAATTCTTTTCACATTTAACATATATATATATACAAAGCTCATCGCATGGCCCTTTGGCCTCCAGGTAGGCCAGAGCCAAGAATTTGACAGATATGGTTGAGGACACTCTTCTTTAAGTATGCTCTTCAGATCAATAATGTCAGTGTCACTTGGAAACTTTCAGATTCTTGTGTTTCATCCAGAACTACTGAATCAGAGACTGGACTTCTAAAAATCCCCAGCTGATTCTTATGTTCATGAAAGTCTGAGAAATACTAAATTTGTCAGTGATAAGGAAGTATTTACACTCAGATCCATCTAACTTCTCATTTTATAATTTTTAGATCTGTGTAACCCCTCTGACTATATTCACACTCTATAAATGGAGATAACAGTATTCCCAATATCACAGAGCTATTGAAATACAAAAAGTCTGATAATTATAACCCATTAGCATAGCATTTGATGTATAGTAAGAGAAACAGGTGTTTGTGTTTTGCAAATTCATATAACATGGACAAGAAACAGAAAATTATGAGCTTCAAACCATTAAGTAGAAACCTCTAACTCTGGTTTGTGCAGGTGAAGAAGTCTGAGGAGAAATGATAATTCAGTGGCTTTGAGTAGATCAGCTATGACATCTTATCAGATAGCTTGGGAAAGGTCAGCAAACTTCCTACATACCAATTGCATGCCAAATGTGCTTGAAATATTTCTTCCATCTTTCATAATCATGAACTTCAGTTTCTCTTCATACCTATTTGTTAAGAAAAGCAGAGTATTCCCCACTGAAATTGAAAGATCTGTTTTTAACAATTTTTGTGACTGATGCCTAATAACTCTGAGATTAGAATGCTTGTTATAATGACAGTTATGAAAATATCACCCATGTTTATT
>NC_022034.1:1718401-1724176 GCF_000317375.1 Microtus ochrogaster
GATGATAGATAGCCCATCTTATTTGATTGATTAACTGAAAGGGTACAACGTCTGTTCTTTTTAATTTCAATTAAGTGTAGTACCAAGCTGACCTTTTAGTTCTCCTAGCAAACTGGAATTTCAATAGATCATCTGTGTTTTCAGATTTTCTCTATGGAAAACAGCTTTCACCAAATACAACTTACTTCCAGGTGTCATCAACAATTGCTGATGGAACTAGTACATTGTCTGAGCAGGCACAATAGATCACCTCTGAATAACTTGTTTCCCACATACTGTTATGGCTGTCTAAGTCACAACTCACAGGCCAGAAAGGCATGCTTAAGGTTTTTAAATCACTCAGTCTTAAATACAGATGAATAAAGTCAGGCTATTGAACTGTGCATTTTTGCTCCAACTGTTTGCACTTGTTGGGATAACTATTTTTCCCCTTTTATTAAGGTTCATTAGCATCCAGTGATAATGAAAGCCAGTGCCCAGCAGAAACAGACCAGACAAAAATTTCTGACTCACTTGCATAACACCAATCCATCAGTTCTGAAGATAAATGAAGTGTGACTGCAGAGTAATAAGAGTAATTGGGTTTCCATGGGTAACAGAATTCTTACATATAAGTGAGCAACATTTCCTCAGGAGTCCTCAGGGTGTCTATGTATTCCTATGTGATTGGTCTGGAAGCATTTTTGTTTTCCCTTCTGGGGAGAATATTCTTTTGAGCATCTTTAATAGTGGCAGTTTGTCCTTCGAGGAAGCATTTAATGTTTGGAAATCGCACAATGTATTCATAGTACACATCTGTTGTTTCTGTTTACCCAGAATTTTTTCCCCAATTTCTGGTTGGAGAGATTCCATTTCTTCTATTGGTTATACTATCTTTGAAGATCCTCGGGAAGGAAACTGTTTTTAAATGTCCTGGGACGTTGCCATTTTACCTCTGGTAGCTGAACCTATATTTGCCCTCCTCCTTTTCTGCTAGGTCTAAGTTGTTTCCATGGGCTTGACTTGACCATTGGTTCTAGAGAGACAGACAAGTAGCATAGGTCTGACCATAGCCATCAACTCAGACCATGATGGTACTCAGTTCTTGGATTGGACTCAATTGGGGTGACTCATTAAAATGGCTTATATCTAGCTGCAAGAGGAAAGAACCACTGGAAAAACAGAGCTAGAACTTAAAGTAGATCCTGAAACATGAGCAATAATGAATATATGTGTGCAAACCTGTGAGAAACTATGTAATGTGAGATGTCAAATCCTGATTTGTTTTTCTTACAAAAAAAAAAAGGAGTCTTTTTTGTTTGTTGGGTTTTTCAGAAAGTTGGTAGAAGAGACCACAATTAAATAGGGGTAGGGAGTGGATGGAAGGAAAAAAAAAGACAACCAATCTGGAATTGAAAAATATACCCCAGGGAGATGTTTTAGTATGGGACCCCATACCCACAGCTGCTCCTTGTTCTACCTTCTGGATCTGGAGACCACACCAGGGCCTTGTACATGCTAGGAAAATGCTCTACCACTGAGCTAAAATCCTTCTTGGGTTATAAGGTCCATATTAGGTTTCATGGATCAAAACTTTAGGTACTCTATAGCTAAGCAGTCTTGCCTGATAAACTTGTCTTACTCTTCAACACACACCACCACCACCACCACCACCACCACCACCACCCTCAGAGTTGAATTAACTTGTTTACAGATGAACTCATGGAACACAATTCATGTTGATATTAGGAACTGTCTGCAGAGAGCAATTTGATAATTTCCCACTGGAAATCGGCGTCCTTTCGAAATCAACAGCTCTCAGAGTAAAGTTTAAAATTCTGCTCACTTTCCTAATACTTGCTTTGCTCCCAGACAAAAATGTGACCAAGGTTTACTTAGATTGAAAGATGGGCATTTTACTATCAGCTTGTAGATGGAGGCTGTAATGGTTTGGTTCCTAGCAGGGTGGTAAAAACCAATACTGAACATTGGTGTCATGGTGCTCTTTTGAAAGAAAACAAAACAAACAAACAAACAAAAACCAAAACTATCTCTGCTCCTTCTGATATTTTCTAGCTTCCAGACAAACCTTCTTTCTGTGTTCTTACCTGAGAGATCAAGGCCATACTGCTCAGTAAAAGATTTATTAAGTAATTGCAGGCTACAATATAAAAGACTGAAGTGTGATCAGAAGCATGGGAGGAAGTTCACTGGACATAAACGCTGATTGGAGTAGGTCACTGAAAGTGTGTCTTTCGGGTTGTATTTTGCCATGACATCTTTCAGTATTTCTCTTCTCTATTATAATGTAAACTGATCCCTCCCTTCCCAGTGTGTGTCTGTGTGAGCACTTTTTCTGTTTTAGTTCTGGATTACAGGGAGGAAGAAGTGTTCAAGAAAAAGTATCTACTCCTATGTAGCCTAGAAGAGCTCCAAATTTGGGTTTGGGTTCAAGGTCAAGCAGGGCAATGATTCTACTGGTAGATAATAGATTTGAGTCAGTGATTACTAGAAAAAGTAAGCAGTAGCTGACAGCTTTGCTATACATTAAAACTGATGAGATATATACATTACTGGTGCCTAGACCATGCATCCAAAAAGTTTGATTCCATCAACCTTAGAATTTTCTGACTATTTAAGATTTTTAGAGCTCTTTGTGTATTTTAGATGCATAACCAAAACCACTGGGGAAGAGAAAATGAGTTCTATTATCCTGGAATCATAGATGAAAACAGTATTGGCATACTTATAACATTAACATTAAGTTTTAGCATAGAAGGCTATGCTTTGAGTTCTTACAACCCCACAAAAATCATTAGGTGACAATATTTGGACCAGTGTTTACCCATGGACATAGTCAGAGGTAAGAAAACTGTCTTCTTTTGGGATTTGGCTACAAAGAAAGGCACTGCACAATAAAATAAGAACTCTAAAACATCTCAACTGTAGTCAACTACAATTCTTTTAGATGAAAACATGTTCCCTAAAGAAATAGAAGAGTCATAAACTTTTGGATTTTTTCCAGACTGAAATGATCAGATTCACAGTGAAGAACTGATGGCTTGATTCTTTTCCTTTGCTAGAAATAGTTGATATTAAGAGCAAAAGTACATGTGAACAGTAGCGTTAGAAAAAGCGGGTAACCAAATCCAGAACATTGGTGGGAGAGTGGCTTTATTAAATCTGTAATATTCTGATACAGTTGCCTACATTTAGTAACTTCTTCATCTCGGTTTGTTTTTTCATAACAACATGGTATATTTTGATTTTGCAAAAATTAAACTATCTTTGCCAAACAATACAGTTTTTTTTTTTTGTTTAAGAATAACGGTAGTCATCTTAGAAGTAGGGTCTATGGGCTAGATCTAAGATACACTGGGTCTCTGACGTGAAATTTAAAACTATGTATGCTTTTAAAATTGTGAGTTTCAAACTAAGGGTCAGGGATGCTCTGGGACAATCCATGAATTTTAGTGGGATCCATATATTTTCTGATATTGTTATATTTTGCTATGAGCTAGTCTGTGACTTTTTGTCTGATTTTCAAGGAGTCCATAGCAATAACCAGCTTCCGGGCTCCACGTTCCTATAGACTCCTTTACTTTAATCTCTTTCCACAGTGCAGTATTGAGAAGAAGACAGGCAGGAATTTTTTTCCTCACCTATGTTTCTCTGTACCAGTGTTACAGATGTGTGTGCGTGATGATTTGTCAGCACAATGTCTTGACTGAAGTTGACTTGCTATTAGATGGGGCCAGCTATGGCTTTGACCTTTGTTACTTTTGCTGAAGCTTCTGGTACTATTCCAAGAGAAAGAGCAGTTTCCATCATTTTCAGTTCACAGAATTTGTGCAGTGTCATAATCATAACGTATTAGGTGAGTTTGATTGTGGCCCATCTAAGCCCTATTCTTATATCTAATCAGATATCATCCTTTGGAGGTGGACATTACCAAAAATTGTAAATAGAGTAAAGATGTACTACATAGAAATATCACTGCCAATATGTAGAAATGGGATGGATTTGAAATGCTAAAGATTTTGTGAAAAAAAAATTAAATAGAAATTTTCTTTCGCTTAAAAATTTATTCAACAGGCCGGGCAGTGGTGGCGCACACCTTTAATCCCAGCACTCAGGAGGCAGAAGCAGGCGGATCTCTGTGAGTTCGAGACCAGCCTGGTCTACAGAGCTAGTTCCAGGACAGGCTCCAAAGCCACAGAGAAACCCTGTCTCGAAAAAAAAAAAATTATTCAACAAACAAAATAATCCTGATTCCTTCTCTTCTAGATGATATTTAGCCTCATTAAGGACAGCAATATGATTGTTGTTAAAATAACATTTTAAGATGAAATCTATCAACATTACATACCAGTACCTTCTTAGGATATTGGACTAGGGCAGTTATGTAGCTTAATTTCTTCTTGTCTGAGAAACATGACATGTAACAATTTTTTTATTAAAATTAATTTCACAATACATGATGAGAATATAGTAATTTTCAGAAGTGCTCAAGAGTATGCTGACTGTTGTACATTTTTTTTCAAATAATCTGTACTAATTAATTTTATGTATTTTAAAGATTGCTATCAGCTAGATGGTGATGGCACATATCTTTAATGCACTCTGGAGGAAGAGGCAGGCAGATCTCTGAGTTTAAGGCCAACCTAGTCTACAGAATGAAATCCAAGATAGACAGGGATACACAGAGAAATCCTGTCTTTAACAACAACAGTTTCCTTGGAACCCTGCGAGAGACCCTGCTCCCATGTGGAGGGAACCAGAGAGGTAAGTCAGTAGCCACATGCCAGACAGCCAGAAGCACCACTCCCTGGGACGTTCCCAGGGGGACAGATTACAGACACCCCCAAATTCCCTAAGCTTTTCTGGCCATCCAGCAGGGTGTGTTCCTGCTGCTGGGCTTTCTTTACCCCATCCTACCCTGCCGCCAAGCCCACCTTTTCATCTGCGAGGTCCTTGGAACCCTGCAACACAGCCTGCTTCGGTGGTTAGGGGATCTGAGAGGTGAGTCGGCACCCACAAACCTGGGCAGCCAGATGCCCCACTCTACAGGACCTTACCAGTGGGCCAGAACCTAGAGGCCTCTCCACAACTCCCTAGGTTTTCTGGCCAGCCAACTGGGAGTGTCCCTGCTTCTGGGATTTCCCTCATCCCACCCTGCCCCCAAGCCTGCCTTTTGCCTGTGAGTTCCTTGAAATCCTCAAACACAGCCTGCTCCAGTGCTGAGTGGACCAAAGAGAGAGCAGTCTAAGAAAAACTCCCAAGTACACAGTCAACCACAGCAAAGATGAGACCAAGATGCCAAGACTCTGCTGGTCTCATTTGAAGGAAGAAATGGGTAGGCACCAATGCAAAAATTCCTCCAACATCCTGAAAAGCAACATGGCAACACCAGAATCCAGTGAACACATAACAGGAAGACTTGAACATCCTAATCCAAAAGAAGTAGAAGAAAATGACTTTCAATGTAACCTTATGAAAATGATGGAGACCTTTAAACAGGAAGTGAAAAACTCTCCTAAAGAAATGAAAGAAAAGACAAACAAAAAGTTAGAAGAAAGTAATAAATCCATCAAAGATACCCAAGAAAACCAAGAAAAAGCAATCAAACAGGTAAAGGAAACAGTTCAAGACTTGAAGACCGAAATGGAGGTAATAAAGAAAACACAAACCGAGAGAAGGCTGGATATGGAAAATCTGGGTAAATGAACAGGAACTACAGAAACAAGTATAACTAACAGAATACAAGAGATAGAAGAAAGAATCTCAGGTGCTAAA
>NC_022034.1:1726755-1727981 GCF_000317375.1 Microtus ochrogaster
AGAAGCAACATACAGCCAACAGCTAACATCAGATTATATGGAGAGACACTCAAAGCGATTCCACTAAAATCAGGAACACAACAAGGCCTTCCACTGTCTCCATACCTCTTCAACATAGTTCTTGAAGTTTTAGCAATAGCAATAAGACAACATAAGGAGATCAAGATGACAAAAGGAGATAAAAATTCAAATTGGAAAGGAAAAAGTCAAACTTTCATTATTTGCAGATTATATGATAGGGTACATAAGTGACCCCAAAAACTCTATCAGAGACCTCCTACAGCTTATAAATACCTTCAGTGATGTGTCAAGTTACAAGATCAACTCAAAAAAAAAAAATCAGTAGCCCTCCTATACACAAAGGATAGAGAAACAGAGAGGGAAATAAGAGAAACTTCACCTTTTACGATAGCCACAAATAGCATAAAGTGTCTTGGGGTAACACTAACCAAAGCAGTAAAAGACCTATTTGACAAGAACTGTAAGTCTTTGAAGAAAGAAATTGAAGAGGATACCAGAAAATGGAAAGACCTCTCATGCTCCTGGATTGGTAGGATCAATGTAGTAAAAATGGCAATCCTACCAAAGGCAATCTATAAATTCAATACAATCCCAATCAAAATCCCAACAAAATTCTTCACAGACCTTGTGAGAACAATAATCAACTTTATATGGAATAACAAAAAAACCAGGATAGCCAAAACAATTCTATACAATAAAGGAACTTCTGGAGGCATTACTATCCCTGACATCAAACTCTATTACAGTGCTACAGTAACAAAAACAGCTTGGTATTGGCATAAAAATGGAGACATTGACCAGTGGAATCAAATTGAAGACCTGGATATTAATCCACACACCTAAGAACATCTGATTTTTGACAAGGAAGCTAAAATTATACAATGGAAGAAAATAAGCAACTTCAACAAATGGTGCTGGCATAACTGAATTCAACAGGTAGAAGAATGAAAATAGATCCTTATCTATCACCATGCACAAAACTCAAGTCCAAATGAATTAAAGACCTCAATACAAATCCGACCACACTGAACTTGATAGAAGAAGAAGTGGGAAGTAGCCTTCAATGCATGTGCACAGGAGACCACTTTCTACATATAAAGCCCATAGCACAGACAATAAGAGAAACAATGAATAAATGGGACCTCCTGAAACTGAGAAGCTTCTGTAAAGCAAAGGACACTGTCCTTAAGACAAAAAGGCAACCT
>NC_022034.1:1729825-1731426 GCF_000317375.1 Microtus ochrogaster
AGTTTTCTCTACTCATGTACTGGCTTTTTGAGATCCTATTCTCTTTGGATGCATACCGTCCTAAGCCTGGATGTAGCAGGGAGGACCTAGGACTTTCCACAGGGCAGGGTGCCTTGTCCTCTCTTAAAACTGGAGGGGGTGGGTGGGAGGGTGTGTGGAGGAGCTGGAGGGAAGTGGAAGGAGGGGAGGAAGTGCGAATTTTGATTGGTATTATTTAATAAAGAAACAACAACAACAAGTTGTTAGCATGCTACCTTCCCTAGTACTGTTGCTGTTTTCTTGGAGACTTTTGTATTGGCCCCTTGTGTGAAATAAGGCACATGTCAACTAGACTTTAGATTGGATTCAATCCTGAATAATACTTTCCAATTAGTTCTGTTGTCATTCATTCTGAAGTAGAACCACTAAAAGCATAGTTGAAAACATATATGAAGAAGGAAGTTGGGGTCTGGACCAGTACTACTTTCCCATTCTGTGCATAGAATGGGTAGGGAGTAGTGTACCCTTCAGGTAGTGACTATTATGCTAAAATCTCTGACAACCTCTGTCAATGAGATTCCTGATGTGAAAGTCCTCAGGAAACCTGAGACCTGGGCTTACTAATGATAGCCACACAGAGCCGTGAGGCTCAGCTGGTCATCACTGGGTGAGGAAGGGTCAGGGTCACTATAGATCTGAATCAGAGCCAAACTCAGGATTTCTTTTTTTTCTTTGTAAAACCGTAGTTCTTGTCCAGACTTCCTGGCTTCCTCCAGCTGCCCCAGGGCTGCACGTAGCTCTTGAGAGAGAATTCCTGGGGACTCGCGCTCCTTCATGATCCAGTCCAGGGCCATGTGGCTGCGCATCTTTTCATCTAAAGAATATTGGGAATAATAGGAGATGACTTCCTAGAATCAAGAAACAAAAGTTTAGAGTGTCAATAGACAGAAACCAAGGTGCATGTGTGCAAGGCCTTCCATACTTCCCGGTCAGTTATGTGGCCTTTAAACAACACTAAATTTCAAAATCTGAGACCAAATCCCGTTGACATACTTCTGAAAAGGAAATAATGAACACATCTAGTCCTGCAAAGCCTGTCCCTCCAGGCTGAGTCAAAACCTAACACTAGGGATAGCAATAATGTTCACAAAAATATATTTCTGTAACAACATATAAATATGATTTCATTCATTTCACTGGACCCTTGGGCCCAACCAGGACTACTGGCTATAACAAGACAGAGGGAGGAAAGGAGTTACACAGTCGAGCTGAGGCAGAATGAGATTAGGACATACCTATTACAGGAAAGAGGAAGCCTTCAGTCAAGGGGACTTTAGAACACTTTGAAACCCAAGACTATTTTCTAGATGATGTGTTTTGTTGTTGGAACACAGCTCAAGAGTAGAGTGCTGTGAGGAGAATTTTGAGTGCTTGTGAGAAAACACCAAGAAAACAGACAAGAGTCTTGTGACCTCAGTTTCTTCAAAAACACAAAACTGTTCTTGGAATGTGTTTTCCTTTTTTTTGTTTGTTTGTTTGTTTTTCAAGACAGGGTTTCTCTGTGGCTTTGGAGCCTGTCCTGGAACTAGCTCTGTAGACCAGGCTGGTCTCGAACTCACAGA
>NC_022034.1:1731716-1736201 GCF_000317375.1 Microtus ochrogaster
GCCACCACCGCCCGGCTTGGAATGTGTTTTCATGTGCCTCCCAGGCGTACCAGTTGGGAGTGAGTTTACTTCAGATTACGCATTACTACTGGCTATTGCCTCTATGGAAAAATGCTTTTGCCATATGAAACTTGTCCACCATGTGAGGATTGCCCTTGTGATTATACACTTAACCCTCAGAGTATAAATTGGTTGATGCTCCAAATACAGTAGATTGTTAGATGAGACTAGTATGTCTCATTTTTGGCTCCCAGAGCCCACTGCCTATAGAGTGGTAAAGAGTTTTAGCATAAGGAAGATAAATATCCATATGGTTCACAATAAGCATAGAAAGAACTTCCAAAATGTACTGTAGAATGGAGGCATTATCATTATTGGTATTACATTAATACTTTTGTGATGCCCTAGTTTTACGTTTGCAAATAATTAAAAATTAACTACTTTCATTTCTTCTGTGAAAAATATCAATCCATCATGCTGTCATATATATGTTTGATCATGAGGAATGGATGCTTTGCTTATTTTTATTTTCATCAGGAACATATGGTATTTATTTATGACCTTAACAAATTAAAAACAATCATGGAAAAGTGTTTATGACCAACCCAACATATTTCAAAGGACTTTCAAAAATCAAAGGAAAGGGGAAAAATTGCCAAAGCCATTGTCAGCTATTCTTTCTTTTCCATTTTTGACATTTTGAAAACCAGACTCTCTAAGCAAAGAACAACTAAAAATTACTGGGCCTGCAGTGGCTCCGCTCTCCTTTTACTTACTGTAGCATCTTAGTTCTTCATACAAATTCTTATTAGGAAATTTTCAAAAATAAACTATTATCTTTTAAGTTCTAATGATGATAAGGAAAGGATAAATCTCAGAGGACAACAAGAAAAAAGTGTTAAACACACAGGATAAAGTTTACGCTTAATATTAAAAAGAAGAACGGTTCCTATTGTAAGTAATGAAGGAATACGGAGACCTTGCCTCTGGAAAAGAAAGAGAAAACTTCTAAACCAAAAAAAATTAAGGTTACTAAATGCCAGTATGTCCAACTTAATGATCCTTTTTATTGCTTTTGAGGAATTTTTGTTGTTACAATTCTGTCTGTCTTTAGTGAGGAGGTTTTAGAAACCATGTATTCTCTTTCTTTCTATACTGGAGAGTGCAACAGAGGACAGTTCCAAGGTAGGCAGGGTAGAGAGATGCACAAGGGGAGTTCAGTACTTCACTTAGAATCCAACACTGTCTTATGGTTGCTTCATTCTGCATTCACTATACTCGGTGTTCTAATCAACCCTCTGCAGAGCCAACATTCTTAGTGTGTGGCAGTCCGTGACTCAATATTTCTTCACTCGTCCCTGCTCTTACTTAATAGGCAAATATAAATTTAAAACAAAGAAATGCACAAACAATCAGTTTCAGTCGATATATTTACACAAACAGAAGCATCCGAATAAAGGAAGCCTCTTCAAAGTTTGGAAACTCCTTGTCTTGTCCTCAAAGCACCAACCTGTTTCAACCAGAAAGTCTCACCTGTCGAGAGCACTTGGTTTCACGGAGGGCTTTCAGGCTTCCATTCCAGTGCAATAGTTGGAAAATGGTCATCAGTTCCTACAAAATCAAATGTCTGTCATTGATCTTAAAGCAAAAGCACATGTCAGAAATAGCTGATTAGACTTAAGTCTGGTCCCAAAGAAACAAAGGCAACAAAGTGTCTGTCAGAAACTTTGGGACTGTCCAAAGGACATAGCACAAATGCCCCTGAAGAAGTGCCTCCCTTCCCCTGCTTTATCTTGCATTCAATACAAAATTACTAAATAGTTGACAAATGTCTTTCAACACTAAAAATACACACATTAAAGTAATTGTACACCCCAAAAGTAACTTAAGTATGTCAGAAAATAAGAGAAATAACTTACAAAGTTATACATACATTGTATCATTTTTTTAATTGCCAGAGACTGGAAACATTTTAAATGTTCATATTTAAAGAACAATTAAAGTATGATACATCCATATTACTTAACACTGAATATGTAGTGTATGGGAGGCTATGTATGCTGTGAATATGTTTTATTGTCATTGGTTAATAAAAAAGTGTCTTTTGGCCAATGGCTTAACAGAGTAAAGCCAGTCTGAAAGAGATACAGAGAGAGAGTAGACACAGTCAGTGAGAAGACCTGTAGCCCCGCCAGAGACAGACACTGGATGTCAGATGGAATTTTACCTGGTAAACCACAGCCATGTGGCGATATACAGATTAACAGATGGTAAGTTTAAGATATAAGAGCTAGTTAAAACTATGTTTAAGCTATTGGTCAAACAGTATTGCAAATAATACAATTTCTGTGTAGTTATTTCTAGTCCGGGCAGCCAGAAACAAATGAGCAGTCTCTGATAACAATAAAGAATGTTTACACCCTCTAATCTGTAATACAAAGAAATCTATGGCATATTGTTAAAATAATAGAAAACCAACAGTGTTTACTTTATGTTTTATTTTAAAAGAATGAAAGATTACTATATACACATTTGCTTGTAAATGGCTAGAAGAATTCTTACAAGATACAACAGACTAACAAGAAACCTGACTGTAGAGAAATTTCCAGAAATCAACAAGGATGACCCCAGCTAAGACCCTAAGCAATAGAGGAGAGGGAGCCCAATCTTGACTTGTCCTGTAGTCAAACTGATGAATATCCTAAATATCACCATAAAACCTTCATCCAGCAACTGATGGAAACAGAGGCAAAAGACCAACATTGGAGCACTGGACTGAGCTCCCAAAGTCCAGTTGAAGAGTGGGAGGAATGAGAACATGAGCAAAGGGGTCAAGATCATGATCGGTACACCCACTGAAAAAGTTTACCTGAGCTAATGGGAGCTCCCCAATTCCAGCAGGACTGGGAAGGAACAAGCATAGGACCAAACTAGTTCCTCTGAATGTGGTTGACAGTTTCATGGCTGGGGCAGACTGCGGGGCCACTGGCAATGGCACCAGGATTTATCCCTACTGCATGTATTGGCCTTTTGGAAACCTATTCTCTTTGGATGATACCTTGCTCAGCCTATATACAGTAGGGAAGGCCTTGGACCTTCCCCAAAGCAATGTGCCTTACCCTCTCTGAGGATTGGATGAGGGTGCATGGGAGAATGTATGGAGGGAATGGGAGGAGCGGAGGGAGTGGGAACTTGGATTAGTATGTATAATGAGAAACGATAGTTTGTTCTCTTTAAAACAAACAAAGAAACAGATTAAACATTTAAATATAGGACCTGAAACTCCAAAACCACTGGAAAATAACATAAGGAAAATGTTTCTTGAACCATGATATTTTCAGCTGTGAACCCAGAAGCAGTAGAACAAAAACACAATTAGATAAACAATATTGCATCAAAGTAAAATGTTTCCACATAGTAAAGGAAACAATCAAAGGAATTAAATAGTAACCTATAGAAAAGATGTTTGTAACCACACAACTCACAAAGACTTAATACCCACAAAATATTAGTAGCACAAACAACAAAAGAAGTAAAAAACAAAATTCAGTGGCATTTAAATGGGCACATGTCTTGAATGAAATTTTACTAATAAGGTCATATAAATAAATAAATGATACAACAGAACCTGATAATAGAGTCTGAAGGTCTCACTTGGTGGTAGAGCATGTACTTAGCATACATGAGACCCAACTTTGGCTCTCCAGCATCAAAAGCAAAAAACAAAATTAATCTGGTAACATGTCTGACTTGAGAGAAAAGAGTGAGAAGAATTCTCTCCAACATTCTGGAGAAAATGTATTGGGTTTTAAGTCATGTAACTAAATAGCATTAAAGAAAACAACTGAGCCGGGTGATGGTGGTGTACGCCTTTGATCCCAATACTCAGGAGGCAGAAGCAGGCTGATCTCTGTGAGTTTGAGGCCAGCCTGGTCTACAAGCGCTAGTTCTAGGACAGGCTTCAAAAACTACAGCAAAACCCTAAGCCCTGTCTCAAAAAAGAAAGAAAGAAAGAAAGAAAGAAAGAAAGAAAGAAAGAAAGAAAGAAAGAAAGAAAGAGAAAAAAGAATACAACTGAAATTTTAAGAATGTAAACTGAAATATATATATTACTAAGCAAAATTTATAGGTGTCCATTTGCTTTGAACCAGCTCCTTCCAATACATGACTCAAAATGGACAAAGCCAAAGTAGACTCACTTGTACTAAAGTTCCATATCAGCAAACTGAAATAAATTTTTACCTGACTTTTTCAGGATGTAGGAAAGAAAGGGAGATGGGAGGAGGGAGGAGGAAAGATGTAGTAGGAGGCCATTTATTTGTTCCCGACTGCCAAGACTCAAAATAACCACTCAGAAACTATATTATTTAAATCACTTAAGTGCATTGCTAGCCCTGTGTCTATTTTTTTAATGAAGGAAAAAGTCACTCTGCTTCTTCAGTTGACCTCTCATGACCCCAAATCTGCAGTTGGTTTTAAATTTAA
>NC_022034.1:1736301-1743744 GCF_000317375.1 Microtus ochrogaster
AATATATATATCTTCCAGCCTGTCTATGTTCTGTTAAGCCATTGGCAGAGAGCAGCTACTTTATTCATTAACCAGTAAAAGCAATATATATACAGAAGAACTTCCCACACAGAAAGAGAGAAGGGGGGGATAAAAGTGGAGAGAGAGAGACAGATAGAGACAGAGACAAAGAGACAATAGAGAGAGGGGGTGGGGGGAGAGGGAGGGAGAATTTTAGCCAGCATAAAAAGAGAGGCAAGTCCCTCTGCTTTAAGAATGCCTTGAAATGTGGATGGTGTGGTTGAGTTCACCTTAAAACAAATGAAGGTTCCACATTCTGCTCTTTAGCCCTGAGTGAGCAAAACTTATCAACTCTATCCCCATTTCCCTGCCTGATCTAGGACCAGCAAGCTGAACATTTCCATTTTCCTAAAGGTCACAGCTAGCTGAAATTATTTTGTTTCACCTATTCAGGGATTTTTGTTTTTGCTCTTGCTTTTTTTTTAAAAGCTTGATGTCAATTATGAATTAATACCATAAAACACAACCATATAATCTTTGGAAAATAACTCCATAAAATTACGGAACTTTCTGCTTATAGAAATAGTTATGAATACTTAGCTTCTAGACAAATGTCCTATTGACTATTCATATATTTAAAATAACAGTCTCTTACTGTCTTTACTTCTATTTGCTCATGAACATGTTTTTCTTCTGAAAGCCCAGAGATGTGTAGTCTTAGGCTGCAGGCATATTAAAATTATCTTGTGATTTTAGAACTGTACGGTTATCAGAGGATAGGGAAGCTCTAAAGCTTCTATTATGGGTTAGTGCTTCTACTTTGTATCCCAAGATCCAGTTGGCACCTGGAGACACTGAGCTAGTAGTAAAAGCAAAACCATTTGTTTCTACCAATTAAAATCAACACAAATATTAAACAAGTTGTTCCTTCCACACCAAACAAAGACCCCACTGTCCAGCATCCCAAGTCAAATGCCCAGAGACTTGCCCTATCACAGCCCCTCTTCTAGGTGCCATGTAATTTCACTCCAACATATTGCTACACTAATGTGAAAAACTGGGAGTACACCTAATAGAGCTCCCATCAATGTTCCTGTCAATCCGTTCATCAAAGTATTCCCAGTTGATCCGGAGGGTAAATTTCTTCTACCTTCCCCAGTGCTCCTTTCAGACCCACTCAGGCAATATTTGGTAACGACAAAAATGAATATGAATTCTCTATGCCCTGTTAGAAAACAGGATCCATGTTGTAATAAAAGGTCAATATTTAATATTTCTTTGATTTCATATAAAAACTACTTAACTTTTGCACTAACTATATTTGTTACATTATGTTTATTATTACTTGTGTGTCATATGTATGTGTTCATGTGGAGAGTGTGTACATGAGTATGAATGAGTGTAGAGACCAGAAGTTGACAAGTGGGTGTCCTCTTCAGTTGCTCACCACCATAATTTTGAGACAAGGACTCACTCACTGAACTTGGAACTTACTGATTTGGCTAGATTGGCCAGCAAGTTCAAGGTATCTTCTATCATCCTGGCGCTGCAATTGCAAGTTTGAGCTACCATGCCTGGTTTCTTATGCTGACGCTGAGGGTAGAATTTAGGTCCTCTTGTCTGTGTGCAAGACTTTAGCCTGAACTCTCTCCAGCCCTGTGTCTATTTTTTTAATGAAGGAAAAAGTCACTCTGCTTCTTCAGTTGACCTCTCATGACCCCAAATCTGCAGTTGGTTTTAAATTTAACTTTCTTCCAGTTCTGGAGATCAAACTCAAGACCTTGCACTACTTGGCAAGGCTCCTCTATCAGTGATCTGTACTTAGAGTCCCTATGTAAATTTGGCAACAAAAAGGGACAAACCAGACTTGTGTTGCAGGTTCTAGTACATATCCTAGCATTACCCTAAAGTGATCCAGTTTGAGAAACAATTTAATGCTAATACAACTCTTGATTTCCTCTCAGACAGCTTTTGTGATTGGTATGTACTCTTCTTTAGTCAGGATTCTCTAGAACCACATACTCATCTATGGACCAACGGCTGCCTCTTGTAGATGCGCTGCTGTCATTCCACTTGGAAAATCACCCAGAACTTTAGAATCCATGGTTATACCGTGAACAGAACTAGAAAGCTTTTTCATGCCTTTTGGCAACCTTCATTTTTCAAAGGCTTCCTGGAAAGTCTGAAACTGTTCTTGCCTCTCCGGAGATGGTCATTTAGTTCCCTACTGCCCTAGTTTGTCTAAAAAAGTACTTCCTCCTTAGTGTGGCTCTGGTTCTTATATATTTTAAGGGAAGGTGACCTCCTTCTCATCATCCTCATACATTCTACCCCAGTCTAGTCTTTGCCCTGCTCTGTAGAAACACTTGTTATCATATAAGTATACCTAACTATTTATACATACTTCTTATCTCACTTCTTTATTTCCCTTCACGAGACCAAATTCTTTCAGTAGTTGTTGTTCTGTTTGCTTGTTAGTTTGTTTTGAGATAAGCTCTATACAGCTCTGGCTGTCCTGGAACCCACTAAGTAGACCAGCTTGGCCTTGAACTCAGAAATCTTCCCACCTCTTCTTTCCAAGTACTCCTTAAAGGACGTTTCACAACATCCTGAGTTCTTGTGATTTGGTGCTTAAACCAATGCTTCTATGCCCTGTCAGACTTGAAGGAAAATCCATGCAATTATTACAGAGGACGTCTGTAAGGAATTGTTTTCTAGTTTCACTGGATTCCTGTTGCCTGGTTTTAACCCTGGCTTTGTAATGTATCAACCCATGTCCTGTATAGAAACTTGCAGTTACCTACTCTATGATGATTTTTTCTGCTCTTCTGTTGTGAAGTTTGTTAAATAAACTAATTTTGAAGTCTAGGGAGCCTGCCTGGCTGAACTGAAAGGAAAGTGAGAAGGCAGCTTGTTAGAATGAGGTATGTGAGGCAAGATTTAACTGATTCATGAGTATTAAGGATCTTTAAAAAATTAGTATTTTGTGCCAGGCATTGTAACACACATGGTCAGCTCCAATACTGGGAGGCAGCAACAGGCTCAAGGCAAGTCTGGACTACCTACTGAAACCTAACTTTGTTTTTTTTGTATTTTGTTTATTAAGAGAGACTTTTACACTTATTTTGAGCTTTAAAAATATTGTAGTATAATATTTTGTCTCTTAATCACTGAGCTTTTAAAAGCATCTTTCAATTTTGTGCCAAGACAGATGCATTGCTTTCATCTCTTTGTCTAGGACCTTCTGGATCTGTCCTGGCATCAAGCCTAGCTTCTCACTTGTGAGGTCTCTGCAGCCCTGAAGGCGCTGCCCTGGTTTGGTACTCAGGTTAATTGTTTTTGGGCAAAGTCCTTTGCATTTTTATTTTGCACGAGGCCCCACAAATCATATAACTTGTCTTGATCATCAAGTAAATTGTAAACTGAATGGTGAATAAAACCTGTGTTTTCTTTGCTCTGTAGGGAAAATTGCAGTTGCTGCTTGCTCTCCAGCCACAGCTTCCTGTTTTTACTTTGTCATTAAATTCCTTTCTTTAATCCTGCAACAACTGGGCTCTGTCCTGGAAACTGCCTTTCTGGTCTCTTAGAGACAATGGCTCTTCAGCTACTTTGAGCATGAGAAAAGGCTCATTGCCTCTGCCTGGAACTTTGGGAAACTGGTTGGCTCTGTGATTCATCAGAAATAAGAAAAACAAACACTGTAAATGGAGAACTTGGAAAACAGGTGGGCACCATCTCCCTACCCACGAGAAAGAGTTTAAGAGGAAATTTGTTTATGGGATGGGGCTTTAAAAGGCGACCTGGGGAATTTAGTACAGACGTAAATAAACAACTCTTCCTTGGATTGCATTAGTCTTCAGAATAAATATATTAACCAACTTCAGTCAAATTCTCTCTAGAATCTGACCTTGACAAGACCCAGTGCCCTCTGGTTGCTGCTCCTGTCCCTCCCCATAACAGCAGGCAGTTTCTCTCTGGCCGCTTACCCCAAATCAAGCAGACCCTTCTCTCCCAAGAACTGAAGGTAAACAGAAGCCTCTTAGGATTCCTCAGCGCTGCAGGGCCAACCCGGCGAAAACCCGCAGTCAGTACACACCAATTTTGCCTTTTTACTCTATAGTCATCCGGTCCCAGATCCAAACACTCTTCTGTGACACCCCCAGTAAGGGAGGGGGGGGGCTGAACTGTGCCTCTGCCACAATAGCCCAGGTCTGTACCCACTTCCCTTTAAGTGTAGACACAAATTTGCCCAGACCCCATGGACCTCCTGGGCCCCAGCAGGCAGCAGAAGGAAAAGTTTGGCTCCCTGGGTCCTCTCTCCTAACCCGAGGGTTCAGGTTTTCCCTGCCTTCTATCTTTCTTTTTGTCCGTCTCCGGCCCCAGTCTTCTTTGTGAAGCATTTCTTGAGTGTGATTTAAATAATTATCATTTAAATATCTTAGTACAGACCACACAGAAAGCAGTCTAGCAAGGCAAGGGTTAAAGTGATACTGAGGGGAGGTTCAGTAAAGCATTTCATAGTACTTGGAAGAAAGATTTTTTTGTTTTGTTTTGTTTTTTAATTCTTACGTCAGTAGCTTTGGCAGACTAAGCCAACCATGTTCAAATTTTTTTTTAATAGCTACTAAATCACATTCTTGGTACAGGGGTGTCAGTGGGAGAGTGGCCTCTACACCTCAACAGGGCAAAACAGTAGAGCTACTCCTGAAGGTGCAGGAGCTGGAGAACCAGTGACCCCACCCTTGCTCATCACTTCAAAGGGTGAACTAACCTGAGCAAAGCTGGAGAACTCACCCTGGTGCTGAAGACAGGAGAGAGCTGACCAGATGACCAACAGTGCAACTACTCAGACCCAGAACCAGGGCCAATTGTTGGCCCACCCCAGCATCCACCCCATCTGTGATCTGCTGGAAAGGAAGGGGGTCTCCACAGCACAGAGCAGCAAAGAGTCCAGTGTCAGTAGTGTAGCAGAGACGAGGGGCCTCTAGCCAATGATTCCGTGCAATGAATGTCTGCATGTAAAGATGTATAGATAAAGGGGTTTACTGCATGACCCCCTGTGTTACATTGCAGTTTCCATGACAAGAGTTTCCCTTTCTTCCCATCTCTTTTTCTTTCTTTTCCTTTTTTAAATTTAAATTTTGATTTGTTTTATTTGGGGAGGTGTTAAAGGGGCAGAGGGTGGAGGCAACGGTACGGAAGATGCATGGATCGGCTCGCATGATGTGAAAGGCACAAAGAACAAATAAGAAAGAAAGTTAAATGACTTTCCTCCTTATGAGAAGGGCTGTTCTGGATGACTTATAAACACCCCGGTCTTTAGCTCTATAAAATGACATGATTCTTTTTATTTAGCAGAAAATAAAAATGAGTTTCAGAATGGGCAAGTTCATAGATATAAAGTGATAGGCACCCATACATAAGTCTGTATGATTTTAAATGCATATCTTTTCTCTTCTGCCATTCTTTTTCCTGTTATTTTCTCTAAAGCTTGGTGTTAGATTGTGGGGGAGGGTTATAGATCCTTCATAGTTTCCCCCTTTTATTGTAAGGCAGGCGGCCATGAAGCATTTTGGCAGAAAGCTATCTAACCTCTTGTGAAACTTATTATTACCTAAAGGTGTCAGGGGGAATACATCCATCAAGCAGCCTCTGATGTTTCAAGTAACACAATCCTTCAGAGTTACCCTTAACCTTCATGGAGTGTTTACCACATGCCAGGCTGTTCCAGACTCTTCTAATTGTGTCCTATTTCACCTTCACGGGCGCTGTGAGGTAGTACTGGTATTTCCTCAGATTTATACACAAGTGAAGAAACAGATTTAGAGATAAGGAACAGAGTAAGGCTGAACCCAGCTAGTCTATTCCATATGTCCTCATCTACTACAAAAAAAAGTTGGTGTTTTTGGACATCAGCTGCAACATAAAGCAGCTGTAACACAAAGATTAAGATTTACTATGATAAACATTTTTGTTCATAAAATTTGTAAGTCTGATTACTTCTTGAAATCAAACATAAGAAACTAGAAGTTCTGGGAGTAAGACTGTACTATTGTATATTAATTTTTGCTGGTATTCTATGTCATTGGATATTTGACTTCATTTAAGCTTAGCTGTTTAGAGGGACACACATTGTCTGCCCAATCACTACTAGATTTTCATCTGCTCAGTATATGAGAAGAATCAGATGTGTGAAAAAAGGAAAGAGATTGCCTTGCATGGGTCTGAAGCCTGGAACTCAACCATTTGCTAAGTGAAGATAATCTTCTTTTGGTAACATGTGAATAATAATGACTACCTCAGATGACTGTTGTAAGGGTTTAATTAAACTAATAATTGTCAAATGCTCAATATTATGCCAAAGGAAGTATCAAATAAGAAGCAGATACTAATATCAATGTTGTTACTGTTATTTTAAACTTTATAAATACAAATAGAATAAGTCAATTTTAACTAGAAAACATCTGTAAACTAAAACTATATATAGTGCAGTCAGCCCAGTGAACCACACAGCCCAACAGAGTGCACCTTTAGCATGCTCAAACCCTTACAGTTGGCTTTCGGTTAGGCAAAAGTTTACATTATAGTATTAAATATCTTCCGTGATTTATTGAGCAATATACTGAAGAGACAAGAAACAGTGTAGTTTTTTCATGCCTACAAAAAAGTGGGAAGTATTAAACTTAGGATTATATAACAGAGTTCCTCAGCTGTTGCTGCTCATCAGATGTGGATGACACATTGTTAATGTTGGTTTCCCTGATAGGAGGGAGAGGCACCTCATGTTTAATAGAAATATCAGAACTGAAGTAGTACTTTTGAATGTACCCCCACGGAGACCCTTATCTGACTTCTGGAGAATTTTGCACAAGCAACATTTTTAACCTTTTGATTTTGTTTAAAGGGGATCTTAGTGCTGAAGAGCTGGTGAAGTGTTACTGGGTTGTAAAACAGGCATTGTCCTTCTGTTTCTAAAGTGATAGACACCATATGTAGGTCTGTATGGTTTTAAATAGATATGTCTTCTCTCTTGTGCCATTCCTTTCCCCCTGTTATTTTCTTCTGTTTGAAGATAATTTTGTTTGGAAAAAAAAAAGACTCTTCGTAGTTCTCCTTTGTTGTTAAAACACAGAGGCCCTGAAGTTTTGGGCAGTGTGCTTCATGAGAGCAGAGTGTGCTATGATTGCTATTTAATTTGGGTTAGTGAATGTGGCTAAAATGCAGCCACCATGCTGAATTCTAAAAGGGTAAATTTTAAAAATCAGATTGTTGGAACAAAAGATACTAATGTTAATGATAAGAGTTACATGTCTTGGGCCTGGAGAAATGCCTCAGTAGCTAAGTGTAAATACAGCTCCGGGGCGATCTGGTGCTCTGCCCTGCATGGGCACCTAAGCTTATGTACACACACACACACACACACACACACACACACACACACAC
>NC_022034.1:1743844-1747996 GCF_000317375.1 Microtus ochrogaster
ATATATACACAGATAGATAGATAGATAGATAGATAGATAGATAGATAGATAGATAGATAGATAGATAGATAGATAGGGAACAGAGTAAGGCTAAACCCAGCCTAGTCTTATATTCATATATATATAAAAGAGTTGCATATCTCCAAGGCTTCTGGATTGGATCATCAAATAAATAACTAGCAGAGAGTTAGGCACCTGAAACTCCAGCATGGTCTTCCCCATGTTTGACTCCAACATGTAGTGATATGCTCCGACACTCGTGCTGGGGTCGTCTGCATCATCTAAAGTGCCCTTGGGAAGGAAATCAAACAAAACAACAAAATGTCAATAATAATGCCTTCCCTTCTTTGAATGAGTAGGACCTAACCCTATTATTGGCCTAAAGGTTCTGGATAAAATACTTAATCTCATTTACAATGACTCAAGTAACGAGTGTTTTATAATCAGCTTAAATGTGACTTTTGCTTAAAATGCTAGCAGATTGTAGAACTACTGATAGAATAATAATCCCAAAGCAGGAATTCCCTTTTCTTCTTTTAGGATCTTTTGTCAGTGATGCTTTAATGCTTATGTGGCTGTTCTCCATGACTGTCACTGTGGTTTACTGGAATCTTACAACATTGATCTGATCCTGATTTCAGGTAAGACTGCATAATAGAAATTGAAAGAACTTTACAGGCATGTGGCCCATTCCTTCCTGCCTGCCTGATTCTTAAAGGGAAGTTTTCATAATAAGCTGTTGCTGACTGTATGAGTATTGGTTTGTATACATTTTTAATATATATATATATATACATATATATATATAAACTACTTAATATTTAAGAAGCAAGGTAGGTGACAGGTAGAAATGAGATTCTCTTTAGCTTGGTTGTGAGGAACAACACTAAGCAGCAACCCAAGCTCTGGAATGGTATTCAGGCTTCCTTCAGTATTCCATGACCTTGGATTCCCAGGATGGTGAGCAATAGTAGCGTTGTGAGACTGCACAAACAGCTGTCAGCATCAGGCAGCAGGAGATGTATAGCTTCAAATGCAATAACATTAACACACTGCTCCTGAAATATTTACGTTGGCCTTTTAAAATATCCTAGGGGAAATCCATCCAGAAGCCTGCAAGCCACACATATCTCTCTCTTTAGAAATTTCCACCGAAAAATGACAAATTACATTTACATTGAGGGCCCTTCCTTGCTCCTAAGTAAATTCCACATGTATATAAATCAGGCATCATTTTCCTAACTTCTCTTCCTCAAAGGCACTTGAATTTACAGGGCCAGAAAAAAAAAAAGCTTGCTTTTATGTTCAGAGCAGATATAGTGCAGACCTCCCCACTTTCTCCCAGCTAGGCTACTAGTCCCACTGTCCTGCTGCCCCAGCTCTTCTCCGAGTGATAAGGCAAAAGGATCCCTAAGAGTCTCATTATCTCCTTCATGAGCCGCTGCCCAGTAAAGACAGAGATGGTCACTTCAGCTCAGGAAGAAAAACAAAGGGAGGGGATGCTGGCACAAAGGCTTTTAATCCCAGGACTCACTCAGGAGGCAGAAGCAGGCAGATTTCTATGAGTCTGAAGCCAGCCTGGTCTGCATAAGTGAGTTTCAGTAGCATCATGACTACATAGTATGGCCCTGTCTAAAGAAAAGGGGTGGGGGGCAAGAAACAGAAGAAAAGGGGCAATGTTTGCCCTCTTCTATGACTCAAACACTCACAGAGAAACATCTGCTATACGTGGGGTTCAGGGTGGCTTACAGTTGGAGATACTGGACAGGAATTCTCAACCATTTATTGGACAAATAAATATCTAGTACTGTATTGCTGAGAAATTTTCCTATTTAAATTTCTAAGGCACATTTTGTTGTTTTCATTTATCTTTCAAAGCATTTAATTGTATCTGTCACGGAAAGTTTCAAAGCTTACCAGAAGATGTAAACTGCTAGAAACCATGATTATTGAACACACAGAGCTGACAAAGCAGCCCATAGTTTCTTACACTATCAACTGCAAGGCTGCATACTGGCTGGGGAATTATTATTTAGAGAAGAAGAACTTAAAATATTTAGCATAATTAGTTAAGTTTGGAGAAATTAGAGCTAATTTATTACTAGATTATAAATCATTTTTTAACTGCATACATTTTTGGACCCTGAAAAGTATCTATAACCCTCAAAAAGCAAACATTGAAATCAGTGTGATCATGTGATCTTCCTCAGTCTGAAAGTTAATTGATTTTGATCCTGGCATATCAAGAGTATTAACAAGATACACAGTGGGGAACCACTTTCACCTTCATGATTTCTAACTTAAAAATTCATTTTGCTAAACTTTAATGAGTAGATGGGCAAAAATTTAACCTGAATATTGTTGAAATGGGGAATTTGCTGACTTTGGTATTTCCCAAGATTCAAATGTTCTCATGTTCCCACCTCTCGCCTCCCTTAGGTACTCACACTGGTGGAGGCTACCGCTTCCTGAACACTCTCCATGATGAACTCCTTGGTGATCCTGCGGGAGGGCAGCTCATTGAAGAGAGAGTTGATGAGCGCCACTTTAGCGGCATCCCGCCTGGCCTCAGCTCTACTTAAGCAGCACTTGAGGAGAAAGGAGAGGCAGTTATTAGAGAAGTCAGCATCTTACCATTCCAACACTGCAGCCGCGGACCTCTGTGCACTTCTGCCGTATACATTTACATGGGCTCTCTCTGTGCCTCAATGTCCTTCTTAGTAAAATAATAGTAGGATTGAAGTTGAAATTGATTAACTGATATAAAAAAAGCACCAAGAATGGTTATGATACATCGCCATGGTCCATGAAAGAATGCCAGTCACATTTACCATTATGATGGTTCTAAGAATATATATGTTAATGACAGGGTACTACTGTCAGTACATATTGTTTCTAACTTTTCCAGCGTGTGTTCCCCAACTTTCTTCTAGCAATAGTTCCCTAATTTCCTTGAGGATTGCCCTTTATACTTTGCTCATATATAGTTTGTGTAGAAATCAAAACCATTTGGTTTTCCAAAGTTAGGGGCCACAGACTGTATATGCTCAGTAACTTATTAAATGCATTATATTTCAAGCCTGAGGCATGTTGACAACTCCTTGTAATCCCAGTACTTTCAAGGCTGAAGTCATGATATTTTGAGGCGAACCTAGGCTAGAGAGGGACTGTAGAGCTTCAGCTCAGTTGTAGAGTACTTGCTTAGAATGCACAAGGCCGTGGGTTTGAATCCCAATACTTTAACATATTTTTTCCAGTGCTCCCAGTGTAATACTAGTCTCTGTCCTCCATGCCTGATCCCCTCATTGTTCACACGGGCTTGCCCGAGCATCTCGCTTCCATTCACTTCATTCTCTTTCTTTTCCTAATATTTAAAAGTTCCCATCTTTGAGTTGAGGTAGAAGTCCTATAAGAGCTAGAATAAAGCCATACCTTTAGAGCATTTAAGACATGATAACTGCTCTCCAAGAGGCTCCTATGAACACAGAGCTATAGACACGAAGGTTCCTAGTAGGAAACTACTCTTGTGAAAAGAAGGCCAGGCCCAAGACAAGTCAATGGGGTAGCCAGGGAGCCCAGGCTTGTAAGATCTAGTCCACCTGAGTTTGGGGGGCTATTTCCTTATACAGAGCTTCTACTACCTAAATGTGAGGCTTTCAGAAACATGACTATACATAGTGTGAACGGGTAAGAAAAGTATTGAGGGCCTCACTTCATTTTTCGGTTTCATAGTCTCAAATTCTTGTGTGCTTTCACAATCTACCCCACACTGACCTTTCTGCCCTGTCCCCAGGTGCTTGAATACAACCTTATATCATTTAGAGCCGACTTCCATGAAGCCAGTTTGAATCCCTGAGATCAGGTTCCCAGTCTCCAAACCCTCCAAATATCATGAATGCTCTAGTGTAAGAATCATGTAGGTAACAACAGATCACTTCTTTTGACTTCTCCCCAAACTTTTTTTTTTTGATATTTTTGCATGCTTCTTCAATAGTCATTATAACATCTAAACCAGGATCAGTGCTTTGATTTGAGATGCTTGTGTACCATCAGGGCATGGAAAAGATAGTAATCATAAAGACTTTTAAAACAGTGGGGCAAGATGGGTGTGTGCATGTGTGCATGTGTGTGTGTGTGTGTGTGTGTGTGTGT
>NC_022034.1:1748096-1768306 GCF_000317375.1 Microtus ochrogaster
TTTTTTTTTTGCTGGTCTTTTGCCTGTTGTCTCCTCCTGCATGCTCTAATTGTTAGATAATTTTCTTTGTGTTCATAACCTATTATATAATTTTTTTGCATCCCTTCCTCTTACAATTCACTGAATGAATAACAGGCTGACACATAGGAAACTTGGTAGAAAATCAATAAAACACCTGAAAAATGTGCAAGAAATTCTTTCAAGAATAAATATATATACTACTTTTTCTTTAAAAGTACTATTTTATATACTTTATATGGTATTTTAATTCGGCAGTATGAAAATATATTAAGCTTGAACTAATATTCATAAGGATAACTGGATTTAGACTCTGATATGAACATTTTTCTCAATATGTAAGTTATATTTATTATTCTTTGAAAAGAATAAACTCCTATTAAAAAGAAAAGGTTTTGCCAATATTACACAACATCTATAACAGTAGCTCATTTTAATAGCAGTTTTACTTTGCAAAATCTACAACAGAGTTTTGGGACTTTAGAATTTAGGGAATAAGATACGGGTCAGGGTACTCTTAAACTCTTAGGAAATATCTTTGTCTAAATAATAGCAATTTAAGACAACTTTGGGGGGGAGACAAAGTAAACACTGCATAGTTAAAAGAAGCAATCTATTTAAGTAAGAGCAGCTAAGTACTAGATCAAAGGCAGCATGTCCATTTACAGCCCCATGGTACTGTCTCACAGATCAAAGAATAGCCAGGCAGGCAGGCAACAGACAGGGCCTTTACCAGGGAAGCATGGAAGAGGAAGGTGGGAGACTCAGCTAATCTCAAGATGTAAAAGCAGACACCTGTCTTTCCTTATTTTATTGTTTCAGGGTATTGGAGGGTTTTTTCCCCCTTCCAATGGGGAGAAAGTGTGCCTGTTAATAAGTACATAAAATAAAATCAGTTCTGAGACATCAAAGAACTTTTCTTCATATTGCTCTTTATATTTCTGAACTACAATCACTTCAGAATGAATGTCTATAATGTCAGCCAGCTGCTTTCTTCTGAAACTACAAATCCAAGCCAGTAAAACTGCTGCCTGTTTTGCTTTTTAGAGGTTTAAGGAGAACCTTTCACCCATAGGAACATATACTTGGCCAAGCAATTTAGCTCATTTGCAGTCTGCTTGGAATATCAAAATAACAGCCTGGATGCTCCTATAAGAACACACATCTTCAGAGTCATCACCAAACAATGGGAACTGTAAAGAAATAAATATGGCAAGTTAAAGGGCATTTTATTGTTTCCAAACTGGTCATCAAGGACATCAGATGGGAGTAAAGAATGATGCTATTTCAAAGCAGCTTCCAACTAGAGTTAGACTTCACTGTGTGGTTTACTTTTGCTATTTTTCCTCCAGACCTCATCATAAATACAAATCTGTAAACTGTACCTTATGTGCTGACCATTCTTACTTGCTAACACACAGAGACAGCTTTTACCCTTTGCATTCTATGAAAATTCTGAGCTTGAATATTAAACAGTCAAAATCTTTAGCAAAGTCAGTCGTGGACTTCTTAGGCATGTGAACTAGATGCTTTGTGAGTGGGCAGCAGACCCCACCGATATTTCTCTTGCTACTCAGGTGTCTTTTATTTGTTAGTAGATTATAAACTATTATAGTCATTAATGCCTTCTAATAATAAAGCAAAAATGAAAATATTCTCTTCGCTGATAACCCTTCTTCTGCAAAAAAAAAAAAAAAAAAAAGAAAACCCACCCACTCCCCTCCAAAAAAATCCACAGAGAATGCTGTAATGCTTGGGAAAGCCATTTAAAGGCAATGGTGGGTCAAAAAGAAAATGCCCTCAGTGGTCCATTCCTTTTCCCAGCATTCACGTCTTCACCGAAGTCTCTCGACTCTGTAGGAGTGTTAGTCAATGGAACATGGCAGAAGTGATAGTATATTTCTGTAATATTGGTTTATAAAGACCCCGCTTGCCTTTTCTCTGATTACCTTCATGAAGAAAAGTTAGCTGATGTATTTAAGCAACCCTATGGAAAGGCACACATGACCAAGAAAAAGCCTGAGGTCAATAGCCATCTTGGTGGGGTTGAAGGATACCCAATCCAGTCTATAGATGACAGCTTGACTACCACCTTCAGCAGGTGGGGAGCCAGAAATGCCCAGATTCCAGAGTCCTGAACATGTGGTGTGTAAGTTTTGAAACAATTTATTATACAACAAAACATAACTATTACAGAGTCTTCACTTGCACTTTTGGGAGAGAGCTCAGTGTCTGAGATCTTATTGCTGACCCTCAGTGCTTTGGTCCTGTGCTAAGCATTTTATGGTTAATATCATGTCTAGTTATCACAACAATTCTATGAGGTTGGTTTTATTATTACTCTTATTTTATAATTGTGGAAGCATAGACTTTATAAAGGTTATGCACTCCAAGGTTATGGAACTTAAAGAAATAAACAAATAAATATTCTTTCTCAAGTATATCTAGGCAGTAGTTTATTTTGTGCTTCATAAGAATCCTAACTCAAATCTTCAGATGAGTGCGTCACAGTGAACAGTATGCATGGTTGTGTTCTGTGTGGGGGCTACTTATTTCAGGCACATTTGTACCGTGGAACAGGCCTGGAGAACAACAATCTATGGGAGAATTCATTTAGAGGAAAGTGGAAAGTTTAGGGAGTTGATTCTTCCTTCTACCGTAGGTACCAGAGAGTCAACATCTTGGAAGCAGTTTTATCTGTTGAGCCATCTTGCTGACCAGCCTTCCACCTTTTTTATTTTTATGGGACAGGATCTTTAGCTAACTCTGAGATCACCAATTAGTTAGATTGACTTGCCAGCAAGCTCAAGGACCCAGTACACTAGGACCATAGGCACATGTCTCTATGCCTAGCTTTTTTTATATGAGTGATGGGGTTCAAACTCATAACCTTATGCTTGTACAAGAAAACTTTATCCACTGACCCAGTACTCCAGCTCCCAGATATGCATTTAAGTAAACCTTCCAGGTGAATCTGAAGATCCTAGACCTGTTCTTAGAAGAAAAACAATGTAAAAAATTCCAAGTAAAATGTGTTAACATTATGCTTTCAGCCAGTCTATGTAGAAGCTTTTTTTGTCTTTATGATAAATCTGCGTTGTGAACATAAAACAATGGTAGTTTCTCAATAGAGGAACTGTTTCTATCTAAGAATTAAGCAAAAAAAAAATCAGGTTAAAAAGCCCTTTGATAACTCTCCTAAAAGTTACTTGATGTGGGAATGATTTCTTATTAATAAAGAAACTGCCTAGGCCCATTTCATAGGCCAACCCTTAGGTAGGCGGAGAAAACAGAACAGGATGCTGGGAGAAAGAAGCTGAGTCAGTGAGTCGCCATGGTTCCCCCACTGCAGACAGATGCAGGTTAAGATCATTCCTGGTAAGCCAGCTTGTGGACTACACAGAATAATAGAAATGGGTTAGATCAATATGTAAGAGCTAGCCAATAAGAGGCTGGAACTAATGGGTCAGGCAGTGATTAAAAGAATACAGTTTCTGTGTAATTATTTCGGGGCATAAGCTAAGCTAGCCATGTGGGCGGCCGGGTGCGGGGGACGCAGCCCCGCCGCTCTTATTTCAACAGTTACTGGCTTTTCTAAATTACATTGAAGTTCTGCTTTTTATTTCTTCTGTGATAAACTATCCAATGTTAAGATGTAAACAAGATTAATTTATAGATTGCTCACAAATTAAATAGTAGCTATTCATGGTTTTTATTGTGCTTTGTTTTGTTTTCTTAGGAATGCAAAGACATTCTTAAAAGAGCTTAAATAAAATTTATAAATAAAATATTATTATAAATAAAATAATAACAGAAAAATTTTAAGTAGAAATGTCTAACAAGAAATTAGTATCATTTTAATAATTTACTAAACACTTAAAAACTGTAGGTATATTCCTTATAGGACATCTTCTCGTCAGTCTGAAATAATTCAGATTGAAGAGTAACTTTCATAGTATCTGTCAATGGATTAATTTTCATCCATAACATGTTTTAAAAAAAATAAGCAGGATGTGTGTGTTGAGTCAATTTTTTTTCCATTCAAGAGTTTATTGAACATATATCCCAGATATGATTGGTTCTGTTGCAAAGCGTGTGGAAAGACATCAAGACAAGGAACCTAACTCCATCTTAACAGACTTCCTGGAATTATTCAGCCATGTGCTTTAAAGATTAAGACAAAGGTTCTTTCGATCTGAAATCTATAGAGTCAAATTAAGTACACTCTACTTAGTACCTATGAATGGCTGCTGAGGAGCTACAAAGATGTAGCAGGCAAAATAACAGTAATGTAACAGCAAGTGTTACTTGTGACTCAAGTTAAAATGAATCTTTGCTGGGATCAAGGGCAGTTTAGTGATGTTTAGTTAGGACTCACTCAACAGTAAATTGCACACAAGGGGCTCTCCCACACTAAGATTTTGCAAGTGGCAAACCAAATAAACTGACAGTGAAAGGGGAAAATCTTGTCCTAACCTTAAATGTTGTAATGTCTGTCATTCAAATGGTTGAGAACACTTTTTCTTTGCAACATGTAGTCCGAGTTTCTGCAAGCGACTTGCAGAGTTTGCGTGTGCATGACCTGTGAGCTCTGGTCAGTGTTACCAACACCTCAGTTTCATTCTGACATCAAGCAAGCCTTCAACAAAAAGAATTCCACAAGCCAGGCCCTGCTGCTCTCAGTTCTTTAATGCTTTGACCTCCCGGGTCAGAGCATGAACATTCGCATGTGTTTCAGTATATTGGGTTGTGGATGTAATAGCATTTGCCCCTTCCAGATGGTGATGTGGAAAGGGCAACGGCTGAGCTTCCATCACTCAGGTTAACACCACCTCTTCAGGTCAGGCTGGAGGCAAGAATGTGGAGACAATTCAAGTCTCTGTATGTGCTGAGAACAGGGGTCTTCGCTAGGCATGGGGGACGGGACTGGTTTGAGAGTCCAGTGTTCGGAGAAAATTCACCAGTTTCTGTCAGCTTAGGGGAACATTTCAGGCCTATGGTGGATCAGAATGTTTTTTCATAATATAAACCACCTGCCCATCTCCTCATTTACCTCTGTTTGAAATGCTATTCTACACATGTACCTAGACCAAAGTCCCTGGTAACTATTAAATCCCAAATTACACCGGACTCCTTCAACTTTCTCTCTTTCTCTCTCTCTCTCTCTCTCTCTCTCTCTCTCTCTCTCTCTCTCTCTCTCTCTCTCTCTTCCTTTTTTAAAGTTAAGGTGAAGACAAGATGAATCAATCAAAGCTCAAATTTTTGGCTTATTTGGAGACCAGAGAGACGAATGGCTCAGCAGTTAAGAGCACTCACTGCACTTCCAGAGAACTAAGGTTTAGTTCCCATCACCCACATCAGATGGTTCACAACCACCTGTAACTCCAGTTCCAGGGGATCCAACACCTTCTTCTGACGTCGGAAGGCACCTGTACATACATGGCATACACTCACACAGACCTACATGCACACATACTTAAATAAAAAAGAATTCTTAAAAATTTTTCTTTTGACTTATTTTTTATAGTAATTTTGGTGTAAACAGATTGCATGAGAGGGATGGGAGGAAATCATGGAAAGTCAAATTTACCTGCTCAGCAACTTAGTAAGATGGTGAACATCTCACAGTGTATTCCAAGGGCTGTAAGACTCCTGTAGAGATATCCTGACATCCTTATTTTATCATGGGCCTTTCTCTAAGTTTTCCTTTCTCTATATGCTACCATTTTCTCTGGAGGTCAAGCATCTCTATTCACTTTGTTTAATAAGGAAGAAGCAGATAAGAGTTAAGGAAAGAAGCCTGGGGAATAAAGGGTCTTATTAAAACAATACACACTTCCAAGTTACATGAAAGTCATTAAAATCTGATGATTAGCTGACATGTCTTTCATATGAATGCAGTATTAACTAGCCTTTCTATCTTTAGGTCTCATTAATTATGTCAGGATGTTTTTCTGTGAAGATTTCTACCAGGAAATAACTGCTTTAGGAGTTGCTATACCCCATAATATGTGATGCATCTGAGCCTAGTACCAAAGCCAGGAAAAAAGCCAAGAATTGTTTCCAACAGAAATATTTACTATTAAAGCAACATTGGTGTGGACAATAGTCTTGATTTTATGGCAGGAACTTCACTTCTAGCTGGAGACTGAAATGTTAAAATGAGGGCTTATTTGATTACTAGCAAAGAAAGCATTGCAGTTTCATTTAGACAAGTATGTGAACTGACTAAATATTCTCTCAGTCATGGGGAAAACCTTAGTTTTATTAACTTATTTTTATTGTGACTTAGATATATCGTTACTATCTTGGATTCTGAGAAGACTCATACAATTTATAAAAGTATAAAATGTGTTTTTGTGTCTGACTATACAGGTAAAATGTGCTTATCACCTTAAGTGAGTAAAAGAAAACAACATCCCACACTTTCATTTTTCTTGTACTCAGTACAATCCTTGTAAAAATAGTTTTCCTATGTATTTTCATAAGCAATGACTTTGAAAAGCAGAGTGGCAAAATAATTAAAGGCCATTAAGCAAAGACTGAGTGTTTTTTTTTTCTTCCTACTATACAGCCCATTGCACAACACCAGTGTCTTAGGTAGGGTTTCTATTACTGCAACTAAACACCATGACCAAAAGACAAGTTGGGGAAGAAAGAGTTTATTTGGCTTACACTTCAGCATTGCTGTTTATTGCTGAAGGAAGACAAGAGAGGAACTCAAATAGGGCAGGATCTTGGAGGCAGGCGCTGATGCAGAGACCATGAAGAGGAGCTGCTTACTGGCTTGATTCCCATGACTTGCTCAGCCCACCTTCTTATAGAACCCAAACCAGCAGCACAGGGATGGCACCACCCACCATGGACTCGGCTCTCCCTCACTGATCACTAAATAAGAAAATGCCTTACAGCTGGATATCAAGGGGGCAATTTCTCAACTGAGGCTTTTTCTCCTGATGACTCTATAACTTGAGTCAAGTTGACACATAAAACTACCCAGAACAACCAGATATGTGTTAAAAATGGGTTGTGGGAGCCAGTCAAGAGTCTTCTGGTAGAGATACCAAGTGTTTCAACCTCATAGACCTGGCATTATACAACTAGTCTTAGAATCACACTGTGTCGTTGAACACCTATGCTTACTTTCTATGAAACACTTTTAACAATAGCACCCAAATAGTTATGAAAGATATAATATCCTAAGAAATTAAACATATTTCAAATACATCAAGCTATCACATCAATGCTTTACATTTTTCATTAATAATAATTCACATATGTAAATAATTGTATAAAATGTAGTACTATGCCAAAAGGAAATTTGCATTTACTAAAGATAAGAATGCAATCCTTAATTCCAAATTATCCTAGCCAATTCTATACAGAAGACAAATCACAGACTTTTTTTGAAAAAATTAATCATAAACTTTTAAAATAAAAATATAAAATAAGATACTCAAGTTTTCCTTGCGGTTTATAAACAAAAACAGTGGCTGAAACAGTAGTGGGTTTTCTTGCACATTCATAAGGAGTGGCTTGTAGATAAGCTGGGGTCATAGTTGTTTTTATGGTAAAAATGTGGAAAATGTTGCTGGTTTTCATGGTTGTGACATATGCCAAGAGAATGATTAACTGCCTAGACCCTCACCAAAAATGATGTAATGAAAACACAATCAAAATGCACAAATCTCACTTAACTTCTGAGGAAAACTTTTATATCAGTAGATTATTTTGTTTATTGCTTAGATATTTAAGAATAACACCATATTTTCACTTCTCTTTTTTCATGCTATGGTAATTTATGAAGGTCTGATAAAAGGAAGGTCTATGGTGTTTCCCCCATCTATTTGCATTTATTTTTTGAGGGTGAACTGTGGTGTCAAGATTAACTGAAAATGTCTTAATTAGTCTTCATGGACACAAGTTTTCCATTTACTAAAATGAGAAGTGCTTTGCATAACAAACAGTGTTAGCTTGTGACCATCAAAGCCTTGAACAGCTCTCCTTTCACTGGTCAGAAAACTAAAGCTCATTCTGAATACCATGTTTTGAATGAATGAACATAATTTCTTACAGCTTTCATAAAATGCTAACAGCAGCGTCATTCGCTCTGTAATCCAGCCCATCCTCCACTTTAAGTGTTTCCCATCACTAGGCACCACTGGAAGTAATGTCCACGACACAGCAAGAAGCCTGCTTTGGCATAATCACTTCTCCATGCTTCAGCACATGGCCTTGGCATTAATAATCCATCATGAGATGATTTGCAGTGCACAAGGGTGGCATTTGGTTATGTGAAAAGGCATAGCAGGAAGAAGCATGTAGGTAGGCTCTTATAGGCTAGCTGCTGGAAAACATGGCTAAATGCTATATGGCAAAAAGAACATTTAAGATGGTTTTTGAACTCACAAAGAAACAGTGCAAGGTATCATCTCTAGAGAAATTCTTATTCCTCTTTTATTTCCTGTTTTTTTTTTTCTTTCCCCAGCCATGTTTTGGAGGGACAAATGGGTCAAGGGGCTAGATTTGGTTGCCAACACCCAAATACATTTCAAAATATATTTGATTCAGGAAATTCTGGATCTTTTAAAGCAAGGATTTTAACAATCCTCCTGGGAACCTTAAACTATGATGATTTAAACATAAGGAAAAGGAGACTTTAAAATGATCAGAGAAGTCACCCAGAGGCTTCCCTGCTGAGGAGTTTTCATCTTTTTAAAACTACAAGGAGAATGTTGGATTCACCACCTAAGGGAAGTCCTGTCATTTGAGTCAAAATTTATGAGACAATAGGAAAATTCATAAAACAAAAACAAGAGCACTGGAATTCTTAGATCCATGGTCTCTAGATATATTTTTATATGATAAATGTATTCCATTTTAGATATACTATAATGAGTGCATTTATTGACTGTGGACATAATTCGTTCCTGGGTACAAATACAGTAATAATTGGTTATTCATGGCCATGAGAGGCAAGTGAGAGCAAAGTTATGCACAAATGAAATCCAGAGGGAATGAGAGGGTCCTAGATCAATTATTTCTCATTGATTCACTTCCAGTACTTTAGCCATAGATATGTACAAGATAATATTGATTTATTACAGGGTTACGAGCCTCTGTAGCCCTACATGAAAAGTTAAGCGGATACCTTTACTTACTATTGATTACATAGAAGAGTAACAACACTAAGTTATTCTCGGGGTTTGTTATTCATTAATTTGAGTATTGATTAAACAAAATTTATTAGGTTGATCTTATGTGAAAATAGCAGTGCTTGAGATTATGAAGGTCTTGAGGATATGGGTCCCATTCCTGAGGCATCTATATTTTATTGCAGAGACAAAACACATGCATACCTTACCTTAGCACAAGATGCTAATAGAAAAGCAAATAACTGCTTTGAGAAATCGGAAGAGGTAGACTGTTTCCAAGAGAAGATTCAGAGCGTGTGCACGGACTTAGAAGGTGGGAATTGTGTGCGTATGGGGATGACTAGAAGAGATCAAGACATGGGGTGTGGGAGAGTTGGGCCAAAGGATCCAGTATCAGAATCTAGGAGATACAGCTGGGAGGAGGAGAACTCAGGTCAGCCGAATAGTCTATTGCTGTAGATTTATTGGATTTCAGTAAGATAACGGCAACCACTAGTTTTCTCCCCTAGTCAAAATTTTTATTTGGAAATGATTTAGAGAAAAGTTATAAAGATAATATAGTTTCCTACTAACCAGAAAGTGGTTCATGTTTCTGTGAGTTTTAAAATGTTTTAGTTTTATTTCTTTTAATGTGTGTGTGTCTATGTGCATGTGAGTGTAGATAGCCTCAGAGGCCATAGACTTCAGATAACCTGGAGATGGAGTTATAGGTGGCTGTGACCCATTTGATGAGGGTGCTGGGAATTGAATTTACATCTTTTACAAAAGCAGTACATGCTCTTAATCATCTAGCCATTTCTACAGAACCCTTATGTTTTTTAACAATGATTTTTTTAGTTCGTTTTTATTACACTCCTATAATTTGTATGTCTTGTCTCCTAAGTAAGGCAAAACCTTGCTAAATATTTATTTTGTTTTTTATTATTTAGAAATTCCGAAGATGTCTTCTTTCTTATCTTTCTTATTTATCTTTTATTTCCCTCCTCCTCCTCCTCCTCCTCCTCCTCCTCTCAGGATTTTTCTGTGTAGACCTGGATGTCCTGAAACTCACTTTGTAGAACAGACTGGTCTTGAACTTGCAGACATCAGCCTGCCTCTGCCTCCCAAGTACTGGAATCAAAGTGTGTCCTATAACTGCCCAAATTACTTATCTTTTCAAAGACATAGGTTTTGGTTTTCTTAACTAAATTTGCTAGATTTTGACATATTTCAATGTCAGTAACCTTAAAGTTTTACTGAAAGTTATCTATACACCCAATATATTCAATCTAATTTTTAAAAAAAACAATGAGGCTGCAGAGATGGCTCAGCAGTTAGGAGCACTGGCTGTTCTTCTAGAGGAATGGGGTTTAATTCCCAGAATCCATAGCTAACAACTGTCTGTAACTCCAAGATCTGACACCCTCACACACAGACATACAAGCAGGCAAAACACCAATATATATAAAATAAGAATAAATAAATTATTAAAAAACAAAACAAACTAATGGATAAATGCAACATTTTAAAAGATCTCCAACTTAGCTTTCAAGGAGAATGCCCCCTAGTCAATCATTCTGTCCACATTGTTTGGAGTCTCTGTTCCCTCCAGCTTTATTCATCAACCAATAAAAGGCATATACAGAAGGGCATCCCACATCATCCACATTTACACACAAGGAAGAAAAAGTGTAACCAAATGGACGAGTATTGTAATAATGATATTTGGAAAGCCCATAAAGTAGCAGATGTATCATGATAAACACATTGCGAATGCATTTTCTATGACTTTTGGCTAATACTGTGGATATTTCCTATCTCAAAACTGAGAAAATTAAAAGGCGAAATGAGTTTTTCAAGGGATTACAAGTAGTCAGAGGCAGACCCTGGGATAAGGACCTGGTACTTGATCCTAGCTCTTAACTTTCTTCTTTGGTGTGGAGTAGACTGATTACATAGATTTATATGTTTTATATAAATATTTATTTATTTAGATAGTTTTGAGACAGGTATTCATTATGTAGCCCTCGCTGGCCTAGAACTCTCTAGGTACATCAGGCTGACCTTGAACTTGTAGAGATCCACCTGTACCTGTCTCCTGAGTCCTGGATTAAAGACATATGCTACAAGGATGACCAATTTGATTACTTAATTAGGGCAAAATCATGGGAGTGCAGCCTTTCACCTGATAGAAATGCCCTGGTGGCTTTGTCACTGTTTTCTGGTTCTGTACATTTTATTCCAGAATTGTTCTGGGAAAGGCAACACTTATCTTGGAAATGAAATACTATACTACAAAAATTTGTTCTCTGTAGAAGTGTTGTGGCACATCCCAATATCAACCACTTTTTTATTTTTTAAATTGGGACATTTGACTGGTTTTTCCAGTATATTTGATAGGCTACGACTCAGCTTTATTCACTATATCCAAGAAAACTCACAGCTACTTTGTGAGAAGGTAACTGTGCTCTAGCCCAGTTATCTTTTACTAACAAGGGTTTGGCTGTTCTTACCTGAAAGTTGCCAAAGCAGCTCCCTCCAGGAAGAGTCACATAACTCACAAAGGGAGGCCCAGAGGAGGGCATTGACTCATACACCACCAGGCCTTCACTGGAGAATGTGGTTCTCTGCTGCTGCTTACTTTCCCAAAATTCCTGTAACATTGACACAACATTCACTGCAAAAGACAAGAAGTAGCATCAGTTATGAGGGTGGACACATACTGGCAGAAACCAAATGGTTAAGGCTGGATTTTGCGATGTGGTAGTTGCTATTTAAATGGGACATATGCACTATGAGGTTTGCGTTCAACTGTGAAGACTCTTTAGTTAAGCATATGTAAAGGATGCCAAGATATGTAACTTTAAAATGTGGGTATTTTCTTTGTAAATTACATTTTTATTGTGTGTGTGTGTGTGTGTGTGTGTGTGTGTGTGTGTGTGTGTGTCGAGAGGGGGCATGTACATGCGTTGGCACCTTTGGGGAGTTGGCTTTCTCTTTCTGTTATGTGGTTCCCCAGAATCAAATTCAGGTTGCCAGACCAAGTGGCTGAGCCATCTGACTGGACTGTGCATTTCTTAATGAGTAGGACTCAAGTGGTTTTAGTACCCCAATTCTAAAAGGTTTCAGTGTATCAAATTTATTTTATAAATGATATTAATATCCAAATTTAAAATCTGATAATTCATCTCTGAAATTTTGCCTTAGTAGGCTTTTTCCAGATCTGTGATTATCTATAGCCCATATCCAATTTCTCAGACTCAAACCTGAAAAGAGAAAGCCACACTGTGAAGATGTAAGAAATGGAGGATTAATCTGAACTTACTATTCATATGACTTAAGAGAAATTCAGAAAGGAGAAAACTCTTTTATGTTCCCTCTGCCCCAATCTAAAGTAGAATCAAAGGCAATTGTCAAATAAGCAAGAGACTGGAAAAAGCCATGAGTAAAATTAATAACATGGAGTCTTGTAAAGCAGGGTCTGCTAGAAGATTTTGGAAAACACAGGAATGGTGAGGAGGGCCATGTGTTTTAGATTAAATGACCTGTGATAGCCTGCAGAGGTTCGAGATCAAATTAGGCTGGTTTGTTTATCCTGTACTGCAAATTGAATTGGGGAAATTAACAAGGATAATAGAATTGTGGAGTCAAAAGTGACCTTATGAGTCATGTTGGCTAAGCTCTCCCTGATGCAGGAATTCCTTGCCAGCGCTGCTGCCAGACAACTGTCAGTCTGGCCTTTACCTGCATTGGCCACGTTTGGCACAGCAGTTTCAGTCACTGGGGTTTCTATGGAAAGGTGAGCTGGTGTTCTTTCCTCTAAGATTTATGCAAGGAGTCCACTGCATTTCTAGAGAGCTCCCAGTGTGTTTGGAGGCAGCATTAGATAGATATCTGTCAGTTTTGCTTGTGGGGCATTTGCTCACTTTCATGTGTGACTAGGACAAAAGGTTCCCTTGAAGTATCATGTAGGCTTTACGGTTGGGACTGGGGATTTGGCCAAAGGGGGATTTAGAGGCAACAGTCCAAGATTTTTGGTGGAAATCTCCTTTTTCATGTGTGGTTTGGAGGAATATGTAAGCAGAGCACTGCTCGATCAAGAAAGAAAGATGGCTTGAGAATTAAGTGAACACAGAGAAGGGTAGCAGAGGAGACAGAATAGAAAAGACTAAATATTGCTGACGTGGGTGTGCTCCTCAGTCCAGCGTTGCACAACCCAGGCTCTTTGCTTTGCAGTGAACGACCCAAAACAATCCATCTGCTTTTCCCTAAGCCCCGTTGGAACTGCTCTTTGATACTTGCATCTTAAAGTGTAGCAATGCAGGGTCTGTGCATTAGCTCAGTGGCAGAGTGCTTGCCTAGCAAGGTGAGGCCCTGGGGTTTTCTCCAGTACTGCAATACACTTTTGTGTGTTTCAAAATCCTGAACATTGACTTTTCCCTGGAAGTCAGGAGTGTCACAGAGTTTGAACTAACAGAAAAAGCACTGCACATCCACACCCCTAAGCTGTTTCCAAGACAATAAGGCTCTAACACCTTCTCCTTAGGGCTGTGATAAACTCATGATGTGTCAAGAATGTTCCTGAGTCTTCTAAGGAATTGGATACCTTTGTAGCTTAAAAAACCATTTTAATATTCAAGTGTTCCGGGAAATATTTAAAAAAGATAAGCTTAATACAGAAAAAGTAGATTAAGTGGAATATATGTGCAAGTGATTAAGTTGAAAATTGGTGAATATAGAACTTTTAATTTGTTTACAAATTTAAAACAGTGTTTTATACCAGTTGATAAAACTCAAAGTGGAAATTAGATATTTTTGTATGTTTGTTTCTGGCCCACATCCTTTTCTTCAATTCAAGCTCTGAGAAGACATAGACTTTTTTTTATAAAGAATCCAGTTTATGTCTCTACATGCAATTGACTGTCTAGATTCATCAAGAGAGATTCTGAAGTCTGAAGCCTGAATCCTGAAATGGAAACCAGTGAGGGGTCTTTTGCTCAACTAGTCAACAAAGATCACTATCTTCAAATTCTAAGTTCATCTTTGAATGAGATTGTTCTGATTGGAGCAGGAAACTGAAGACTCATGATTATCTAGGTAGGACACACATAAGAATTTTGGCCCACATAAATTATTTGCATTAAGAGTTCATAAGCATGGATTTAGATTTCTGAATGAATAAAAAAAAGCAGCTTTTGAATTTTTCATTATGCAACCATAAAAGATTCCTTTGATGGTAGTAGAGATGTCATCACCCTGAAAAGTGCAACATATGTGCATGAACACAGACAATGCATATTTCTATTTGTATCTCCATTGTGACTATAAATCAGGATGAATTGAGTGCAGCACGAAGAAGGCTAGTTTTGCTATCTGCAACTCTAAAGGTTAGTTATATAAGAGGGTGTTCTATTTATAGAAAACAGGCTCTTTTTTGTTTATGGAACATCAGTAAGATTTATAGGCTATTTCAAAGGAAATATGAGAAGAGGAAGAGGATGCATTAAATAGTTTAGTCTTTAGAAGTCTCAGTCCCAAATTCTGTGTACCCCATGTTACAACATAAACTTGAGCTACCAAGCGTGTGATACTCATGTCTACGTCTAGGGACACATCTGCATGTGTGTCCAGCTCTATAAGAAATATTTCATGCTCTCTCTCTCTCTCTCTTGGATATTGCTTATTAGTCATACTCTTGACCTATTTTTTTTTAAATTTTTACTCTTTTCTTATTGTTTCTCAGCAGACAATGAATGAATAGTAAAATAATTAATCAGTTAAATACCTCACTAAACCTTGGAACTATTTGTGGTGACTGGTTACTGAAATTTTCATATTATAGTCAGGCTGCTGGTAAGAATATCTTATGTTAACTGTCTCTGCTTAGTGCTCCTTTTGGTTTTTAGTCACCATAGCCTGGCTTCCTTCTACACCACTCCAGTGATACATTTTGACAAATATTGCCAACTCAGAATTTTCAGGCCTCATTTATTTGACTTCTTAGCTAATAATATATATTTCTGTCTTTATCTGTTCTTTTGGCTAGTGGTGGACAGTACACACAGTGTGAGTTATGTGTGTTTTACGCTCAGAACCAAGGTTGCAGTGCAGTCATGTGATGCAACATAAACAATCAGGGCTCTGGGAACCTTGGATTCAGTATGTATTTGATTTTTAATTAACTTTTGGCCATTGCATATTCAAAAACACTTTGCTGTTACACGTGGATTTTGTCCCCACTTTCAGTGGCTTCACATGGGGTCCCCACAACTGAGAAATTGTGGTCTATGACACATTGTTTAAAGGTAAACATTATTTCTCTCAAAGTTTAGTAAGGTTCCTTTTCCAGTCTCTATTTTCTCTCAATGGTATTAAGAGCAAAATGGTTTTATCAACAGCCAGGACAAGATTTACCCGGTAAATCTGAATGCTAAGTGGAAGGATGCTAGTGACCCTTGGCTGGATACCTGGAGAAAGCACACAGGGACAGTTCGGCTGATGCTGCAGTCAGAGCAAGAAGATAAGCACTTACATGATGCTAAGTGATGGGGCTGCAGTAGAGAGGTATGAGGTCCAATGGTTGCGGCAGCATTGTAAGAAAAAATAGGACTATTGGGTGATCCTAGAAACTATATAAAACCCATTTCTGTTTCATGGTATTTATCATCTTAGAACACTGAAAATAGAGGAAGCAATTTACTTCTAATTTATGTTGTTTGTAAAACTTATTAATCCATTTCCCTGCCTTGGACTGCTTCTTTGGATGCAATGATAAATCTCCTCAAGATTTTGAATGTTTTGTATACAACAAAATAGTTTGCTACACAGTTTATTGTAGCTAATATAATTTTTCTTTAATATGTTCTGAAATTTGAAAATAACTGCAGTTTTGGGAGTAATAATTAGACTGCCCAGAAGTTCTTCTACATGGGAGGTTTTCATTTTCTCCTTCCTCAAGTTTCCTTTCTTTATTATAAAGTCCAGTTTGAAACATTCACAATTAACCAAAGAAGACATGAACAGTGTAAGACACCTTGACTATCTAAACTTTGACACTCGCCAGAAAAAAAAATCCTTCCTTGGCTTCAGCAAGAACTCTCTTTACTTGTCTTTGAACTAAGACTTATTCTTTTCTCCTACCTTGGCTGTTTTCCCCACCCCCATACCTAATTTACCCCACATTTCAGATGAAACACTACCTCCTCCATCATGCCTTACTCATTGAGTGTAACCTATATGCATCTCCCTTCCCAAGCTCTTATTCCATTAGTGCCCTGTGTCTTAGCACTCAATCTCCTATAAACCATGCTCATAAAATGGATATGGTGCTCCTGGCTACATTTATCAAGTCTGACTTGGCTGGCCTTTCTTTTGGCTATAAGAATGGAATGTTTTGTGGTAACAATTCATCTAATAAACTATAGTTTTCTGTGACTTAACTCACAGCAGACTATGGGGTCCTGGAAGGAACATGCTCTGGTTCGTTCTACTCTGCGCCATCCCAGGTTTACAACCAAGAAGATAAAATTATCCTCTTAGAAACAGTCATTGTTCATTCGGAATCTCAACAACACTTTGCATGGTCTGAACTAGAGCTAGTTGTGTGATTGACTGAATATATAGGAAATAAGTAAATTTCACTAGTTCAGAATAGGAATAGGAACAGGAATTGGAGGAATAGGAGAGTTCTGTAATAGGCTTTTTTTTATTTATTTATTATGTATACAATATTATCTGTGTGTATATGCCTGCAGGCCAGAAGAGGGCACCAGACCTCATTACAGATGGTTTGAGCTACCATGCGGTTGCTGGGAATTGAACTCAGGACCTCTGGAAGAGCAGGCAATGCTCCTAACCGCTGAGCCATCTCTCCAGCCCTGTAATAGGCTTTATGTATGAACCCTAGTGTTACTGAAACAGCATGGCTGTGATGGTAGTAACCTGCCCCCAGCTAGATGGGACGCTCCAGAGGTGGTTAAGAAAGGAGAAACATAGTCAGAGTTAGCATGTAACAGATAGCTGTGATCTCACGTGGACTGTATCTTTATTAACTATGGTTTAGAAAAGTTGTGAATATGATTGTGGGTCCATTTGTCTTTCCTTTAATTGATTTATGCTCCCTGCATGGAGCACTATACTGGAAATATCGTGAAGGATCAGTGGAACAGAACATCCTAATTAACAGACAGTTATGTGCTGTCACAGTCTATGTGTGATCACTAACCCTGAAATACAAGAAAGTTCAAAACAGGCCTTTCAGCCCACGGAGATTTACAGTCTGCCTGAAGAAATATTATATAAATTATGTAATTTAATGAACAAAATATTAAAGCTCCAAATTGTAGAATAGAATGAATAATAATATTTAAAGTGTAAAGAAAACATGGCACAGTAATTAAATAATTACAAAGTGAAAAGAAGATGGATGTGGGCTGATGATGTGGGAAGTCTATCTGTATATGTGTTGCTTTATTGGCTAATGAATAAAGAAGCCGCTTTGGTCTGTGATAGGGCAGAGTAGAACTAGGCAAGAAAACTAAACTGAATGCTGGGAGAAAGATGGTGGCGTTAGTGAGATGCCATGTAGCCAGCCCCCTCCAGAGACAGATGCTGGATGGAACTTTATGAGATAAGCCACAACCAAGTGACAATATACAGATTAATAGAAATGGGTTAATTTAAAGTATAAGAGTAAGCCAGAAATACACTTAAGCTATTGGTTGTTGGCAGGAGGTGACTGCTTGTTGGTTTCTGGCTACCTGGCTAGCTCAAACCCGAAATAATCACATAGAAACCATATTATTTAAATCATTGCTTGGCCCATTAGCTCTAGCTTCTTATTGGATAACTCCTACATCTTAATTTAACCCATCTCCATTAATCTGTGCATCATCAGCAGTTGTTTCTCTGTGGGTCCTGCATGTCCAGTGAAGCAGTCCAGGCAAAAGCAATTTCTTGCACAAATGGGTAATCAGCTCCATAAGGAACCTCTTCAATTCCCATCTTCTTCTTGAAGTAACTGGTGCTACCAGGAGCAGATGTGTCTCACTGTCATGAAAAGTCGTAAGTTCTTAAACATTTTAAATGCTGTATTCTGAAGGTCTCTAAAAGATTTGAAGAATACCTATCTAACTGAAATATATCTGTATACATCTAGAAAATCTAACTAACGTGACTACAAGCTTGACTATTATATATGATTATCTATTAAACTATATTTCTTAGTTATACATTACATTTTTTAAATGAACTACATAATCACAACACCTTAATCAAGAACAGAAATATATATATAACATGATTGACCTTAAATTTGTATCATTTAACCAAGATCTATACCAATGCAAATTATTTATAGTTATATCATATCCCCCTTTATTTATTTATTTATTTATTTTGGTTTTTTCGAGACAGGGTTTCTCTGTGGCTTTGGAGCCTGTCCTGGAACTAGCTCTATAGACCAGGCTGGTCTCGTACTCACAGAGATCCGCCTGCCTCTGCCTCCCGAGTGCTGGGATTAAAGGTATGCGCCACCACCGCCCGGCTCATATCCCCCTTTAAATGTAAACAAACATTTATAGACAATATTTGGGAATATGTACGTACTTTCTCCAAACTGCTTCCTGCTCTTTGTTGGGCAAAGTATTTTCTTTGTGGGAGTATTTACAGCAACCATTCAGGGGATGTATTTCCATCAAACTATATTGGTCTGGAAGAAATCCACAGGTTCTCATCTTCTATGAAAAGAACCTCTTTCCCAAAGCAACATATCCTTAGACTCAAATTTTTAAATCAAGATACCTTTATGTTGGTTTAACTTAGCAGTCCATACAATGAAATGTGTCTCTATACTTAGCTCCTTCACAGTCAAAAAATTCAAAGAAGACACAATAATATACATAATCAAGACTATCTGTGAATTTTCCATCTTTAAGTGGCTTATCTTTTCTTTGCTCCTTTTAAGCTATGACTGTTTATACTCTGTCTCTTAAAAGACTTTATTTTTTAAAAACGATTTATTTTTTATAACTCTCCACTCTTTTTTTTTTCTTTTTCTCCCAAGCCAACATACATTTATCCAACACTGTGACCCATTTAGCATTTTTTTAATCCGGATTTGTCTTTATTGCATATCTGTAATTATTTTCTGACCAGAAATGGTTTTTAAAATACTAAGCAGCTTGGTCTCAGTGGCCCTGGGTGCTGGCTCTGCCTCTCTCAGGCTTTAAATACAGTGGAGGTAGTTTTCCTCTGGCTCTAGGACTGCCAAGTGGGAGCCATCCTCACCACCTAAACTCTGGGTAGCACCATGCAGCATACAAACCCTTTTTTTTCTGAGTAAAAGCTAAACCCATCATGCAGTGCACTGCGTGGCCTGAAAATATATCTGTGTATGGCAGTCGCTTGTTGGTTCCTGGCTGCTCAGAACCAAAATAATCACTCAGAAAAGCATATTATTTGCAACACTGTTTGGCCAATAACTTAAGTGTATTTCTGGCTAAACTCATATCCTAAACTAACCCATCTCTATTATTATGTATATTGCCATGTGGCTGTGGCTTACCAGCTAAAGTTCCCAGCATCTGTCTCAGGTGGCAGATCCATGGTTTCTCTCTGACTGTGCCCTTTTTTTCTCCCAGCATACAACCTAGCTTTCCCTGCCTTGTTCTGGTCTTCTCTGCTGTAGGCTCAGAGCAGTTCTTTATTCATTAACCAATAAAAGCAACACATAGACAGAAGGACCTCCCACACCAATTAGCCTAACAGTATTGCAAATAATATAGCTTCTGTGTGATTATTTCTAGTCAGGGCAGCTGGGAAAACAAATCTGGGTGGCCAGTAAGCAGCTACCCCCAACAGGCTGAGAGTTCTAAGGAAAGTCTATGTAGGAGGAGAGCCTAATCTGAGTTTCTCCTTAGGGAAATGAGATAGGCACTGGAAGAAAAAAGAGAAATTATACTCTCAGAGAAGTAATAGTGGCATTAAATTAAAAAATAAGGAGACATTTATTTTTAAGAAGAATTACACAAGAAGGTGATAAGAGAGTAGATTAGAGCC
>NC_022034.1:1769141-1772721 GCF_000317375.1 Microtus ochrogaster
CTGCAGAGCCAGTTACCAGACAGTCAGGGCTACATAGAGAAACCCCATCTTGAAGAAAACAAAACAAACAAAAACAGCGAGCTTACAGCAAAATCCTTCTGGAAGAAAAAGGTCCAACTCTTTCATTTTTACTTCTGAAGATCCAAAGGACTCTACCTATTACAGACAAACAGAAGACTCAGGATAATTGGTTTGAGCCAGAAAACTGGTTGTGACTTGGATGTACATTCACATGGAGTGATATGTGGGCCATGGTGCACAGAAGAGGGTTACATTTAGAAACTGCAGCCAGAGCTCTAGGACAGATACTGCATGGCCAGACACAGGGGATCACACAGTATCTAGGCCTCACCATCTCAACACAGAAGCCATGTCGCAGTGGGTACAAGAATGCTTATCTAGCAAGAATCCCTTTCTGGTCTAACCTGTTTGGACTTTAGAGCAAAAATGACTCAATATCTTTCTTTTCTCCATGCCATGTAAATTGTAAACTGGAAGCCTGGGGGGGGGAAGAAAATATTATCTCATCTTCTAATTCCTCAGATGAAGAGGAACATCAACAATTTGCAGTATTTTTTTTAATCATTTGGCTTTGTGTTGGTGTTATTGTGTTTTCCCCGTAGTCTTATTTTTCATTCCTTCATCCCATATGCTTTTATTCTCCCTTTGTAATTGTTAATTTTTATTGTTAACTCCTCTAGATTATAACCACTATGTACCTATCCTTCTGTGTGCATCTGTGAAGCTGTTTCCAGAAAGTTTTAACTGAAAGAAAAGACAACCTGAATGTCGGCATCACCATCCCAGAGGTTGGAGTCCTGTCCTGGATAAAAGAAAAGGGTGAGATGAACACTAGCATGTGTCTCTCTCTGCTCACTGATGATGCAATGTGACCAGCTACCTAGCCTCCTGCCCTCATGCCTTCTTTCTGACATGGACTATACCCTAACAAACTAAAGTCATCAGAGAGGAGGGAGCCTCAGTAAAGAAGATGCCTCTATAAGATGCAGCTGTAGGGCATTTTCTTAATTAGTGATCAATAGAAGAGGGCCCAGCCCATTGTGGGTGGTGCCATTCCCAGACTTATGGTCCTGGGTTTTGTAAGAAAGAAACCTGAGCAAGCAAACCAAATTCATAAACACATTAAAAATCATATATCATGAGCAAGTTGATTTTACATCAGAAATATAAGAATGGTTCACCATAAGCAAATTAATAAACTTAATACATCACGTAAGTAGAATCAAGTAAAAAATGAATTGGATATACCCTTTTCAAATGAAGTAGAGGTGGTCAAAAATACATAGAAAATTCTTCAACAACTTAAAAAATCAGAAAAATACAGTCTGGAATCCATTGAGGTCCCATTTTGCCCCATTCAATGGAGCTGAAGATCATCTTGTTAATCAAAGTAAGTTAGATTCAGAAACACAAGAATCATGTGTTCTCACATGTGCAGGGTGTGTCTGGGTCGGCTGGTACATGAGAATACTGAAGGAAGCACTATGCCTGCTATAGGAGGGGATGTATGTATGGTTCAGGCAGTGGCTTTTTCTTAGAGCTTTGTCTGACTAAAGCTGCATCTTCTAAAAGGAATTCAATTGTTATAACAGCACTTCCTAGGAACTTCACCAACCAAAGAAGAGCACAGGGAAGTCTGATACTATACATTTTATGAGACCTTCTCTGGGATAACTTTCATGGCTGTGGAAACATGTTTTTTCCCAACCCATAAACATGAGTAAGTTTTCCATTTATTTGTGTTTTCCTTAATTTCTTTCACTGTTTCATTATTTAAAAATTTATCTTTATTTTTACTATATTTTTATAACTTAAAACAATTCTAAATGTAAATACAGTTTGATCATGGTCTCCTGGTGCAGGAGAATTGGCTGTATTCTGTCAATCATGTTTTAAATAAACGCTGATTGGCCAGGCAGGAAGTATAGGTGGGAAAACCAGACAGGAAGTAGAAATGATACAATGAGAACAGGAGAATTCTGGGAAGGAGGAAGTTGATTCCTCCCAGTCCTGCACAGACCACCAAGGAAGCAGGATGTGATCTGCCAGCTGAAAAAGGTACCTAGCCATATGGCGAAATTAGATCTGAATAATGGGTTAACATAAGCTACAAGAGCTAATAAGTAGCCTGAGCTAATGGGCCAATCAGCTTTATAACTTATAGAGATCTCTGTGTGATTTTCTTTGGGGCTTGCCGGCTGTGGGGTACTGGGTGGGACAGAAACCCCAACAAGCAGGCTCTTCATGTTACAGTCTCCCCTTCCCCCATGTTCTTCCAGATCTGAGAAGACGTTTTATTACATTAAGCAAACTTTATTCATGGTACATACCCTCTTTAACCCCCTTATTACTGCATCCCCACCCTCCCCCAGTACACCTCCTCCATCACTTCTGAAACCCTGAATGCTACATAAATTTCATTTACCTGACACTTCTTCATATCTCATATTTACTATAAACCCTTTGCATAAATATATCACTAAACATAGTTTTCCTCTTGTTTCCTGTTTACATATGCTTACACTTGGTTTGTAGCCCTGTTAAGGAACCTGAAAGGGCAGTGGAAACAACTCTTCTCCTCTCCTATGAAGGAAAGGTGCTGCCGAGATGTAACATCTCAAGATGGTACATGATTTGCTAAGGATTAAATTGGAGTAACTCAGCTTTTTATAATAATTTAAAATGACCCACAGCTGGTCCCCCTGTTGAATCAAGTGGGAGACAAAGATGGAATGAATGTGAAGTTCCTTGCCCATTGCCCTTGCTGAAGGCATTGAACTGCCGGTTGGGGACAGTGATGAGCAAAGAGAATAAGGAAATTTGATTCACATAGAAATACAAGAAAAACATGAAGAAGAGAAGGAGGAAGAGGAAGAGGAAAAGAGTGGAGATGAGGAGGAGAAAGGGACAACAGTAAAGGTGATGAGAAAGATGAAAAGATGTTAGATGATAGAGTCAGGGGAAAAATTAGATAAAAAGCCAAGCAAAGACATTTGCTCAGACTCTGAATATGACTCTGCTGACAAGTGTACTAGAGAAGAGCGGGCTTACAAAATCAAAATGGAAAATTGAGAAATGGAGATTTGAACATAGTAATTAAATAGAGAAAACTGAAGAGCTCCTATTATCTGTGTGCTTGAACATATCAACACAGGGAAAGCAAATACTCTAGATTAAGCTCCATCACACGCATGTCCAAGATGGTGAAGCAGGTGGTATTAAACAGAAGATTGACACCACTATAGCAGAGGGAAGGAAGAAGACAAAGAAGCAAAAAAGTTGTATTTTCATATTTTCAATGGAGACACCAACAGGGATATATGATCTATATTTTCACATCGGAAGTATTATATTTTATGTGCTCCACAGATCATAAAGTGTTTTTATAATCACCCTGAATGATAGGCACTAATTGATATATATTAAAATGTGTACTGCATTTTATCTTTTCACTTATCACTAAGAAATTGGAGCACCGGACAGAAATCTCAAGGTCCAAATCAGGAGCAGAAGGAGGGGGAGCACGAGCAAGGAACTCAGGACCGCGAGGGGTACACCC
>NC_022034.1:1773061-1785962 GCF_000317375.1 Microtus ochrogaster
AGAGATAGGCAGTTGCTGAGTCAGACAGCCTGGGTTTGAACCCTGTGTGTACCACAGTGAGTTAACTATCTGATCCAAGTTGAAACTCATCATCTGAGGAAAACAGTGTATGTCTTAAAAAAGAAAATTCTCCGAGTAGATCTTCACATATACTAAGTACTAGTTTCTTAACTATTGTGATCCAGAGGTGTTGAAAGAAGACATGATTATATGTTTGCATATTGTATCTTTGAAACTAAAATGCTAATAGAGTTCTGGAAACCTTATCATTAAATGCTCTAAAAATAGTATGCATGTCTGTAACTTCTCACTAAATATGTTGTGCTACTTATTAACCAAATACATGAGAATTTCAGAAATCAAAAAGAACAAGCTCTTTTGAGAACATTTGCTGGTTAGTTCAAAGATTTAGAATAGCCAAAAAATAAATTAATAAAATGTTTCATGTCTCAATATTTCGAGATATTAGTATCCCAAATTTTCACATTTTGCTGGATAGTAAAAGCAATGAATCTGCCCTTAGCAAGAACTACTGAGGAATTAGCTTTTATTTTGACTTAATACTTAGTGACTCGTATGGCCCAAGAAGGCAGAAACAATACATTTCACAGTCTGGTTCAATCACTTAAAACGTCAGTCCCAGAAGAGGTCATCTGTTCACACACATACACACAAAGGATAGTAAAAATCTGTTATAAATCTACCACAAGAAAGAGCCAATTTCTTTAATCTTATATCAGGAAAATTTCTAGTTGAGTAAAATATTCCTTGCCAAAAATAATTAAGACAAATTGGAAAGACCTGCCATTTACAAATACACCATTAAGTGGCTTTCAAGATAATTGATGTATTTTCAATGATTCTCTGCTTTTGAATAGCTGGATTTATGTTTATAATACTTTAATAACACCTTTTAATTAAAATACCTGTTAACAGGTGACATTTTACATAATGTTAAATAGTATTTACTATTCTAGCAACTCAATCATGTAGAGTTTGTTTGTATCAGTGTGATTTTCTAATTTTATTGAGGGAAACAGGAAAAGGACCCCCAAATAATGTAAAAGATAAACTCAAGATATATTATTTTATCATGCACACACAATAGGTTGTAAAATGGGGTGCCCTTGGGTTTTATTCTTTGTCTCTCTGAGTCCCAGAAACAGATTAGCCAGGCTACCTGTCTAGGCATTTGCAATGATCCCTACCTTTGGCTTTGGCCAGGCTAATGGACTCTTACAGACACTGCCCCTGTATCTTGCAGCAGAAGGAGTGCCCTGACCCCTTTTCCTTTTATATGAAAGTTCTTTTAAGGTAGCCGCATTGGCACAGTGGGGCAGGCAGCTGGAGTCCTTTTTTGTTCCCAGCAGAGGCACTATTCAAGGGTTGTGCCTCAGCTCCTTAAGCAGCTGGAAAGCTGACTGGTTTTTGTTTGGCTTTGCTTTCCTCCTTTCACTTCCACCCACATTCCAAACATTTCTTTAAAGGAATAGAAATTCTTTAGTTGTTTTGCATAGTTAACCTTTCAGGAGGTTTCTGTAAAAAATTTTAAAGTAATATCATTCCTTTTGGGGGGTACTTTTCACCTTTAGAATTTAAAAAGGTTGAACTCTAAACATTTTCATGAGAAAAGTTAAGTAACATTTATTTTATGTATATTTGCAAGGACAGGGAGAGAAAAGAGGGTATGAAGGAACAAAAGGAAGATTCAACGGCAAGCTGAATGAGAAGTCATTGTATGTTTCACACTTGAATAGCAGCAGCAGCATGGTGCTCATACATGCAGTATGAGTCAGATGATACCATCCAATTTTAAAGGCTGTATAGAATAGAATCCTGACACAAGGTATTTTCCAGTTGTGGTGTATTCATCTTTCCCCGTGTTCTTCTGGGCATCGACTTTGTACTGTATGTGAGATAGCCAGTTAAGGATCAGGCGCAAATTCAAGTTCATTAAAATGGTCAAATCTTTACAAATATAGTTTTAGGTGCATATTCCCTGGAAATAAATATTCAAAGAATATTTTGTTTTTTTTTTCAGTATTTGCCACAGGGTCAGTAAAAAGGCACAAATAGAATTGGGTCATAAGAAGAATGCCCTGGTAACTTACAGCAGGAGGCACATTCTAAGGATGAATGTAGGTGTGGTAAATTCAGACATTGTGCCAATGACACGTGGGGTGATTCTGAGCTAGTCATAAGGCTAGCTTGAGGCAGATCTCTGGCTGAATGGCCTGAAGTAACTTTTGTTTTAAGGGCTTCTTCCATGGTCCCTCCTGCCTAATTTGATGTCAGCTTCTTCCTAAATGTAGTTATTCTCTGCTAATTGTGTCAATTGAAGAATGGCTTAGAAAAGTGCTGGGAAGTTTCCTTCATCATTAAGCAGAATACCTGACAATGTAAAAACTCTTCTCCTGTTCCTCTTTTGTGGGGGAGAAAAGTTAAACAATGATTTAAATGTTTCTGTGATATGCCTTCCAGGTACCTGGCCTTATAGAGGCATCTGGCATGTAACAAAATTACAAGGTCTGGTACTTCCCTGGGACTTAAAACAAAGCTATAGACAAAACCACCTCAGAAAAATTATGGTAGGTAGTTTAGAAGCATAGGAGAGGAACAAAGATGAAAAAGCAAAGGCCATGAGTGCCAACAGAGTGTTGGGTGAGTGATGGGTTCTCACAGCTGCTCAGCAAGATGAGACTGAACTAGGGATCAACTGATTATCATTGCATCACAGAGAAAAAACAAAGCCAACAAAAATTCGAAACCATAACATTCCATTGACTCCAGAGAGACAATGGAGAGAACTACAGGATGGAGTGATTGTCTCTTCTCTTCAGTTATTTTTAAACTTTCAATAGGATTCTTGTTCTTTTAAAATAGAATTGTTTTAAATACCTCTACAGACTAAACTTACATGGACATTTGAACATGGAGGAAAAAAAAAGTTTTGGGGGTTAAAACTTCAATATAAAATATATCAAATAAAAAATTCTTTTATGAAAGGCTTCTAAAGTTGTCTAACATTTCTTAAATCAATCTGTAGCACATAATCAGTAAAACCGTATCATTTAAACAGAAAAATCATAACTTAGAAGCTCACCCTTGGGCAGCTGTATCCTATTATGGACTGTAACTTAGCACATGAGTTTCAGAAGTTGTTAGAATTGAGTTCAAGCTAACGAATCTCAGTTGTTAAAAAAAATAAAATAAAAATAAAAACCTCTGGTGAGATGGGACAACAGCCTATAAAGAGGTCTCAGACCAATCTCAATTCCATGGGATGATATTTTACTTTTATTTTTTAAATGTATTAATATATGAGGAAAAAGGTATTAGGACAGACATGGCCTTTAACTGACTGAGAAGTCACCCTTCCCACCCCAGTTAAAAAACTTTAAAATATTTTATCTTTAGGCTGTATTTCAATATTTAAACTGTCAAATGAACATTTTCTGAAAAAAGATAAAGAGAATATTTTTCATACCACTGATAGATGAGCTGATTCAAATAAAAGTTATTGTATCCTGTTACAAATGCATTTGAAGGGGTTTCCATAAAGCACACATTTCTAATTTAGTACCAAAAGTATCAGCATCTACTCTGTTACAATTAGGATGGAATCATTGCTCTGAGATGAAATGGTGTTCTTTCAAGGGCAGTTTATATGGCAGAATGTACTGCAGCGTGCAAAAGGAATTTTACATCCCTTACATGCATCCCTCTCTGTGAAATGTGAAAACTATAAATGTATCATCAAATTTATAGATTTCAAGTAACTGCACTAAAGAAAATGGGACGGAAAAATATTTGACTCTTGAGGATTTTTATTCTCCCAGGCCATATACAGCCAGAATCATGATTGCTAAGATGTTTTTAATAGACTTGTAGTCTGTTCTGAGTTTTCCAGGGGGTAAAAATGTGCTCTTTGAAGTTAAGTATCCACCTATCTTATATATGTATGTATGTATATAAAAAACCTTCCATGCAGAGAAATGTTTTTCAAATAAAAAAAAAGCTAATGCACCTAAAATATGTGAGAAATTTGCATCTAACTAAGCAACACTTAACAAAGACTCCATCTTACCTTTTCATCTCAGAATGTGGAGAAAATACTAGTAAAATCTAAAATACAACTTTGTAAAGCTCACCCAATAATCTACTAATTCTTGTGGCTGGAATGACAAACCATACTGAAAGTAACAACTTCCCCGAGGCATAGTTACCATTTACTAACTTACATTTTACTTGCGTTGGCAAATGGTTTCCTACTGATGAAAGCTGCAGTTCTTCCCAGCCATTACCAGTACACTTTTAACAGCGTCGCATAAAGACATGAATTTCCACACGCAGTTTACAATCATACCTAACTCCTTCACCTTCTGATGGCCGATCTGTCAGCAACAATCAACCTGCTTCTTCTATTCAGCTCTCATTCAATCCATCCTCCTTGTATAGCCTTTGGCCAAGTGGCTTCTCCTCCTCTAAAAACGCCCCCATGTCTGCATCCCTGCCATATTCTGTTCAAATATGACTACTTATTAGGCTCCTTCACCTCCCAGAAAAGTTCATTTCTCTCCTCTGTTTTCCCTACAGACATTGCCATTACAGCTCTGATAATATAGTAGTGCCGGGCACCTCTAAGAACCAGCGTCATATAGTGAGCAACAAAAAGTAAGAAGTTGGAAGATATTTGTATTTAGCCTCTATGTCCTACCATGGTGGGACATGGGCAGTTTGGCTCCTTTCCCTGACTTATAACAATGGTACTACAGTACCACAGCAGTATTTGCATTTACTGGCTTGCTATGAAGAATAAGTGTTTCTGGCATATTATCTTATGAAGATTTAACATCCTACCTAGTGTCTATATAATGGATGAAGTAACACCTTAGAGATTGTATGTATGTTATCTTTTGTAATGTGAAGAATTAGTACCTAGGTTAGGATCTGCTGCTACACAGTCGTCTTGAAATCATGCAGTAGTTTCTTTCAAGAAAAAGTCAAGGACTGGTCAAGGAGTAGCAAGCAAGCAGCAAGCACATGCTCCACAAGAGAGGGCAGGGGCTCATCTTCACTTGTGACTCATGACTGGTCAAAGAGTAGCAAGCAAGCAGCAAGCACATGCTCCACAAGAGAGGGCAGGGGCTCATCTTCACTTGTGGCTCGTGACTCATGGAATAAAACTGGATGGCACAGAACTCAGAATGGAAGGCAGCATGGGCATTTGCCATGATTTCTCTGAAAACATGTTCTGTCTGGTTGTGTGGTGCTATCCAGTGCTGCCGGTTACTGAGTGTTCCTGTTGTGGAGAACAGTCTGGTGCCAGCCTTCAGAAGCAAATTTCATACATGGAGCCTACCTTATCCCAAACCTCTTTCATCTGAATGTCAACCAGGAAGAAAAAAAATGTTGTGGGATTCCTTTCCTTTTGAGAAAGAAAATAATACTTTTTAAAAATACACAACTATCACAGATGAACAACATCTAAACTAGAACAGACTTAACATATTGTAAAAATGGCATCTGAAGGGCCTTCCTGGCTGAGCAATGCATTCAACATGTATTTCCTTAAGCAAATGTAACCATTCCCACATGGATCTGACTCAGACTAGAAAATGCTCACAGTGCTTTTCCTAATCAACTTCCAGAGAAAATTTACCAATTGTTGCTTGTTTGTAAGCAAATCAAAAGCCAACCAAGGGTGGTGAATAACTCAGGAGGCCATTTCTGCTCTCTGTATTGTGTCCAGAGAACAAAGGAAATAGCACTTTGTCTTCTTGAAGAGGAGTTTAGGAACAACCTGACATTTAAAAAAAAAACTCCTTTGTTCACTTGAGTTGTTTTGTAACTTCCTTTTTTTTTACATTTTTATTTTTTAAACAATCCTTTTTTAATTTTACATACCATTCCCAGTTCCCTCTCCCTCCTGAATAATTTATTTATTTTTATTTTATATGTATTGACATTTTGCCTGCATGTTTATCTTCTCTTGGAGTTATGCAGTTGTGAGCTGTCATGTGGGTGCTGGGAACTGAGCCTGGTCCTCTGGAAGAACAGTCAGTGCTCTTAACTGCTGCGTCATCTCTCCAGTCCCAAGGGTTTTTATAAATTTCTGAAGTCCCTTTTCATCTTCCAAAAAAAAAAAAAGCGAGGAAGCAATTCTTCTTAAATAATTAGCAGTGACGTGTTCAAGTGCATGGCCCTCCCTCCTGGCAGAGACTGGATGGATTGTGTCACCGGAGAAGCCTAGAGTGAGGAGGACAGGAGAGACAGAATCTGCCACTTAGGACTGATGACACTTTTCTTTTGGTTGCCAGCAGGAGTGTAGTGGCAGCAACTTATGGATGTGCCAAAAAAAATTAGGTTCATAGGTCAGACTTTGACATGTACAGCAACCAGAGTTGCCAAGATGTGGCTCGGTCCCCAAAAGACATCTACTGTCTTCACTCAGAAAGTAAACCCTTTTCTACTCCTCCACAAATATTAGTAGAGACATTTGCCACTTAGTCACTTTGTTCCCAGGTTAGACAAGCCAGAAGAGAGAGGACCAGCACTCAAACTTTCACACTCACGAAGTGAGACAAGCAGCTGCCGCCAGCTACGGAACAGCAGTTGTGCCAGGGAAAGTCAGCAATGAAAAATGCCAAATTCAGGGGTTTTTGTTGTTGTCGCTGTGAATGAATGAAATATATGAAATGGGACACATTTTTTCCATATGAAAGAATTTCTGTGTGGATTATAAGAGTCTCAGGGGAAAAAAAAAACAAGAAAAAAATAGCATTCTTGCAAACATTTTGGTGACAGACAGTATGCAAATGGAAGAAATTAGTTCAGCTTAAAACCTGGACCATGCAGCCTCACTTTTCCCTCCATTTCTTTTTACTGCCTCTGCACTCCAAAGTCTAGATTAAGGCCTTACAGTTTACCCAAAGTTTTGGACATGCCAGTGCCATTTTGTCCTTCACTAAGAGCTGAATGCAATGTAGGGGAGAGACATTCTTTCCTTTCCTTTCACTGAGAGAAACATAACAAGCCAGAACAGACTCCAGGCTAGGCTTCAGGATGGAGTGATTTTTATTATTTCTAACATAGCTATTGACAAATGCTTGAAGGCAATATTCAAAAAAAAATAAGAAAGAAAATAGCTTTCATTTTATGCCTTGGAGGCCAGATTGGTTACGATTTAATTTCTAAGAGGGAAATTTTATAGAATAAAGTGGCCCAACGTTTCTCTTTCTTCACCACACATATGAGAAATATAAGCTACAGGGACATCTGGAGAAGACTGTTATTCACTAATCAGACGCGAAATCCAAACCACTGATACTTTGATGGAGACAGACATCACTAGAGGAAAGAAAGCTGTAACGCATTGCAGGCTGAAAGACATTCCATATGCATTTTCACCTTTTGGGCAGTTCCAAAGCACAATTCTATTTCAGAAGCCCTTTGTAATCTGATACCCACTGTAGATAAGATACACTGTGAAGATAGTCTGTTTTGCAGCAGCAAGAAATCAAATTGGTTCCAGAAGCAAAGTTATATGACAAATGGTTTAATAGTATTGCTCGAATTGGAAAGCTTGACTGAATTATTTTTCATAATCATTTTAGAAAAAGATTTGAAAATAACTTTGCCAAGCCATGTGGGGTGGGTGTGGGGAATAAGGCTGAGGTGAGGAAAATATCTCATTTTATTGGCTTTATAATTTGTTATTAAAATTTAGGAGCTCAGTGGCAATTTATTATTAAATTTTGTTTACTACAAATATTTTTAGATAAAAATAGTACTTGATTTAAATGTGACTATCTATGTTTTGGAAGATTAAATAGATTAACCACTAGAGATGCATTTTTATTATCATTTCCAAGATATTTTTAGTTTTCACCAAATTCTAGTCAGCTTTGCCTTATTTAAAAAGCATATGGAAAAGTTCATTAAGACTTGGCACATTTTAGAGTTTAGAAAGAAAGTCTTCTATACAGTAGTGTCTTGGCAAAATAACCCAGAACCTCGTGGATGTAGGTAAAATGGAATCATTTTCCTGACTGAAGTTGGAAATAATTTAAATATCGCTTAGCCCACAACACAAGACTACAAAGATCTAGCAGAAATCATACTTAAATAGGAAGTGACTAGACACTTACGGCTATTTTCTAAAAAGTCAGAAAAAAATATGGTTTTCTCCTTCAGTACTTACAGTCTTTGAAGACCAAAGCCGGGTCTCTGTGCGGCAAGGCTTGGGCAATGATGTGCCTTAGAGATTCCAAGGTTTTGTCCATCTCGGCTCTGACTGTGCAATCTGGCTGCACAGCGTCCGCATGCCTGAATTCTCGCAGCTCTGGACTGAATTTGTGCAGTTCATTGATGCACTGGATTACCGAAGAATCCCTTTTAACATCTGCCAATCAGACATTTCCCAGAATCTAAAGACCCTCAGGGCCCTCCTCCCAGGCTCACTTATCTTTGTTGTGTTCTGAGCTAATTAGCCTGAAAGGCTGGCTGACAGGCTGGTTCCCATTGCGTCCCCCTGTTAAACACACCCACCTACAGGCTGGCTGGGGAAGCTCACTAAACGTGGGAACAGAGTTCCTTTCCAAACAGATTTTGCCTGTGCTGTGCTGCCTGCCTATTTGGGCATTTCTTTTGGCCTTCTATCTTCAAATGAACTGATCCAGGAATATGAACTCAAGAAGCACGTTTCTCAAAGCAATTTACTAAATTACAAAGGAGAGGCTCCTGGAGACTGCCATAATTGTATAACCACTATAACCAACATAATCTAAATTCCTGTTTGGAAAAGAGGGTACTACAAATATTATGATTGAAGTTAAATTATGCTTTATGAATGCATTCCAAATCCTCTCCCCAATGACAGTGAATTCTGGTGAGCAGTACCAAGCAAAACCTGGTGGACTATTTTGTAGCTTGCATGACCACACTTACTCTATTGATCCCCAAATAAAACCATTCCTAAAACTGACTTAATTAATTGTGATATCACTCACTCATAATAATTCATTCTATTAAAAATATCAGGGTGAAGGTCTGAAGAAATGGCTCAGTGTGTAATGACCTTTGTTGTAAAAGCAAGAGGACTTTGAGTTCAAATCCTCAGTACCTATGTAAAAGCCAGGCATGGCTGCATGTCAAGTAATACTAGTGTAGGGAAGCAGATGGATCCCAGAACCCGTCTACCAGTCAATTTAGCAGAAATAGGGAGTTTCTTATTCATAGCAATACTCTGTTTATAAAAAATAACGTGGAGAGTGACAAAAGAGGTTATATAGCATCATCCTCTGAACATGAACCTACGTACACTACCACCACCGTCATCACCACTACCACCAGCACTGCTACCACCACCACCACCTACAACAATAGCACTACCACCAACACCACCAACAGCAACAATATCAACACCAACACCAACACCAAAAACAACAGCAACAGAAGTAACAAGAATTTCTGGTGAGCAAGAGCAAAAAATAATACCTTTAAAAGAATATAGACATTATTAAAAAAAACATAAATCAGATTTTTCCTATGATCTCTACAGCATCCATAACTATGTGTAAAATAATATTTTGACAAGAGACAAACATGTCATGTGATCACATTGTAATTATATGTAATGCCAGAAATAAAAATAAAACACCTGATTTTAACATCTGTTAATTGTTGAGGAGCTGTGGAAGACCTCTTTGCTTTAAGTCTCCCCACCTGAGCCCCTGTTTAAGTCTTGTTACATGGCATTCACTACAGGTTGTTTTCTATAATGTTCTTTCCAATTTTCACATCCTATTATTATGAAACTCATCCTTTAAAGATTGTGTATAAATAAAATGTCTTTCATGTGAAAATTTCTTCAGCTACTTATACAAGGGAGGGCTTAAAAATGAAGAAAAGGAAAATCTAGCAGTAATAGTAATTGTCATTATAATGACTATTTTCTGGCAAATACCCACAGGAAATACAGGCCACAGAAAGAAGAAACTCAAGGTTGCTCCATGAACAAAAACATTAAATGAAATTACATATAGATCTATGTATATTTCATATGTATGCTTGAACTTAACATGAAGATATTTACTTTGGGTCACAATGTATACTTTATATGGCCTGCACTAGTTTGTGAGCAAGTATGTGTGTGTGAATGTGCATGTGTGTATGTTGCTGAAGATCAAACCCAGAGATGTGCACAGGCTAAACAAGCAATCTGTCATTGAGCAACACTTCATACCAGAAAAATATTAGTTACTGTAGTCCAAGAGTTCAAAATTTATTTTTTATTTGGAGGAAATAAGCTCCTAATTTCAAAAATAAGCTGGGTGACTGGTGGTTGAAAACCAACCCTGTTACCCTGAGAATAGACACATGGTATGAATGAATGTAAGTGCTTTGAGAATAACATAATATTGGAAACCAAGACAATTAGTGTTCTCATTATAGAACCACGACAAATAATATGGATTTCCCCAAGGAATGACATTGATAATAGGAAACAGAAAAGTTAGAAATGATTCATGCCTAGATTTCGATCAGTAAATAGGCTTTTCCTGTAGACCTAAACCGAATATAATAATTCTTTAAAACATTTTATGTGTATGAATGTTTTACTTGCATTTATTTCTTTGCACTGCATGTGTACCTGGTGTCTATGAATGCTGGGACTTAAACCTGGGTACTCTGGAGAAGCAGTCAGTGCTCTGGAAGAGTGGCCAGTGATCTCTTGAGACTCAAATAGCATAGTAGAAGGAACAATAAACGTGGGCTCAATAAGGCCTAGAATTATATTTTTGTCATCTAACTGTGAAAAGACACTCATCTCTGAGTTTACATTTGCATAAAATCTGAATGCTCTACTTACATTCTAACACCTATCACTTTATGCTTATAAATGAACACAAATGTTTGAACAGATTTTCTAGATGTCTAGAAGATCATATATTCATTTCACAAATGGTAGACTGATATTCAGAAAGTCGCTCCTGGTCTCGGGCAACCTAACCATTCATTCCTAGGAGACACAGAAGTCAATATGATGAATTAAAAGATATTCACCGACACATAGGAATTTGTAAGAAAACTATGAGCACCACTCTCTCTCTTTTTCCCCCTGAGACAGGGTTTCTCAGTGTAGTTTTGGCTGTACTGGCACTCACTCTGTAGGCCAGGCTTGGCCTTGAACTCACAGAGATTCACTTGTCTTTGAGTGCTGGGATTAAAGGTGTGAGCCATCACCACCCAGTAGCTATGAGGATCTTAACAAAGACCTTCACAACAAATTTGCCATGCTCAAAGAAACACGGTCTTTCACGTTAGTAATGAAAACAGTAACTTTAATGAAGGCAGACTATACAATATCAAAGTTAGCATTGTTTCTTCATTAAGTGCAATCTTTCAATAAAAGTTTTCCTACGCCTCTGCTTACACATTCTTCTTTGAATGCTCATAAGAATTTCTTAGATCAAACTTTCATTAATAGCAGTCAGAAAAACTACCATGTGGTTTCTTACTTTACTTTGATGTAAAAAGCAACTGATTGAGATGGGAGGGACAGAGAAACATTGAGCAATGTGTCTATTTTAACAGGGATTTATGGCCTTCACTATGAGCGTTGATTACCTGAAGGTTATTCCAAAGGTACAATTAAAATATGGAAAATTAAAATATGTGATGTGGGATTTCCCTCTGTATGCTCTGAATTTGTTTTATTACCACTGGTTAATATAGAAGCTGTTTCAGCCAATGGCTTAGCACAGTACAGTCAGGTGGGAAATCTGAACAGAGATACACAGAGAGAGTAGGTGGAATCAAAGAGATGCCATGCAGCAGCTGAAGGAGACAGATGCCCTGGAACCTTTACCAGTAGGCCACAGCCTCGTGGTGTTACACAGATTAATAGAAATGGGTTAATTCAAGATATAAGAGTTAGTTAATAAGAAGTCTGAGCTAATAGGCCAAACAGTGTTGTAATTAATATTGTCTGTGTGTGATTATTTGGGTCTAAATGGCTGGGAAACAAATGCACAGTCTCTGCTTGCAAAATGGCTCACCAACATTGGGCAACTATATCCATATAAAAACTGAAAGAGTTTAGGAAGGAATTATAGACACAAAGAACAGAGTTAATTAAGCACAGCTTCTTGGTAGTCGCATTTTTCAGATAGACTCTGTTTGCTGGCAGCAAGCAGAGGAATGACTCCTTTAAGAGAAGTTTTCCTGACTCAGTGCTAGCAGCAAAAAATTGCATGCATAGCTTCTTTAAGAAATGGCTTCCTGACCCGGACACAGCGGAGGCGGTCGGAACCCGGACGCGGCGGAGGCGGCAGGAGGACGCCCTCCACGGCCGGCTGGAACCAGCTGGGACCAGAATGGCAGCACAGAACACAGGCTGCGGCAGACGCAGGCTGCAGGGACCGTGCGCAACACCGAGAGCAGATCACCCCACTAAGGTTGGATCGAGGAGGTGGTCCTTTGGTTGGCGGGGTCCCTGGCAGAGGAGGAGCCGGGTCCTACTCCTGGGGACCCTTCTGAGGGGTGAGAGGGATCTTGGCCCCCCGGCGGGAACCAGGAAACAGAGCGAGGGCATTTTGTGGGAGGAGCCCTTGGCCAGCAGGGAAACCTGAACCAGTTTTAAAAGACCCCTTAGATAGCATCGATAGGAGGAGATGGGTAGGCGCCAAGGGAAGAATTCACCCAATAATCTGAAGAACAGCATGAAAACACCAGAACCCAATGATCTTACAACAGAAGGTCTTCAACACCCTAACACAGAAGAAGTGGAAAAAATAGACTTTATGAAAGCAATGGAGTCCCTTAAACAACATGTGAAAAATGCCCTTATAGAAATGGATGAGAAGTATAACCAAAAATTTGAAGAAATGAGTAAATA
>NC_022034.1:1792762-1821673 GCF_000317375.1 Microtus ochrogaster
GGCTAATGTGGTTTAATGGAACAAGATCCCTCTGAAATGTCTCCATGAACCCCTAAAAATATTTCACCCAACAAAAAGCAGGTTGCAGTTTGGGGAAAACTATGCCCAAATTCCCAAAATGATCATTTATAAATGTTTGTCTTCATTTAAAAGGGGTTGGGTATAAATTGCTAATGGTCATAGTCAATCTCTTTAAAAAAAAAACAAACAAGGGAGATATGATATAGAGATGAATACATTGGTATGTACTTTGGTTTATTGATACAAATTTATAGTTTATTGGTACAATTTTGTTACATGTGTTTTTGTTCTTGTTTAAAGTATTGTGTTTGGACAGCTCATTTAAAAATGTATTGTATAATTAAAAATTGCAGATTAATAGGTAGTAATTTGTAATAGTCAAAGTTGTAGTCATGTTAGTTAGGTTTTCTAGATATATAGAGATATATATTATTTCACTTAAAGAATCTTCAACACTTCAAAGACCTATGGAATATGGCATTTAAAATGTTTTAAGAACTTAGACTTTTCTCATCAGTGAGATATGTCTGCTTCTGGCAGCACCAATAACTTTTATAGAGATTGATGGGTTTTGAAAAAGCTCATTATGAAATTTGCCTTTAATGTGACAAGGCTAGCCATTTGGGCAAGAAACTGCTCTTGCCTGGACTGTTTAATGGTGTGCTATATGAACTGGACATATATGACCCACAGAAAAGTGACTGCTAAATGTTCCAAAAGACAGGATGGTCCTTCAGGGTTTCTGTTTCACATAAGAAACTGCCAGACATTCTGAAGGATACAAAAGAAGGTGACTGATACTGCCAACATAGGTGAAACAGACTTTCAAATTTCCTGCTTTATAAAAAAGTCTGCTGGATACTATGGGCCTGTAGGCTCAAGATGGATGCCCCAAATGGTACAAAAAAAACTGGGTAACTGTCTAGGTGGCTAGATGTCTCTGTCAATTTAGAGTTTTGGAAGTTGCTTACAATTTACTTCCTGTTTTCATAGGTAATATGATTTCCTTCTGGGGTCTTTGAAGAACTGAAGACAGATAGTTATAGTTTTCCTTCGTTGTGATGAAGAACTAGATATCAAACTTTAGACTCACAAAAATATTGTAATTATAATTCTTGCTTGATACCTGTTTTGTTATATGTAAATATTATGTTGTTAAAGTTAAAACCTTCTCTTTTATTTAGACAGAAAAGGGGAGATGATGTGGGTTCCCCTATTATACTATGAATTTGTTTTATTACCACTGATTAATAAAAAAAGCTGTTTCACCCAAAGGCTTAGCAGAGTACAGCCAGGTGGGAAATCCGAACAGAGATATATAGAGAGTAGGTGGAATCAAAGAGATGTCATGTAGCTGCTGAAGGAAACAGATACCCCAGAACTTTCACCAGTAGGCCATAGCCTCACAGTGATCAGTGATTAATAGAAATGGGCTAATTTAAGATGTAAGAGTTAGTTAATAAGAAGTCTGAGCGAATAGACCAAACAGTGTTGTAATTAATATCATTTCTATGAGATTATTTGGGTCTGAGCAGTCGAGAAATGAATGAGCAGTCTCTGCCTACAGAAATGGTAAAAGACTACAGTAAAGAAAATGATGTTCTAACAAACTCTGTGAGGGTACTAATTTAAAGGATGAGAAATGGCATTTAACTAACATACTCAGTGATAAAAGGAAGAGCTTCAATGAATCTATGAACAGTCCAGCCTTCTCGAGGTGGAAGGAGATGATAAGATAACCATGAGTGGGTTGGGGTGGGGATGGGACGGAGACCATAAGGAAGCAACTTTGCTGTTAAGAAAAGTTCATTTCTCTTGTCTTAATAGCATACTTAGTTTAAGCTAACTCATTACACATTTATTAAAAAAATGAGATATAAAAGTGATGGCTAGGATGCTTATCTTCCCTGAAATAATTTTTTTTTTTTTTACTTATCTGTCTATGCCTTGATGCTGAAAAGTTTATGACAAAATAGATGAAATAAAGAAGAATCAAAGGCATGGGGTTAAAGTGTTAAGACAGAATGAATCGTTTACAGAAACTGACAGATTCCAGTGAAGATGTAGAGGGGGAACTAAAACGGTGAAGTGGGATCCAGCAAGAGGTTGAAGTCATGATTAGCATTGTTTCCCAGGAAGGGTGGGAGGGGAAAGAGGAAGAATTGGACGTTAACTTTGTTGAGGTTCTGTCAGTTTTTCTCAGAAAAAGGCCAGCCAGGAGGAAGGACGAGTGGCTGAGCTCCAGCTTTAGTGACTGGAAGAGGTGAACGGACTTCTCAGAGTTTATTTATTATCTGTTGGGAGGAGATCAAAGAGATGCTTGTATGAAGGCATTTATGAGAGACAGCGGGAAAAGTAATTATTGACATTTTCTACAGACACAAGTTTAAAAACACAAGTAACATAGTATAATTTTACTTGACTTTTCATCCATTGATAATTCAACCACATTAGGGAATTGTCAATAATAAGTAACTGTTGGACCACATGATTAATAGAGAAATAATGAATATCCCACCTGCAGAGTAAGGAGATGGATATTTTCTTCATTTTATATAAAGATTTGTAAAAAGCAGTTACAAAGTGTCTTTTATCCTTGTTAGGGATATCTGAGTTCACCTTCATAGCCAGAAAACACAATAAAGTTTTCACTTATCGGAGCCCCTTGATTGGTGAATGTATTTGGGGTTCCTGCATGGATCTGTGGGTTCTTACAGTCTTATATGTCCAATTGCCCAGCCCTATCTTAGAATTTGGACTCCAAGAGAAGCATAGTTTATTCTTTAAGAAGTACTTTACAGGTCAAGGATATCAGGGAGGGTTTAGCTCACAGGTTAACAGCTTTGATATAAACTTGGAATTGTTTAAAGCTGGAAGAATTTGGCTGTTCTATTTTATAAGATTGGAGATAATGATGTCAGGCCATTTGGTCATTAAATATGTGTCTGTGAAAACTGAACTGATACTTTAATGGTGGCTGGCTGAATTCCAGAACAATTCATGTCTTGAAATTGATAGTTTAAAAATTTTGGTTTATGGGGTAGATTTTGCCAATGGCTTCTATTATGATATTTTCTTTCAAAGTTTATCTAATTATTAGTTCCTGTCCTTCCATTTCTCTCAAACCTCCCCTCCAGGACTGAGATTTATACAGTTGGTTGCTTGAAAAAAAATTGACACAAGATGTGGCTATGGAGTGATATGCTTTGTCTGTAAAGAGACTACTGGAGTCCAGTAGTGTTTGAGCCACTTCTCAAATGAAGAGGATGGGGGTGGGTCTTCCACAGAGAGTGCTGGGGGCTGAGACACCATTTTTTAAAAAATCATGTTTGTATAGGTATAGTTGTGCAGAATGCTTAGATTTTGCAAAAATAATGAGTAATTTTGAATATGTAGAATATGAGAAAAAGTATTAGGTTAAAACAAACACAGGAAAGGTTTATATTGGTTTCAAATGACAATTATTTGATGATGCCAGGTTCCAGCAACCAGTAATTTCACAGCTCCATCTATTTTAGATGAAGTTTCCTGTAAAGGTTGCATCATAAGTAGACACTTAATTCAGTTCCAGCTACTTATAGATATGCTTACATTAAGATAAAAGCCTCATGCTTTTCCATTTCACACTGTAAACTATAATTTCCACATACTTCCTGTTGTGACCAGAGTACTGCATTAGCAAGCATTCTGCTGACAAAGAACTATGCCTTTTCAAAATCTGTTTAAGGAGGAATATTAAACTGCATACGAAGGGATCCTATTTTCCCACAAGTTGTAAACTGGAGACAGTCCAAAGTACAGAATAATAAATTCTTCTGTTCCTCTAAAAATACCTGGGTGACTTTGAGCTCAGGGAGAAAGTGCTCCCTCCTGCCCGCCTTATCCCCAAACTCTGAGAATGTTCTATTTCTATTGAGATGGGCTTTTCATGGATATGTAATATAAAAAAAGGCTTTGCTTTGTAAAAAGTGAGTATGGCAGGATAGACATCAAAATCTGGTTGTATAGACTGTCTCCTTGCACTTAGTGCCTGTGAGGTACGACAGGTGTGGTGCCAAGTGACTCTACAGAGACCCTAATCAGGTACAAGTTCCAAACCACCCAAAATCAGCTGTCCTGCAATTTGCCTTTTCATTGTTCATCCGTTCCATCCTGCCATCAAGCCTCTCACAACCTTACTCATTCTGTAACTTCATGTAGTGATAAGGTGAGCAGGTCTGCTTTTCATCCTGCCCTGCTCCTGCACAGCTAGCTTAGCCCAGGAAATAATAACACAGAAAATGTATTCATTTAAACACTGCCTGACCCATTATATCTAGCCTTTTCTTGGCTAACTCTCACAATTTGCTTTGACCCATATCTAGTAATCTGTGTATCACCATGGGGTCATGGTTTACCAGGAAGATTCTAACCTACGTCCATCTCAGGCTGGAGAATCACAGCATCTGCCTGACTCTGCTTTCTTTCTCCCAGCATTCTGTTCAGTCTACTCTGCCTATCTAAGCTGCTGTCCTATCAAAAGGTCAAGGCAGTTTCTTTATTTGACCAATGAAAGTAACACATAGACAGAAAGCCCTCCTACTCCAACTTCAGGGAAGAAATTTGGTATTTAAAGATATTTGTTTACAGTTACAATTAAAATGAGGTCACAGAGAATCTCTATAACCTTGGTATGATAGACTAGACCGTTTCCACAACGTATCTGCCTTTTAAATTTTAGTCCAGTTTCCTTTCAAATCATTCTTAACATTGACAAGTGTCAATAAGTCTCACCTAATTCTCTTTAAAATGAAGTTACTGTGCTGCTTGAAACCTAGTTGTTTTTCCACGAATGCATCATTTTCCATTCCATAGAAGGCATCTGTGATCTGGTCCCTTTTGACTACAGAAAGCAATCACACTATACTTCCAAATTTTCTGCATGACTTCCTCCTTTGCATGCTGTCTTTTTCAGTCTATCTATTCAACCAAATCTCCCTTCCAGATTACCTTCCCCAGAATACTGCCCCCCCCCAACTTCTTGAAATTTGCTCATCAGTTTGATACCAGTCTCTTAAGTAGAATCATCCTTCTGTCATAAGGTTGGTGTGCTAGTCCTATCTTTCCAAACCCAGATGAGGTGATCAATTATAAATTGTATCCTAAAACACCATATATCTTTTCCCTGGTAACTTTACACTAGCAAGCTTTTGGAAAATGGATGTAGGAAAAACATACCCCCCCCTTTACCTTTTAAAATAGGACAAACTATAGATTTATAGCAGTGTTTAAGATTAAATTATCAAATAGTCACAGTCATTTCCTTTTAAAGGGAGGCATATATTGTGATAATCATACCAAGAAACAAATTTATGTTATAAAGCATACTTTAAGGAATTACATTGACACGACTTTGATCATGTTATGAAATTGTGTGTGGTGGGCACATGTGGAAGCTAGAGGTCAACAGCTTCCTCTATTGCTCTTTACCTTATTGAGGGTCCCGGGGACCCACCTACCTGTGAACCCTCACCATGTCAGCCCTGGAATTACAGACATGCAGTGCAGTATGTGCTCTTCTACATGATGCTAAAGATCGAAATTTAGGTCTTCATGCTTGCACAGGAAGTACTTTTCTCAATAAAGCACTTCCTCCATTTAATTTTATCTTTTAAGCAACTTAACATGTTTTGATGACATTAGTATCTACAATTTACAATACTAAGACAAGAGACTTAAAAATATGATACTAAGTATCTTTGCAAATGCTATTTTTCTAAGTTCTCTGGGCTTTAGAGTTATTCTCACATTCTTGATTATCACACAACTGTGATGTCCATTAAACTATGATTATTTTAAAATTTATTGAACTTTATTTTATATGCATTAGTATGAAGGGGTCAGATCTCCTGGAACTGGAGTTAGTGACAGTTGTGAACTGCCACATGGGTACTGGGAATTGAACCCAGGTCCTCTGGAAGAGCAGTCCATGCTCTATCACTGAGCTATCTCTCCAGCCCCCAGCTACTCTGATTTTTTAACCTCCAACTCTATTATTCAGTTGTGTTAAGACACTACTTCATTTAGCAATGATAAATTAAGATATAGCCTAATGCTCTATTGAGAGGTTCCGAGGGACAAAGGACATGGATAGTAAGCTTCTGCCCACCTTGGAAGAGGCTAGCAAACCTGAAGATTCAAAGATTAACTGGGTGTCAGAAAATTTACCAAGTACTTGGCAAAAAGAATAGTTACTTTAAGCTACATTAACCCTGTGATTGGTATGCTCTAAATATATTATGGTTCTGAACCAACATCAAAACCATCTATCTGGTGAGAGAGATAACTCAGCAGTTAAATGCACTTGACTGCACTTCCAGTGGTCCTGTCGCTAACTCCAGTTCCAGGAGATCTGACCCCTTCATACTAATGCATATAAAATAAAGTTCAATAAATTTTAAAATAATTCCCAGCAACCACAAAGTGGCTCACAACCATCTGTAATGGAATCAAGTTCCTTCTTCTGGTGTGCATGAAGACAGAGCCCTTATATACATAAAATACATAAACAACCCTTTTTTAAAAAAGCCATCTATCTGCATGCTGAATAGATCAGTGGTTACCAATACCAGGTTAGTATAAATATAAGTCACACGTATGGAAAAAGCTTGTTTAATGGAACAAAGTCAACTATTCAAGAAACAGAAAAGCAAAGTTTCTGTCAAATATGTTTTGGTAAGTGTGTTTGGGTGGATACAAAACCTATCTATCTAACTTGGTCTGAGTTGTGGTAATATTAGGAAGGATCATAGCTTAACTATAAATGAAATAGGAAAGTCTAATGAATTTTATTAACTTTAAGTTTTATTTTCTCTTTTTTCTGAGACAGGGTTTCTCTGTGTAGCCCTGGCTATCTTGGAACAGTCTGTAGACCAGTTGGCCTCAAACTCCAAGATCCATCTGCCATGTGCTACCATGTCTGGCTAACAAGGCCTTTCTACATAACTGTAGCTGTCATGAACCTTAGTAGACTGGGCTGACCCTGACTGCTTAGACATAAAGGAAGGCACTACTACCTTGTTTCTTTGTAAGGGTTTGTGTGTGTGTATATATACACACTATCACAAAAGTAAAAAAAAACAAACAAAAAAAAAAAAAACTCTACTGAGTTACATCCCTAAACCTTTTTACAGATATTTACAAAAATTCTTTCATCCAGTCTTCATATCTCTATATTGTCAAATGTTCCTACTTTACAAATCACAGGGATGAACTGAAAGGCTGAAGGTACTTGATACAAAGATCTAAAACTGGAAACCCAGTCAGTGGGTTGCCTTTTTGTCTTAGTGAGTGTCCCATTTATAGTCATCCTCCTGGGTATTAACCTTCATCGGGCGATGAAAGAAGACAGAGACCCACATTGGAGCACCGGACAGAAATCTCAAGGTCCAAATCAGGAGCAGGAGAGAGAGCACGAGCAAGGAACTCAGGACAGCGAGGGGTGCACCCACACACTGAGACAATGGGGATATTCTATCGGGAACTCACCAAGGCCAGCTGGCCTGGGTCTGAAAAACCATGGGATAAAACCGGACTTGCTGAACATAGCGGACAATGAGGACTACTGAGAACTCAAGAACAATGGCACTCGGTTTTGATCCTACTGCACGTACTGGCTTTGTGGGAGCCTAGGCAGCTTGGATGCTCACCTTACTAGACCTGGATGGAGATGGGGGTTCCTTGGACTTCCCACAGGGCAGGGAACCCTGCTTGCTCTTCGGGCTGATGAGGGAGGGGGACTTGATTGGGGGAGGGGGAGGGAAATGGGAGGCGGTGGCAGGGAGGAGGCAGAAATCTTTAATAAATAAATAAATTAAAAAAAAACAACTGGAAACCCTAGACTATCTCCAACCTGTGCCGTGTATCAAACAAGGTCTTGCACATCCTGATCCCCCAGAAGTATTTACTTACAACATACAGATTTAATGAATTAGGAATAGGTATAGTTTAGCGTTTTGTTGGCTACAGATATTTTGAAACATGTAGGTTAGAACTTGTCCGGAAAGATACCCCTCACCCCCAATCTTAAAAATAACAAAAAACCTCTTGCAATCAGGTATTCGTTTCCAAATAAAACAAAACCTCCAAAATCCAAATCCCTTATCACTTAGTACTAAAGCTTTAACAGCTTCTACAAATCTTTGTCCAGTTTGGTTAAAGCCTCTATTTCTGATTTGAATTTGTTTGGTAGATCACTTGAAATCTTAAGACTATTAAGGGTAAGAACCATGTAAATCTGTCGTCTAATTTTATCAAATAGAAATGAGCTTTTTATATAGTAGGTATTCAAGTCAACTCAGCCAATGGAGTAAAGCCAAGATGAGGTCATACACTTCTATTCCCAACTTGCTTTCAACACTTTGAATATTAAGAAAATGTATTCCAAAACAAACATTCTGTGGTCTTATTAAGCTGTCTTCAACATTAGTTTATGTTATAAAAATACTTTTGGCAAAGTATAAAAATGGAGTACCTCAGCTTAAAGAAACAACTAAAGTTTAAAGCAGGACTATGTCAACACTTCCAAAATTAGTATAACTTTCAAAGAAACTGTATCTGATATATTCCTATATCCAAATATTTAAATGAATTTAGATAATGATCTAATGCAAATAGCCAGAAGCATTAATTTCACTTAGGTAAAAGGGAATCTGATGTCTTTATCATGGAAAAACATCTATTGTATTTCTTCTATTTATCACTCTAGGCATTCTGTTGGTCACTGTTGGCACATATTGCCATCTGGTGGTCATTTCTTGAAGAGGCTCTTCTATTACTGGTCTGTTCAGGGAAAGTTGAAGACCTACAAGCATGCATCTCTATCCTTCTGAATTAGATTATGCTTGAGGAATGAAACATGGTTTATATTTTCTTTCCTGTACTAAATACTTGTTAATACTGAGGTGTGAACACATTCTAGAGTCATGCATGTAAGAAAATGAGAAAGAGCATTTCATTCTTCATTCCTTCTCACTCTCCCACCTCCATTGGCCACATTGCTCAAACCTGAGGAAAAGCTGAATTCTGGTAGGGCTATCTGAAGTCTCTTTCCCATGACTACACAGTTAATGAAAACAGCATTGAATAGACTGAAGGCTGATTATCCATTACTGACTTATCTCTACTACTGAAGTCTAAATTAACAGAAGGGGGTCAATTCACTCCAATGGCCAAATAATTGTATGTTGTCTCATATAATCCTAAAACTAACTCATCAGTGATTGACTGAAGGAGAAAGGAAAACTACAGCTTGATTTAAGTTGTTCTATTATTACATGTAAAGTCAGAACCTGCATCTGTTTAAGGCAGAAATAAAAATGATACAGTTTGCAAATATTGCTAATGAAGTTAAATTTAAGAAATTATTTTAGATTTAACAGTTATTTGAAAAACTTTAAAAAAAATAATGCTTAGCAGAAATACTATTAATTAGTCTCTGGAAACCAACTTTATAGTTTAAGTAGTTTATTTCTATATATAGTGGCTTTGGCCACTGATCAAAGGTGGGATAAATACAATTATCTTTATATATATATCAGAAATATATTAGTCTCCCCAAAAGCTGGCTGCTTCCAAACTAGATTTAATATTCTGCATGTTTTCCCTGCGCTGCTTGGTAAACACATTGGCTTCTCCTTTCTGCAGCCGGCGTCGGGCAGCTGACTTCTGCTGCCTTGTCAGCTGACGCTTCACCTTCTGCTTCACCAGCTCCTGGAAAGATTTTATAGTTAGTATCACTAATAACCATTCTGATAAGAAGCAGAAACTCATTAAAGCAAAGATTTACATTGCTAGTATCTTTCCAATTTACAATGTTGAAGATAAATTTTTACAGTAGATAAACCAGGAGAAGCTGTTGGAAAACTTAAATACAAATTATACAGCCAAAGGGGTCAGTGTTGCATAACAGTTTAAATTACAAATCACCAGAGTGCCACCTAGTGGCCAACATGAGCAGAGGGGAAACCAAGATGAAAACTATTCCTTCTTGGAAAAGGCAGACATGATTTTGTATTTACTGACCACTCACTGGCAGTCTCGTGTAGCCTGGTGCCAAGATTGGCCGTAACGGGAACGTAGTCAGATAACCCTGATCTAATCCTCCTGTATTCGCCTACAGGTGTTAGCCACACCTGTGGTGCTGTGGACTGAAACAGGACTGAGGGCAGCAGTCATTCATGGGAAGTCTTCACAGGGTTTCCAGAGATGCAGAACATCATCTCATACTTAATGACCAAAAATTCAAACCACTCATAGTTAAATGCCGCAAGTACAAATCACGACTGAAGATTTAAAGAAAAATTGAAGATTCAATTCACAATGATCTTTTCTTTCTCAACATCCCCAATTCAGAACAATGTACAAATTCTATAAGGTAATTGTGTGTGTGTGTGTGTGTGTGTGTGTGTGTGTGTGTGTGTGTGTGTGTGTAAACAAACACCTGGATACAACATACAATAAGTACTACGTGTTAGCAAGGCAATGGTGGTGCACACCTTTAATCCCAGCACTTGGGAGGGGGAGGCAGGTGGGGGTTCCAGGACAGTTAGGGCTACACAGAGAAATCCTGCCTCAAAACAAACAAACAAATGAACAGAATATATAGTTATTTTTGCGATTACATAAAAATGCATAAAAAACACCTTCTCTTTTTGTTGAAAAGTAAAAACATTTTTCTATTAGACACAGCCACATGTGTATTTATTAAAAGGCAATATGTCTTAATCACTTAATTGTTACACTCAAGGACAGAATTTACAAATGACTAGTGGCTGTGTTAAGAGTTTATGTCTAGTTTTCAAAAGAACCTAGATTTGACTCCCAGCAATGTAAAAGTCCAATAAATAGAACGATCAAAGAGGAAAGAGATTTTGTGTTTATAATTTCAGGAATTTAAGCCCTTTTGCCTTTGTACAAATCCCCAAATCATCACCAAGTTCACTGAGGTAACAAACAGTTTGTCATTGTAACAAAATAGAAGGAAAACAGTATGAGAAAAATTTCAAAAGAAGTTGGGTGTACAGCCTGTTATCCTAGCAGTCGAGAGGCAGACACGACAATCAGGAGAGAAAGACTAAATCTGGGGGGAGGGGAAACTGTGAGCAGCATATATTATATAAAATAATTATTTTCTGATGCAGGAGGGTTATCTGTCTATCTGTTGCTTTCATTCGTTAATTAATAAAGAAAACTGCTTGTCCTGATAGGTCAGAACATAGGTAGGCGGGGAAGACAGAACAGAATGCTGGGAAGAAGGGAAGTGAGGCAGTCGGGGAAGACAGAACAGAATGCTGGGAAGAAGGGAAGTGAGGCAGTCGCCATGATTCTCCTCTCCGAGATGGACATAGGCTAATGTTTCCCAGTAAACCACCACCTCATGGTGCCACACACATTAATAGAAATGGGTTAATCAAAATGTGAGAGTTAGTCAGTTAGAGGCTAGAGCTAATGGTCCAAGCAGTGTTTAAATGAATACAATTTGTGTGTTGTTATTTCGGGTGTAAAGCTAGACGTGCTGCTGGGCGGGACGAAAAGCAGGCCTGCTCGCCTCATCACAATTTTCAATTAAAAAAACCCCCAAAACCAAAGAGTCTGAGGTCAGCCTGGTCTGCACAGAAATCTTTGTTCATGGAGTTAGGCTGAGGGTCTTACCCCTCCTTAGAACACAGGCTCATATATTACAATTCACAACACTCAAGACAAAAGACTTGAAGACTCTAAAGCCACTGGCTACAAGAGCCTGGGAAAGAGAAAAGGACCAGAGCAGCTAATAATGTCTTAAATATGCATAGACAATTGTATCTGAGCCACAGAGAAGGCAATTACATTTCAAGAATTTTACCTTCATTGGTCTAGCAAATTCTAAAGGTTTCTGAAAGGCCCCAGAACTATAATATAAACTACTGTTAATACTTTTATTCTTTTGTGTGTGCATGCATGTACAGTATATATGTATATATATCTGAGGTAGGTCATCTCATGAACCCGGAGGTCACCAGCTTGACTAGCTGGCCAGGATTACAGATATAGCGGCTATGTCTGGCTTTTTATGTGGACACTGGGGATACAAACTCATAGAAGCCTCTTCCCAGCTTGAATTTTTACCTTATTCCTGATAGCTCTCATTTAATACTACAATATTTCATTCTATCCCAAACAAAACATTCTAACTCATTAATGACATATCTGAATTTTTAATAACTTTAGAAAAATGAAGTTATTTATCTTTTGAATTCATTTCTATGTAGCCATTTCATCTCATTTCTTCCCTTCTAAACGGTTTCCTTCATTGTTCACTGAGTAAATTATCTCTAAAAAACTAGCTTTACTATCACACAATTTTACATAAATAGAAGGAAAGAATCCAACACAATTATGACTTTAATATATGAAAAATTTGATATATTACTATTATTTCACTTTCTTAATGTTAGATAGAAAATCATTTTTAGAAAGTGCAATTAAACAGTACTCATCAAAAACACTGCCTAATCCCGAAATAAGGTGGGTAAGTTGTAAATTGCACAGTAGTTGCCAAAGAATTGGGAAAGTAAGCAAACTCAACATAGTTTTACTTGAGTCTCAACAGGAGTAATGACTTGTAAATCCCTGCTCTTTCCAAATGTCAGGAATGAATGAATGAAATCCATAATCCTGACCACAGAGAGGGAGAAACAATTCCTCCACAGGCCACTGAAAGGGGTTTGCTTTGTGAGATGTAATAACCTTTAGACTGATTCCTCCTTCTGGGTAAGTCAGAACAAAGGCTGGCTTACATGCCAGAAACCTTAGTTGGAGATAGAATATTTTGCTCATTGTCCTGTTTAGAAAATGTCCCTTGTTTGTATACTACTGCCAAATGTCAGAGGAACCAACAAAACTTTGATACCAAAGACATTTAAAATTACCTACTTCTCAGAATGTAAAAAAAGTGAGGATGGAACTCCTTTAAATTTCAGCCATACTGCTGTGGCGTTACCATTCTGCAAAATCATATAACTTTGTTAAAAAACAAACAAACAAAAAACCCCCCAAAAACAAGGAGGGAAGGAGAAATGGCTCAGCAGTTGAGTGCTGACTGCTCTTCCAGGGACCAGGGTTCAATTCCAAGCACCCATATGGCAGCTACAAACTGTCTTTAACTCCAGGATATGACACCTTCATACAGTCATCTGTTCTGGCAAAACAGCAATGCAAACAAAATAAAAGTAAATGAATTACCACTAAAAAAAAAAAAAAAACAAAAAACAAACCAGATGAATCACATGGAAAAATACAAAATCCCACCTGGATCCAAAATACTTATGTTGCCCTATCCTTGGAAGCTGCTTATTCCAGGTAAAAGTGAACCCTTGCCTCTCTTGCTAAACTGAGTGCTGTTAATTTTATAGCATTAACATATGAGATCCAAATATCTAAATGACCTGAAACTTTCACAATACCTAAGTTCACTACTCTCCCCACAGCACTGGCCCAAACAGCTGGTATACGTGTAAAACTTACTGGAGGAATTGTTGAACAGCTTAGGATACTGCCTGTAGATGTAACACTCAGGGTTCTTGTTCTATGCTGAGGAAGACTCTTCATACTATCTTCATCTCTAGAAAAACCAAAATTCAAAAAACACACAATTTATGTTAATTAAATTAAATTATATATTTTGTAGTGAAGCTTATGATGAAATGCCTCAGAATTATATTTACGAAAGCATAAAGTGAAACTACTTTAACTCAGTCCACTGTATCTGAACATTCATGAAATGCCTGACAAGTCACCAAACTTTCCAAAGAGAATGTTTCAGTAACTGAAATTTATCATTTCCCCACAATTCATTAGTGTTTTTCACTAAATGATATAAATCTATTTCTCACACTCTGAGTGTGTGTCTTGCTACCTTCTGAACAAAAGCAGACATAGTTACAGACAGATATAATATTCCCATTCTTTCTCTGAGACAGGTGGCCTTATTTGTAGCCAAGGCTGATCCTCCTACCTCAGACCTCAAGTAGAAGTACAAGGGTATGTACCACCATGCCTAGCCATAGACAGAAGTACTCTGAAATTGCCCTATAAAGCATAATGAAAAGTACAATCATGGATACATCTATGCCTTTCAATGCGCAATATTTTAATATAAATAATGTATAAGAAAATATGAACTTCTGATAGCCAGTATTTTTCTAGAACATCTATTTTTCAAACTTACATTTATCTTTCTGTATGGTACACGCCACAGCATGTACGTGGAGGTCAGAGAACAATTCTCCCCTTCCACCATGTCGGTCCTGGGAATTGAACCTGGGTCACACTTGGCAGGAAGTGACTTTATCTTCACACAATAAGTGTATTAAGAAAGCAGAACAACTTACCGTGTCTAGAAACAGTTCTATTTATTAAGAGAGCTGCATTAATTCTATAAAGTAATTGGTTTTAGTTAAAGACAGAAACCTGTGACATTTAGTCAATAGACTATTTGGAATCAGATCAATTGAAGAGACAAATCTGTTTCAATATGAAAAAGCTTTCATTTTACACAGGATGGCACAACACAATTATGTCATAGCATTTGTTCTTTTTCAAATATGTTCCCTCATCAGAGTCAAAGAACATACTGATCTCAAGATTAAAGGCAAAAAGGAAACAAGAATCTATACCTGAAAGGCCTGAACTCCTTGTTCAATGACGACAAGGCAATCAGATCAGGGCACCCATCTTCACACTCTTCAGTGTCAGCAAGGCTTTTCCACTGATCTGTCTGGACATCATGTCTGGTATCATTGTCAGTATTATTGCTCTCCTCAGAAAACCCAGTAACAGAACTGGGGGCAAGAACCTGACTTTTCATTTCTTCTAAAGCTTGATTTAATTCAGTCACTTCAAAACTAGAAACATTAGCACTCTGCTCTGATAAACCGTCTTCCTTTATTTGCTTGAGGTCTCCAGATGAGAAGCAACAGTAGCCACCTGATTCATCTACTGGGTTCAGTTCATTTTCCATTTCTGACGTACAAAGTTTGTGTTTTTCTAATACCTCTTCATCAGAGAACGAGAAGTCAGATTCCTCTTCTGTTTCAGTAACTTTATCATCTGGACCTACTGGATGTAGCAGTTCATCATCTGCCTGCATTTCTTTTGTGTAACCACTGGCGGAGACCTCAACGTCAAGAGAATCCTCCCTCCTAGGGAAAAAAGGTACCAGCATCGAATAACAAAGAAGATCTCTAAGATGAACAGTACCACTCTAATAAATGATGAATCTTAACAACAAATCTCAAACCAGGAAATATCTTAAAAGTGTATAAAACCAATAGAGAAATATTAACTAAAAAAATATACATAATTTGAAAAAAAAAAAAAACCCACAAAGATGGAGGCATGGCTCATCACTTTTCTAGTGGAAGGTGGTTTGGTTCCTAGCACCCACCCAGCTGCAGATCTCACGCTCTCTGGTCTTTGTTGGTACTTGCACTTATGTGCACATATTATGTGTTGGGTAGCCTGTTGTCAACTTACACCCTATGGAAAGAGGGAACCTCAATTGAGAAAATGTACCCACTACATTGGTATACAAGCAAGCTTGTGCATTTTCTCAATTCATGATTGAAGGGAGAGAGCCCAGCTCACTTAGAATAGTGTCTCCCTAAACTAGGCGGTCCTGGGAGGTTTAAGAAAGTAAACTGAGCAAGCCAATAAGCAATACTCCTCCAGGGCTTCTGCTTCAGTTTCTGTCTCAAGGTCCCTCTGTCCTGAATTGCCCTAATGAAGGACTGTAACCTGTGAGTCAAATAAACTCTTTCCTCCCTAAGCTGCTTTTGGTATTTTATCACACGTAAAACCCTAACTAAGAAATGCATAATTAAAAAGTAAAATCTTAAAAAAAAAAACATTTTCACTAAAATTTGTCACCTGATTTCTTATGAACATTTGATACAACATTCAAAATACAATGAAAAGAGTTGACTTCATAAGAAAATAAATTCAAATTCAAAAAGTTCAACTGTAGCATCTTAATGGACTGACAGCAAGTATTTTCAAATCTTCAAGTTTCATTCATGTACTGTAGAGCGGTGAAACTCAACAGCAACTACGTGTTGTGTGTCTAGACGTTATTTCAGACAAAACAATTAACTTTAGAATTAAGCAAATAAATCTGTCAAAGGAGTTCAATCATTACAGGCAGTACAAACCTGATGTCACGAAAGGTTGGGTAGAGTTCACTTTCATAGCCAAAACGCTTCATGAAGAACTCTCTAATGCATTTAACATCTCTGTCAAAATACCTGTAAAAGTAAGCATTTATTTTTAATGCTATCTTTTCTATCTACTGTCTATTTATCTACTTCTGTACAGGACATATAACCTCTCTGTGTTTCTAACTCTGTAGACCAGGGTGGCCTTGAATTCACAAGAGATTGCCTCCCTCTGCCTCTCAAGTGCTGGGATTAAATAATGCACCACCACCACCTAGCTTCTCTGATTTCTTAAAGTCCTGTTTGAATAAATTGGCTCCATGGCTAAGAAAGCTTGATTTGAATGTTAAGTAAAATTCTTCTGTTTTCTTCATTGTAGTTTATATATTAGAGCTTGAACACACATGATGAGCATAATGAAAAGGTCTAAAATTGAATCTAAATATATTTTTTTCTACCTTAAAATACTGAGTAGTAAAGATTCTCTTATGGGGAAAATTCTAGTGTAGTCAGATATAAAAAACCAAAATTCCATCATTGAAACAATTTACCGATCTAAATAGAAAACTGGAAAATTATGAATAAAAAATGTTCTATGATACACAAAACATACACAACTAGAACCAGTTTTAGCACATACCATTCAGCATTTGGATGGGAAGTGGAAACCATCTGTGGAAAATCAATCATGGTGATGTGGTCATCTTTATCCAATATGAGATTGAATTCATTGAAATCTCCATGAATCAGCCCATGATTTCCCAGTTTGACTATTAGGTCCATAGCTTCATCATAAACTGATGAAGGGTCTTCAACATGATGTATCTGACACCTAAAAGTAAGGAAATTATAGATTATTTGTACATGTTCATGATTTTAATGAATATAAAAATGCATTTCACTTCCCAACCTTCCCAGCTTCCTCCTCATTCTCATCAGATCCGTGTCTCAACCACTGAAAGACCACCCAATGCCACGGTCCTGTCTGTCTGCCACTCCTTTCTCACATCTTCCTTACAGTTCAACTCTTTTTAAATAGGACTCACCTGACCTTCAACAGATTGCCTTCCACCTCATAAAAAAAAGTTCAAGACAATTTCTTCTACGCTTTTTTTTAAAGTCATTTCCATTTCTAGTCAGCTGACTTCTTTCCTTGAAATACTTTCTTCACTGAACTGTCAGGCAGCATGTCTTTCAGATGTTAGTCCTTATTATCATTAATTTCTCACTTATTTCACATTCAGATTCAATCCCAAAATAACTCATGTTGCTACCTGTACAATCTGAGCATTTTTCATTTTATGACTATTATTAAAGATATTATCATTGCCTGGACTGCTATACATTTCCTAACTTTATTCCCTGACTATTTCTTGGATCTGACTGTTCACATTTCCCTTCCTCCTGCCCACCCCACCTTAGTCCCTCTGGTTTGTTTTCTCTCCAACCACGGCTATGAACACACAAGGACCAAAGCCCTTCCTTTACGTAACTGGAATATTGCCTTAGCTAGTTTCCTAAGATTCCACCCCGTGAATGACACTTTATATTATATTAAATAGGAATTTCCTACCTCCAGTCTTCACTGATCTTTATCAATAGAGTTTATTAACACACTAGATATACTACATATTTCCTTGTTCAGTTTGAGGACAGGAACTTTTTTTGTTCACTGTTGAACTTGAAAGTATTGGTATATAACATAAATACTGAACAAACTAATTCACAAATAGCAGAGATGATGAACTGAATAAAACTGAGTTTTCAACGTATTTTTTGCCTACCTCTTATATTCCAAAAACTTAGTAAGTTTTACTTAAAAACATGAACCTTAAATTCATTTATTAGAACCTATGTTTTCAAGCTTAATGAATACTTACAGGGGATAGCCATCAATAAGTTCCATGATCACTGCATGGCGATTATAATCAATTGGTTTGGGAACTGGAAATTTCCTCTCATACAATGCCTAAAATGTAAAAATACAAAAAGCTAATAAAATCTGTTTTTTTTCTTTTTTTTTTCTCTTTTTCTTTTTTTCGCCAGAGGAGGGCACCAGATCTCTTTACAGATGGAGCCACCATGTGGTTGCTGGGAATTGAACTCAGGACCTCTGGAAGAGCAGACAGTGCTCTTAACCACTGAGCCATAAAATCTGTTTTTTAAAAGAAAAGAAGAATGCATTTTTATACAACAAGGCTTCCCAAAATTTTAGTCAACCTAAGGGTATTTAATACAGTTTACTTACTGCAAGAATTAGTCATACATAAAAATAAATTTAAATTTCTTTGAATTAACTTTCCCTCTACCGAAAAAAAAAAAAAAAGCTATAAAGTCCCTTAGAGCATTTCCTTTCTGTTTTTAAAGTCCCTATCACTTGTTGATGTGTGCTCACACTATTGCAATAGAAACAAATTTTGATTTTTCTGTCATAAGAAGTCATTCTGGGGGCTGGAGAGATGGCTCAGCGGTTAAGAGCATTGCCTGCTCTTCCAAAGGTCCTGAGTTCAATTCCCAGCAACCACATGGTGGCTCACAACCATCTGTAATGAGGTCTGGTGCCCTCTTCTGGCCTGAGGCATACACAGAACATTGTATACATAATAAATTAAAAAAAGCTCTCCCATCTTTAAAAAAAAAAAAAAAAAGAAGTCATTCTGAGGGTTAGGCATTTTAGTCTGTAATCACTGATATAGCTCTCCAGAATACGCCACCTTAGACCATTCAGACCTTTCCTCTCTGATCTCTGGAATGCCAGTATTTCTACTATTCCACTAGTGTTCCATCCCCTTCCACCATACTTTACCTATGGACCAGTATCAGACCAGATGCTTGTGCAAATGATGCAAGTATTTTATTTCATTTGGACAACTTTTGTATTTTTGTTGCCCAGATTTCAAAGTTCTTTTTAACTGTCTAGTACAAATTCTTCTAGCCAGTACAAAAGTATAGCCAGGACAGTCACTTCGGAACCACCTATACACAGGGCTCACATCCACTCATATCCTGGCCTAGACTTGATCTTCCGCAAAGTCCTTTCCTTAAAGTCACATCCAGCTTTACGAATCCACTCAATTCCCAGTCACTTCTCAGTATCTTTCTCTTCACGTTTACTTTAAAATATAAACTTTTCTTTGTGTCTGTTATTTTCCCAACTTTAAATCAGTCTACACTAACTATTGAGTCCTTTACCCTGTATTACCACAGTACTTAAATTTAAAAGCTTTCTATTCAGCCACTACTTTCTGTGGATAGGAACTGAAATAGTTCCCAGAAATTTTTGTTTATTTTTAAAGAGTTGTACATCAATACAGACCAGTTTTAACAAGTCTCGGCAGCATGAGAACATATTATAACCTAGGTTATGTAAACATTTGTCTAGAACAGCAGTTCCCAACCCGTGGGTCGTGACCCATTTGGGGGCTGAAGGACCCGTTCACAGAAAGCCAACTAAGCCCACTGGAAACAAATATTTATATTACTATTCATAACAGTAGCAAGATTACACTTATGAAGTAGAAACAAAAATACTTTTTTGGTTGGGGGGTCACCACGGCATGAGGAACTAAAGGAGGCTGAGAACCACTGTTCTGGAGCTTAGGTTACAGTGCAGCTCTCAACTCACAGCTTTATCTTAGTCTTTTCCTTTGGGGAACATCAATGCATTTGAGCACACCTATGTGCAACCCGGTTCTTTCTGCACCTTCAATCTGAATATACTTAAAAAGCATCCACCACTGTTTGGAGGAAATGTCTAATGATTTCGGCCAAGATGCTTCCTTATAGTATAAGAGAGAAAAAAGGTAATCACAGGATCAGAATTGTTTATTTATACTGCCTTAAGAATTCTCCTACCACTATTAACAAATAAAGGATCAGATTATATAAACTATTCTAAGAAATAGGGCTTACAAGCAGCAGCTGCTTTCACACTACAGTAATTGAAAGCAACTAAAAAGATTTTTTTGTTGTTGTTGTATGTGGAAATCAAACTAAAACCTGGGCCATCTGGCCCAGAGGGTAAAGGCATTATATAATAGACCTGCCTTCCATCCCAGAGACTCATGATGGAAGGAAATAAGTGAATCCTACAAGTTATACACACATACATATTAAAATGTAAAATCTAAACTAAAAACAATGAATAAATTCTAACAAATCATACCATACAGAATAACTTTTCTATTAAACTTGGTTGTTGATAACATTTAAGTATTAAAGATATTTTTAAAAATCTATGTGGCACTTATTTTTAAAGGTAACAGATACCATTTTATTATACAAATATGTAAATTAATATTTTTCTCATTATGTTAAAGAAAAACACTAGTCAACTTATCTGAAACAAAATTTCCAGACACTGCTTTCAATAAAAAACACATTTATATAGTCACACACATAAATTGGAATAACAACAAAATACCTTCATTAAGGAAGTCATAAGAGGAGGAAGCCACCAGGAAAAGAACAAAATCAACAGGGTTCAAGTGGACTTAGGGACCGAGTGGGGAGTCATTAAGGTCTTTGTAATGGTTGATTATAATGAGGTTAACCTTTTTCATTAAAAAATACCTTCATATAGGCAAATTCCTTCATAGCAGAGAGACGGGATAAATAAAGCCAAGAAACATTATGCCTGTGCTTATGGTAATCACGCTTGTTTTTCAGATTTCTAAAGGAGGTTCTTCCTAGTCTGTGAAGCTTCAGTGCAAACTGCTGCCCTTCTTCATTTGCAACAATGTAAATATCTATAGAGCAAAAATTGCAAAAGCATTGTTAGGACACTGTAACTGCAGTGGCTTAAACAGTTTATCTGTCTTCATTGTATCTGCTATCTTTCCTAATATTTCTTGTGTAAAACATAGCAGAGATGTACTTAGCCAAAGGGTACTACTGCTTTCAAAGATGCTTAGTACTTACCTTTATCATGTCAGAACAATCATTCAGTTCATTGAGAAAGCATTTCTGTGAAACTCACTGTGCTAGTGAGCCAACACAGGCCTTGCATACAGAGGCCAGTGCTCTATCCTATGATTGCATTCTCAGTCCAAGAAAAGGGATTTAACATCTTCTCTTCCAACACGTTCAATTCAACTGCTTTTATGACCAGTAAGTTAGAATTTAATTCTGCAAGTAAACTGTGATCTTCTTACTAAGTAATTTATCAACTATCAAAGTAAGTTATTTGTAATGCTGACATTTAGAATATTCAAAGTACATTAAGAAATTTTAATAATTTATATTAAAAATAAGCTACCATACCTTATTGACAGAATATAAATCATTACACATTTCTGAAACTTGGTAATAACAAAATTTATACACTTTCTACCCTGTTATGGACTGAATTGTGTTCCTCAAAATTCCCCCCCTGAAGCACTAAACTTTAATGTATCTACCTAAAGAAAGGAACTTCCGTTACTACTCATAACTAAGAATAAATGAAACTCAAATCACTACTGCTCAGAAACTGGGATTAAAGGCGTGTGCCACCACCAACCGGCCTAGCATTACTTCTTAAATACACACCACAACTTAAGATATAAATACAGAAGGCTCACTAATCATAGAGAATCTCATAGGGAACTTTTTTAGTAGGTTTGTTAATAATTATTGATTTCCAAGTTTAATTTTGCTTACCCATAAATTAGATAGAAAGAACTGCAAAGAACAAAAACGGTATACTATAGTTCAAAGACTCATCTTCTGTCTTTATTCTTGTCCCTCACCTCTCACAGAGGAAGCAAATGAATATACAATGGTATTTTAAATTCTTTGGTTCTGCGTTGCTGGGACAAAATGATGTACTTGTGGCACTGATACTTACTATCTTCCATTACTTTCTTCTGAAACGCACTTTTAATTATTACAAATGCATACTTTATCGGATATAAAATAAGAGCAAATACAATATTTACCAAAGATGTAAGCTATTAAAAGAATATTAGGGCCTGAAGTGTAGCTGAGTGGCAAAACATGTGCTAGCATGTATGAACCCTGGCAATTCTTGGTATTACTAAAATGATAGTAATAAATTTATGAAGGTAATTATACCCTACTAAATTACTGTTAACAAATACAACAAACTTACAACAAACTGGCTTAACGATCAACTTTCTGACTTACTGTTAACTTTGACTATGTAACAAAATGAAAGAATGTTTTCTCAAAGTAAAATAAAAACTTAAGCAAAGACAATGCTTTCAACAATACTATTAGTACATACCTGACTCTTTGCCAACACCCATTTGGTTTCCAACAGACTCAACTACCTGTCTAGAAGACAGTGTTTTCAAAGCTAGGTAATCATAACCAGCATTTGTCAACCGATAGCCCTGGACAGCTAGAAAAAAATTAGTTAAGAACATCATTTGGTTGTACTGCAGCAACAAGATACATCAACTCAAGTCAAACATTAAAGATCAAAGTCTTAGCGAGAGAAAGATAAATTACCCAAACTTGTAAATTCCCAATTTCTTCTCTACTACAGAACTACTTAAAGTGTGATTCATGTATGGACATCAGTTTAAGGGTCTGTGGAAAGATATGCACATAAACACAAAGGTATTTAAGTTCAGGATATTTTATATTGACCTGACCATGAATTTATGCCTATTTTTGTATATAAGCATTATCCTCTTTTCCCAATAACTACTTTCTCTTATATTTATAAAAGATCTCTGACAGGTTTTTAAACCTTCAACCCTCATCACAGAAGGCTTGAGAAGAAATGCTCCAGAGACCTGCGAGTGGATGAATTTTCCAAAGGTGATGGTAACTGTATGACTATCCTCTTTGCTCTGTAGTGTGCTCTTGCTACTTTATCTGCCCTCATTGATTTGAGTAGACTCTGTGATTGTTTTTGACCAATTCAATATGGCAGAAGAACATGTGAGTTCTTGGTTGTCTAATCAAGCAACCTGTACTTCATGTCCTTTGAAGGTTGGCTCTACAGAAAGCCAATTAGCTGAAAACTGACAAAAAACAAAGTAGCATAAAATACTTACTTTTAGTACGTTCCCAAGCTATAAGTTTATGCTTCACTAATTCTCTCAAAACTTTATTACAGCCACCATGCTTCAGACTGGCTATAGAAGCAATCAAACTGCAGGGAACAATTTCATGGTTCTTCATGCCCATTTCAACCTGAAATTAAAGGAATCATTATGATGCCATAAGCAACACAAAGCCTTGCCTACTAAAACCATGCTAAGATATTAGCCTCTTGAAACTTTCCCAGCTAAGGAGATCTCTAGCCTCAGATGTGTAACCTAACAGGAACAGATAGCGAGAAATGTGCTGTTAAGCAAAATGTAAGCTAAACGTATTAATAGGCATTACCATGGTTACACTGTCACTAGATAGAATGATCTTAGGGGACTGTTGGCCAAACAAAAAGGTTAAGGCACTATATGACTATAATTCTACAATACAGTTATTTTCGTCTCCACCTAAATTCCTTCTTGATAAATACAGTTAATCACTGATGTCTCTTAACTTCAAGAGTAAAAACTGTTAATTCTTGAAAAACACATGGCTGATAATAAAATACTTAACACCTAAACACCTGTCTTAAAAGCCACAGATATTCCAGATATTAAGCATAATTGAGATCATTGATAAAGAGGGCAAAGAAGACAACACTGGCAGCATCCAATCTGAACCTGGAATGTTACGTCCAATACTAGGTAATTCCTTGGGGACCTTAGAAATTATGGAGGAACAATTGGTTCCTCTGAAGTCTCACCATAACTAAGCATTTAAGACTTTTTAACTCATTTTTAAAGTTCTGTTTCTGCTTCTCCAATCTTTTAATACACTTCTTGACTACTTTAATTTTTGTCAGACATTGGGAAATAAGTGAATGTACTGAGAAGAGATGAAAAGTCATTATTTTAAAATACCATTTAAAGAATAAGTCTAAGTTAATTAAGGCAGCTATCGGAGAAAGTACATGCCAAACTTATTATGGATCTTGCATATGATAGATTAATTTTTAAATGCTACCTTGACTACAAAGGCTTAAAACAATACATGAACCAGACAACTCACATTACATATCCTATTATGTAACATAGTCCTTCTCCTTACCAAAAGACAGTGACTCCTAAATAAAGACTGACTTATTATAATCTTAGATGTATGTCCTGATCTCTGTGCAATGAGATTAAAGCTACACAATCAAATTTTGTCATTTTCCCAATTAAAACATTCACTGGCTTCCATATGTAATGTTCACTAGGCCTGATTTGGTTCTCACGTTTTCCATGTACATCTTCAACTATTAGACACAGTCACACTGGCCTTTCCTTTGTTTGAAGATTTTTCCATCTCTGGGTTTTTGCTCTTATTTTAACTCTCTCCAAGGACACTTCTCCTGTAGGTAATAGACCCCTCATTTGGGGTTGGCGACAGGACCTCCTGTCTGTTTTGCATTCTATTGAAGACCCTAAATTGTTACTAAAACCGGACAAATGTGTTTTTCTGAGTGGAGACATTACGTGGCTGAGTCTATTACTGGGAACCTACCAGGCCTCCCTCAAAGACTCTCTCTGCCTACTTTGGAGGCCAAGGATCACTGAAGTTTCCCGGGCAGCAGAGACGCGAGAGCCTCTGAAGCAAAACGAGGAGCGGTAAGGAAGGCTTTGCAGTCTTTAGGAAAAGAAACCTTTTTCCACAAAAGCTTAGTGAAAGTCAGACCTTGGACCCCTTTACCCAGATCGCAGACTCGGCCACAACCCACAGACCAGAGCCCTCACGCTCAGCTTCCATCCAGCGACTTTAGAGGAGCAGGAAGAGGACGCCGCCGGGATGGATAGGCGAGAAAGGTGTGCTTCTTACCGCGGTCAGAACCCTGAAGTCATCGCGGCTCATGTACCTCAGCTTGGCTACATTCACCTTCCCCATGCTTGCAGAGCTCCCGGACCGACGCGCACCACGAACACGCTAAGCAGCTGGGTAATCTCGCGGGCTTTCCGCGGGCTGCGGATCCGCGCAGGCGCTCTGTATCTGTGGTTCCTGTTAGTAGGTAAGAACTCGTGCTTAACTGGTGTTGAAAAATGCTCTATTTCCTGGACCTAGAACAAAAAAATCACGTAATAGAGATTATTCAGTATTTTTATGTTTTTTTTTAAAAAAAACGCGAGCCTAACCTGGCTGGCTGCAACTGTTTCTCATAATATGCCACGTTACTTTTCAGAGCTGCCAGGACCTGAACCGGAAATGGGGCTCCACTTCCGGAAGCAACATCACTCAGGTTAGGGGAGGGGCAGGTTTTGTCACCTTGGGTCACGCCTGCTTTTAGAGCAGTCACTGTTTGCAGGAAAGTCGGGGGAGGGAAATGGCCAAGCAGACGCTCCAGGCTAGCAAAGCCCCTGGAAGGAAGGCGACGGGGCGCCGCCGCCGGCCGCCCGCCGAGGATCTGCCCCCGCTGGCCAGGGACGCGTGGCTCAGCAATGGTTACCGAAGCTGTTGTCCGTACTTCTCGGCGCCAGCTTCTAAAGGAAGCTCGCGCTTTGCTGTTTCTGGGGGTCCGGGAGCAATGGAAAGACTTTATGGGAGACTTGCAGCTCCTCGCTGTGCGCTATGCCTACCTGTCACCGTGGGGCTGGACCCAAGACAAAGGTGTTTATACCGTACCTTCTTCACGACCGCAGCTGTTCAGTATTTGTGTTTCTGATTTCACGAATTTTATTTTAAGCCTGTCAGCAGCAGATCTTTTGGTCTGCTCATAGGTTAAGCTTGGGTTCTACATACTGTCGTCTAGGGTTATGATCTGCTTTATCTCCAGTCATTGGTTTGTAATTGGTTTTTCTTTGGGGGGTATTATATACCAACTTGACGTTAAGTATTAAGATTTATACTTTCAAGTTCTTCCCATAACCCACTTCTTAAGAACCAACGTATTGCTTTCTTCCTTTTCAAGAATGGTGCTAGTATGTTGCCATCCAGAACGCTAGCTCTTTCCTGGATCAGATGCTAGATCTTAGAGGAAGGCTATGGTGTCCGATGTCTTTACAGCTAAAGTAGTCATGGAATCGAAACAGAAGAACAATCCTCTGGCATCTCTATGCCCCTACGTTTGCGGTCTTTGTACTTGAACACAGGACTCTAATTGGGCTTAACTAATTAAGCCTTAACTAAATCCACTTAATGGAATTTTTCTTTCTGTGGTAACACTAGAAAATGTAAAAATGACTGGTGGTGGCGGCACACGCCTTTAATCCCAGCAATTGGGAGGCAGAGGCAGGAGGATCTCTGTGAGTTTGAGACCAGCCCGGTCTACAGAGCGAGTTCCAGACAGCCAGTGTAAAAACAAAAAGTTTGAAGAAGCTACATTGGCTGTCAGTCTTTCTCTCTCTTTTCAGCATTGCTTCAGAAAGCCACCACCAATTCAGTGGGTTTGGATCCAAGTTCTGGAATAGCAGGGGGAATCAGACCAGATTTCTCAACTTTTCAATATTGTTTATTTTTATTTATAAATTTCCTTTTTTAAAAAATTTATTGTGTATACAATATTCTGCCTGCATGTATGCTTGCAGGCCAGAAGAGGGCACCAGGTCTCATTACAGATGGTTGTGAGCCACCATGTGATTGCTGGGAATTGAACTTGGTACCTTTGGAAGAGCAGGCTGAGCCATTTCTCCAGCCCTGTATTGTTTATTTTTAAGTAAAATTATCTCAGTAATAAAGGTATTTATGAGTAAGGGATTCAAGTTCAGTCTTCCTCTCATCATATTGACTTAAACCAGTGGTTCTCAACCTTTCTAATGCTATGACCCTTTAATACAGTTCCTCATCATGTGGTGACTCCCAAGCTTCAAAGTATTTTTGTTGCTTCTATATAACTCCAATTTTGCTGCTATTATAAATCGTAATGTAAATATTGTTTTGAAGATACAAGTTTATCAAAGGGGTCGTGACCCACGTGTTGGGAACCACTGACTTAAAAGTACAGAATGTTCTTTGCTCATTCACCGTTTATCAAATATGGGTACCAGATTTTTTGCTAGGCCTTGGGGGAATGCAATCATAATCCTTAAAACTTAAGTTTATGGGGAAGGATCTGAGCAAAATTGCTAGATGTGACAGAAAAGCCAAGGACTCAGGATGCTGAATTTCCTTTTCCCAGACTTCTCCACTACAGTCAAGCACACACATACATACTTGCTTCTCATAAAGTGAGGTTCTGGATTGTCTAAAGTTCCTGGAACTCAATCAGTAGTCCAGGCTGGCCTCAGATTCAGAGATCTACCTGTCTCTGTCTTCCAATGGGACTAAAGGCATACACTACCACTGCCTTAGAAAATGCTAACTTTTTTAGTCTGAAGTTCAGTGTATTAACAATAAACATCATCCTTTTGAATCAGTTTGTAATTTTGTTCAGTTTTTTTGTGTACAAGTTCCTTTGCTCAGTCGGGCAGTGGTGGCACACGCCTTTAATCCCAGCACTTGGGAGGCAGAGGCAGGCGGATCTCTGTGAGTTCGAGGCCAGCCTGGTCTACAAGAGCTAGTTCCAGGACAGGAACCAAAAGCTATGGAGAAACCCTGTCTCGAAAATCCAAAACAAACAAACAAACATACAAACAAAACAAAAAAACAAAAAGCAAGTTCCTTTGCTCACCACTTCTTCCTGTCATCTGTAATGTTCTTTACACCTTTTTCCCCAGTCATAATATGTCTTATTTAAGATTTGTAAAGTTCTATTTACCACATGAAACATTTATTATTTCTATTTATTTCATTTCCTAGATCTTATGTAATAAATAACTATATTTGTGACTCAAAGCAGTAGAAATTGATTTTCCCATAGTTCTGAAAGCCAGAAACAAAATAATTTTTCACTGGGCCAAAATCTAAGTGTTGGTATTAAGTGAAAAATCAACTAGTCTCAGACAAATACCACATATTTTCTCATATATGTAGAGCCTTGATTTAAAATAGTATATGTGTGTGCGTGTGTGTGTGTGTGAATATGTGTTTATGGTTATATGTTGGTCATAAAACTAGAAGGGACTCAGGAGGAGGAGGAAGAGCTAAAGGGGAGTGGGGAATGAGATAGTGCTGAGGTATTTGTAAGAAGAAAGCAGAAGATAGGTCTGACTATGTGAATAAGAATCTGCTTTAGCTAACAAGGAGTTCTGAAGAAAGTGGACTTCATATAAAATGTAATATTAAACGTTTGGTAATAAATGGTCAGATAAACAAAATTTAAGTGAGATTCAAGAAAATGGAATAGTGACATAAATTGTCAGTTAACATAAAACAATCATAAATATGTAGTTACTTATTCAGTTGTGTTGACTGGTTACAACCTTGTTAGAATTATGTATGAAAAAAACACTTAGATGGGTGATGGTGATGCATGTTAGCACTTGGGAGGGAGGCAGAACCTGGTCTACAGATGGCCAGGGCTACATAGAAAACCTGTCTTGAGAAACAAAAAATAAAAATAAAATAAAATAAAAAATAAAAAAAATAAAAGAAAAAGAAAAATTAAATTGGTCCAAAAATACTCTTTAAGTTTCAGATTGCTAAAATGGGTTCTAGTTATATTTAGTAAAAGGCAGTTACGATTGCAAACCTCCAAACACTACAATTTCCTCCACAAGCAAGTTTATAAATACCTCAAAATACCTGCTGGAATTCCTGTAATGATCTA
>NC_022034.1:1822017-1839789 GCF_000317375.1 Microtus ochrogaster
GTGGGACTGACTGCACCATGGAGGTCTCTCACCCACCACGCAGCTCCCTGCCTGGGACTCCTGGCCCGCTGCAGCCACTGGGGAATTCAAGAGCTGCCTGGGACTGGCTGCTCTTGAACCCACAGCCCACTGCCTGCTGCCACTTTGGGGACCTGTGGCTTGGTCTCATGGTCAACTGCCCACTGCAGCCACTTGGGGATCTGTAGCATTTTACTTAATCCGTTACAACTCCAACATATTCTAGAAAGTTTAGGCATGAGGATGTGCCATGCTAGTTTTGGGAAGCCCCTGTTCCTGAGACAGGTTTGTATGAGCTTCCTTTTTTGAATATGACTGACTGCCCCTTTTCAAGCAGGTCTTCAATGAATACAACTATTGGTTTCCTTCAAATGTTCAGCTTTTAAAAGCTGCTGTTGACAGTCAAGGGACACGTGCAAATGTTGGAATCAGCTTTTTAAAACAGTGAGGGGGTTTCCTCAGTCACTAATACCCTGATCTCCAAACTCATTTCTGAATTTGGGGCATCCTTGCTAAGAATTGAAGGTTGCCATTAATTGATGTGTGATTATCACTATTAGTTCCTGTTAAGATGATTTTCTTTACAAATATAGCATATGCCTGTATGAAATAAAAGCTTTCACAATAGAGTTCATCCAAAAATAGCTTGTTGTTGGCCATTCTTAGACCTTTCATTATTTTTTATTTTATTTTTTTAGTTTTTCGAGACAGGGTTTCTCTGTAGCTTTGGAGCCTGTCCTGGCACTAGCTATTGTAGAACAGGCTGGCCTCGAACTAACAGAGATCCGCCTGCCTCTGCCTCCCAAGTGTTGGGATTAAAGGCATGTACCACCACCGCCCGGCTACCTTTCACTATTTCTAAAAAATATTAGTGTTGGTACATTCTGTACCTGTTGTCAAAGTCACTGAAACATCAGATTGCAGTGAGTCTTTCTCCATCCCAACTGCCAGCTCCAAAATAATGACACAGAGACTCATTATTAGTTATGAAAACTTGGCCTTAGCTTAGGCTTGCTTTTAACCAGCTCTTAAAACAAATTAACCCCTTTATAGTAATTTACATTCTGCCTCTCCTGCTTCTTTCATGTCTCCTGGAGTATCTCATGCCTAGATTCATCTCTTCTTCCTTTCTCTCCTTGAAAATTCTGCCTCCACTTCCTGCCTAGCTATTAGGTGCTCACCTTCTTATTACACCAATCACAGCAAATATACTTTCACGCAGTATATAAATATCCTACAACTGATTATTCAGTTTGAATATGTTGAACATGTCTTGGGCTTTACTCTTACAGCTCCTGCTTTGGCCAATTTTCTACCTTGTGATTCAAAATTTCTTTTTAGTTTTCTAAGGAATTTTTATACTGTTTTTCACATTTCAAGACAAATTTACATTCCTAAAACAGAAAAATGGATACAGAAGATATGACATATCTACACAATGGAATATTACTCCTCCATAAAGATGAATGAAACCATATTATTTAGATGAAAATGACTGGAGTTAGAGATCATCACTTTAACAAAATAAGCCAGATTCAGAAAGACAAACATAACCTGTGCTGAACCTGGATTTTAAAAAGACATAGAAGTAGTGGAGTGAGCTACTGAACTACAGTTATACCATCTCTTGAAAATATTCCTAAGAAAACTTTAAGCGCTAAATTTATCTTTGCTGTGGGACAATGATCTTGTACCCCGTAAAGATTTATCAGTTGTATTGCTTTAATAAAACACTGATTGGCCAGCAGACATAGAATTTCTACTTTCCCAAGGTGCTGCTCTGGTTTTACCTCCCGATCTGAATGACTGATAACAGCATATTCTGAAATTGATAATTTGGAGGCCTGGGTCTCCTCTTTGTCACTACTGCAAAACAGATCTAACTGCAGCGCCTGGTGAATATGCTAATCAGATCAGGAGCTAATCATATCAACTTCCCCCTGAATGATTTCAGAGGTTGCCTGGTTGCCTGGTATCCTCTATGCATGCTGGGAGAAAAGAAGCAGTGCACTGATTTAAAATACAATCTGTGCCCTATTCATAATTTTACCGAAAATAAACCATTTAGCTCTTCTATCTACCACCTAGAAATGAAGCATAGTGCATTAACCTTCCCCTCTAGGATCCTCTGATGATTTAATTCCTGTCTTAACTAACTTTGGTCATTAAGGAGTTCACCAGACATACACTAACCACTTCCATATTTGAGCTGACAGCCACAGATCTCTGGCCCTGGAACCTGCTAGGGCTGAGTACTTGCTGGTTTTAAGGGTATATATTGCTGGGAACATTTGTAATGGGATGGAATTGAAAAGAAGAATAAAGAAACATGGGTAGACAGAGCCTGGACCCTGTTGTGAGTAAATTTCTTAAACCCCAGATTCTGAGACCCAGACTTTTACCCCCCTCTCTTATTGTGGAGACCTTTAATTGAACCCTGGGAGGAAACCTTTTTATTATTCACTTTCTAGCTTGAACTAACTCATGATTAGTTAATTATCCCAAATACTGATTATTTTCTTTTTTCAATAAGAGCTGCTGATTACGAACTTGACACACAATCTCCGAACCAGTGACTATCTTTTCCGGTCTTATTGTGTATTTAAGTTTTTATTAAGGAGCATGCCAGTATAAATTATAAAAACAGCATGAGTCTTGCATTTAAAAAATTGGGCTTATGTTTTCTTGTGTCTTATTCTAATCTGTAGGCTGAACCAGCTTCGAACATGCAGGTGACTAGTCTGAGGCTATGTAGGAGAAAGGTAAGGTAGGACTTTAATTCCTAGGTAACTCATGGAGAAGGCTTCCTTCTCATTCGGCTTTACCTGCTTACTCTGAATATCACACGAAAGAGAAAGGCACTCTATTTGTGCGACTGTGGAATCTTTGATTACATGAAGATAATCATTCTCCACTAACATAGATGGGATTTTTAAATGTAATGTAATTTCTATTGAAAATAATCTTTATGTAAAATATTCTGATTACAGTTTCCCCTCCTTCAAGTACCCAAATCCTCTTCACTGACCCAAGGCCACACCCTTTCTTTCTCTTTCATTAGAAAAAAAAAAACAGCTGGGCATGATGACACACACCTTTAATGCCAGCACTCAGGAGGGCAGAGGCAGGTGGATCTCTTGAGTTTAAGAACACCCTGCTCTACAGAGCTAGTTCCAGAACAGCCAGGACTATGCTGAGAAACCTTGCCTTGAAAAACCAAATTAAAAAAATAAAGAAGGAAAAGAAAACAAACAAGCATCTAAAGCAAACAAGTAAATAGGACAAAACAAACAAAAAATAGGAAAAAAAGGAACCAAAGAAAAAGCATAAGAAACACACACACACACAGAGATTTGTACACATAGAAATCCCATAAAAAACGAAATTGGAGACCATAATATATAAGCAAAAGAACTGTAAGGTTTAAAAAAGGCCTATCCAAAGCATCGTGAAACGAAAAATCTCCAAAAATACTATTGAGTTTGTTTGGTGTTGGTCATCTACTGCTGGAAAGAGGTTATAAAGGTATTGTTTCTGCTATTTCTTTTTCAGTCCTTTCGTTATTTGTATATAGGAAGCCAGCTGATTTTTGAATCTCATTTTTGTGTCATGCTCTTTTGTTATCAAAAAGTGTTTATCAGCTATAGAAGTTCTCTAGTGTTGGGGTCACTTCTGTATAAAATCATTCCATCCACAAATAAAGATACTTTGACTTCTTCCTTTCCATTTGTATCGCCTTGATCTCCTTCAGTTTTGCTCTAGCTTAGTCTCAAGTACTATATTTAATAAGTATGGAAAGAGTGGACAACCTTCTCTTGCTTTGCATTTCTCTCCATTTATGTTGATGTTGGTTATTGGTTTTCTGTAAATTGACTTTATTATGTCCCTTTTACCCCAGTGTTTCCAGGACTTTTATCATGAAGGGGTATTGGATTTTGTCCAAGGCTTTTTCTGCAGATATTAGATGGTGATATGATTTTTTTGTTTGCTTACTTATTTATTAAATTATTTATTTTGGTTTTTGATACAGGGTTTCTCTGTGTAACCTTGGCTTTACTGGAACTGGCTCTGTCAGCCAGGTTGCCCTCAAACTCACAAAGATCCACCTGCTTCTGCCTCCCGACTGCTGGGCTTAAAAGTGTGCACCACCTTCTATCTGCACCCGCACCACCATCAGCCTGGCTGATCGTGTGGTTTTTGTTCAGTCAGTTTATCAATTTATGTATGTTGAATCTTCTCCTCATCTCTGGGATGAAACCTGCTAGGTCATGATGGATTGATGTGGGAGTGTCATATATCAATCTGTTGATTTCATTGGTTAAGTAATAAACAAACTGCTTGGGCTCATAGCTTAGAACATAGGTGGGTGGAGTAAACAGAACAGAATGCTGGGAGGAAGAGGAAGTGAGCTCAGACTCGACAGCTCTGCTGTCTGGAGCAGAGACGCCATGCTCCCGGCTCCTGGGCGGATGCGGGGATAGCTCTGCTCTCTGAGGCACACGTGATGAAGCTCCAACCCAGGATGGACGTAGGCTAGAATCTCCCTGGTAAGCCACCTCGTGGGCTACACTAGAAATGGGCTAGTCCAGGTGCGAGAGTTAGCTGAGAAGAGGCTAGATAGAAATGGGCCAAGCAGTGTTTAAAAGAATACAGTGTCCGTGTAATTATTTCGGGGCATAAACTAGCCTAGCAGGTGGCTGGGGTGCTGGGGACACAGCCCCGCAGCTCCTATTACTACAATGGGTGATCTTTTTGATGTGTTCTTGGATTTGGTTCGCAAATATTTTATTGAGAATTTTTCCATACATGTTTGTAAAGGAAACTTATGTAATCCCCCCCCCCCCAGTCTTTGTGTGGTTTAGATATCGAGGTAATTGTGGCCGTATAAAAATAATTAGGCAATGTTTCTTCTCCATTTTGCAGGATAATTTGAGTAATATTAGTATTAATCCTTTGAAAGTCTAGTAGAATTCTGTGCTGAATTCATCTGGTCTTTGGTTTCTTTTTGTTGGGAGACTTTTAGTTATTTCCCCTATTTTACTAGGGGTATGGATGTTTAAATTTACTTATCTGATCTTGATTTAACATGAGTAGGTAATATATATCAAGAGACTTATTAATTTTATTTTAATTTTTTCAATTTGGTAGAGCATAGATTTTTTTTTCAACTATGTCCTTATGGTTTTTTTGTACTTCCTTACTGTATGTCTCTATGTCTTTTTTCATCTTTACTTTTGTTAATTTTAATGCCCCTTCTCCATTTTTTTAGTTAATTTGGCTAAGGGTTTATCAATTTTATAGATTTTTCTGAAGGAATTTTTTGTTTCATTGATTCTTTGTTTTTATTTCTATTTTATTGATTTCAGTCCTAAATTTATATCTTTCTCTACATTCCTTTGGAGTGTTATTTCTTCTGTTATTCAGAGCTTTCAGGTAAGTCATTCAGTTAATACTGTGAGATCTCTCCAGTTATTTCATACAGGCACTAGTGCTATGAACTTGCCTTTAAGAATCACCTCCATTCCTACTTTCATAACTTCAACAGTTTCCTGATCCTGAAGGTCATAATGAGGGTGATTAGGGAATACAAACTTCAGGTAGGATAGTTTAAAAGATGCAGTTAAGGCACATGAAGAAAATCCTCCTCCTTTCATGACTAAAATGCTTATGCAAACCAAGTTCCCCAACCCAACAAAGCTTCCAATATTTTTTCTAGTGGTGAAAGATTGATGGCTTTGGTATTAAGAATAGCAACAAAATAAAGTTGCCAGTTCTAAACACTTCTCTTCAGCTTCATACTGAGGATAAAACAGAGGCAATTAGACAAGAGAAGACAACATAAGGCATCCAGACCAGGAAGAGGGAAGTCAAATTATCTCTATTCACAGATGACATAATTTGTATGCAGAAATTCCAAGGCATACTTACAGATGAAAAAATAGATCAGAACTAATAAGTTCAGCATGGTATAGGATATTTGCTTACTGCAAGTTCTCTTTGATGAGAGGAGACCAAGGAGACACCAAACTAAATGATATTGGACCACAAATAGCATTGCTGGAAAGCTGGTGAAGTTTGAACTTTGGTTCATCATTCTATGTCATTAAAAAAATCTTCATAATGGATTTATTTGAACTATGTAGTCAATGTAACCCAATCTTAATTTAAGTAGCTAGAAGTGCTAACTGAACCCCCATGGGTTTGCCTTTTGTTCTCCTTTTGCTTCCTTCTCACTGCCCTTCCTGCTTCTGTGCTGTCTCTTTCAATTCACATTTTGACAAATAGACCACGATGGTGTAATTAAAATAGGGAGATTAAAGAAAGCGGCATCATCTGTAAAGTCTAAAATGATTTCAAAGAACAAAAGTTTCAAAACATCTCTAATTTAAATGTTTTCTTATGTATTCTGCATGTTTTGGTGAATTTTGACCTTTCCCTCCTCATAGAGAATCCATTTAACGATAATGCTGTGTGACCTGAACTCTGTGGTATACTGCCTGGTTTTGTGTGTAACTTGACACAAGCTAGAGTCATCAGAGAGGAAGGACCCTCAGTTGAGGAAATGCCTTTATGAGACCCAGCTGTAAGGCATTATTTTTTCAATTAGTGATCAGTGGGGTGGGCAATGCCATCTCTGGGCTTGTGGTCCTGGGTTCTATAAAAAAGCAGGATGAGCAAGACAGGGAAAGCAAGCCAGTAAGCAGCTCCCCACTATGGCCTCTGCATCAGCTCCTGCCTCCAGCTCCTGCCTTTCCTGGGTTCCTGTTCTGATTCCTTCCAGTGATGGACTATGATCTAGAAGTGTATGCCATCACAATTACCCTTTTCTCTCCAGCTTGCTTTTTGGTCATGGTGTTTTTTTAAAAAATATTTATTTATTACGTATACAATATTCTGTCTGTGTGTATGTCTGCAGGTCAGAAGAGGGCACCAGACCCCAATTACAGATGGTTGTGAGCCACCGTGTGGTTGCTGGGAATTGAACTCAGAACCTTTGGAAGAGCAAGCAATGTTCTTAACCTCTGAGCCATCTCTCCACCCCCCTGGTCATGGTGTTTTGTTGCAACAATGGAAACCCTAAGTAAGACAAATTAGTATTAGTGTAGTAGGGTATTGCTGTGACAGATATGATCATGTTTTGGGTAGGATTATTGAAGGATTTTTGGAACCTGGGCTAGAAGAACCCTTGAGTGTTAAGACCTCTGAGGGATGTTCTGTGGGAGTTTGGAAGATAAGAATGTTGAAAGCAGTGCAGAGACCAGGCTTGTGAAATTTCAGAGGGAAGTTTAGAGACTCTATTAAGGCCAATTGTTATTTTGAGTTAAGATTCTGTGGTTCTGGTTAGCTGGGGCTGAAGAATCAACTGTGATTAAAAAGATGCCAGGATTACTAAAATTAAACCTTTATGTTACTCAGACAATTGATGCTGGTTGTCTGGAGCTAAGAAATTAGTGCTAATTAAGAAAAGACCAGTATTGGTGAGGTGAAAACTTCTGGGAAGTGTTTTCTGAGAACATAGAGAAGCTGTGTTCCAGAGGTGGCAATGGTTGTACCTCGTGTTGGTAGCCAGACTTGGGAATGTGTGTCACCCAGGTGTTACTAGTTTTGAAGGCGTGAAGGGGTCATGGAGAGAAACTGAGGCTTGGCGCTGTAAAAGGCTAGGAGAGGCCATAGATGAAGGTGCAACCTCAGTAGCAGTTGAAGGCCTAGGATTGAAGGGGTCATGCAAAGGAGTTGAGGCTTGGCATGAAGAGAGCCTAGGAGAGGCTATTGGTGAAAGTGCAGCGCAGTTGCAGCAAGTTCATAGGTAAGCTAGTATAACATATACACCAGCAAACTAAAAAAAAAAAAAAAGAGCTTATCTCAAATGACAAAAGGAGAGGACCAAGACCTGAGGTTTCTCTCTGACTCCTGCACATATGCTGTGGCATGCATGTATCCACATTCATGAACATGACAATGTTATCCATATGTGTACACGTCATGTACATATATTAGATTAAAAAAAGAATACATTCTTTTTCTGGTATGGGGGTAACTAATGACTTTCTCATTGGTTTTAAAACTCTCTCCAGAGGTAATGCAAACATTACCTGAGAATCGTTGAAGCCAGATGAAGGAAGTGGAAGGCACTCTGTATTGTAATGAAAAACTACATTAAAGCTGATCTCCTCCTGCACCTGCCATATATTCCCTGATGAATGTTGGTAGCTTTATTTTAATTCCCTTTTCTTTATGTGTGTGTGGATCTGTGCTTGTGACAATAAGTTTCATTAAGGCTGTTTATGAGAGCATGAAAACTTCAACAATAGTTATACCACTGAAGAAAATATCTCTCCCTATCAACCATTAGTTGTGTATATATCCCCAGGGATGAAGGAACCCTGTAAACACCCCGACACACACACACACACACACACACACACACACACTTCCGTGACAGAATGTTACCAGGCCCAGTCTTGGGCAGTTGATCAAAGCTGTCATGAATTCAAGAATGAAACAGTCATGTCATTCCTGTAAGTGAGTATTCCATACCATTCCCTTCCTCTGGCTCTTATATTCTTTATGCCCCCTTTTCTGAAATATTCTCTGAGCATAGTAGGGGAGTATTACAGATTTCCTATACCAAGTTTCACTATTTCAGCTCTTAAACAAGAAACCCCAGTTGGGGTTTAGGTGTGACCATTTCCTTATTCTTTACTGATCTGTATTTTCTCCGCTTCCTTTGACTCTCAGTTTTATCATCTTACTCCATATTGCTGTTAAACTGTTAAAGCTGTGAAGACTTTAGGACTTATTAGCACTCCTGAGTCAGAACCCTTATTGTTTGTATCTCTGTGGCATCATCTCACTTCTGCCTCTATCCAGAAATCCGTACATATTGCATTAATGCCTGACTGCAACTGCCTTTACAGCTTTCTGTTGAGCCCTATGCTTCTGTCATAAATTCTTGGAGGGCTCACCCTACTATCAGTTTGCATTTGGGATAGCTGCTCTGGTTTCTGCCATCTCTTTCTCATGTCATCTGGTTAATCCTCTTTTACTTCTTCTTAGGTTCACTATATCTAGCTCATATCGATCAGCTTCCTTCAAGGGTAAATGCTGAAAAAAAATTAAATATCAGCTGGTAAAAGAATATGTCCTCTGGCATTTGCTTTTAAATAGTCAAGAAAAATCAACTAACCAAAAATGACAGAAACGTAGATTTTCTAGTGGGAAGTACACTTGAACGCATTGGCACAGGAAACCACTTCCTAAATATAACTCCAGCAGCACAGGCACTGAGAGAAACAATAAATGGGACCTCCTGAAGCTGAAAAGCTTCTGTAAAGCAAAGGCACGGTCAACAAGACAAAACGACAGCCTACAAAATGGGAAAAGATCTTTGCTAACCCCACATCAGACAGAGGTCTGATCTCTAAAATATACAAAGAACTCAAGAAATTGGTCATCAATAGAACAAATAATCCAATAAAAAATAAAGTACAGACTTAAATAGAGAAATCTCAACAGAGGAATCTAAAAGGGCTGAAAGACACTTAAGGAAATGTTCAACATCCTTAGTCATCAGGGAAATGCAAATCAAAACAACTCTGAGATTCCATCTTACACCTATAAGAATGGACAAGATAAAAAACACTGATGACAACTTATGCTGCAGAGGATGTGGGGAAAAAGGAACACTTCTGCATTGCTGGTGGGAATGCAAGCTGGTACAGCCCCTTTGGATGTCAGTGTGGTGATTTCTCAGAAAATTAGGAAACAACCTTCCTCAAGATGCAGTAATGCCACTTTTGGGTATATATCCAAAGGATGCTCAATAGTGCCACAAGGACATGTGCTCAACTATGTTCATTGCAGCTTTGTTTGTCATAACCAGAACCTGGAAACAACCTAAATGCCTCTTGACTGAAGAATGGATAAGGAAAATGTGGTACATTTACACAATGAAAAAAATTAACGACATCTTGAATTTTGCAGGCAAATGGATGCAGCTAGAAAATGTCATTTTGAGTGAGGTAACCAAGACACAGAAAGACAATTATCACATGTACTCACTCATAAGTGGTTTTTAAACATAAAGCAAAAAAAAAAAAAAAATAGCCCACAAATCACAATCCCAGAAAACCTAGACAACAATGAGGACCCTAAGAGAGACATACATAGATCTAATCTACATGGGAAATAGAAAAAGACAAGATCTCCTGAGTAAATTGAAAACATGGGGATCTTGGGAGAGGGTTGAAGGGGAGGGGAGAGGTAAGGAGGGGAGCAGAGAAAAATGTAAAGCTCAATAAAAAAAACATAGATTTTAAAAAAATGACACAGTGTTGACACTTGTTAAAGCTGGATGGTTTGTATTATTATTTTATTTTGTAAATACATGGGATTTTTCATGATAAAAACTAAAAAAGAAACACACAAAGAGTAGTAGAAAATTGTCTTTTAGCCAAGTAGGAAGGGTAGATATTAGGTAAAAGTGGTACTCTGTCTTCTTGACAGTATATTTTCTATAAATTGTCCTTTGCTTAGAACTACTTTATGAAGTTTATGCCTTGGTTTCATTTGACCTTAAAATTCTTGTCATGGTTGGTTGTCCTAGGCAAGGGGTTGGGTTTTAAACAAAGACATGTAAGCAAAGTTTTGTGGCTTGAATGTGAAATGACCCCATAGGCTTACATGTTTTGAACAGTTAGCTCCCAGCTGATGGTGTTATTTGGGAAGGGCCTAAAACCTTTAGGAGAGGGAGCATTGCTGGAGTTAGTGGATAACTGGAGATGGAGCCTGATGTTTTATAACCCAACCTTACTTCCTGTTCATTTTTCTGACTGTGGGTGCAATGTTATCAACCACTCTCCTCTTCCTGCCACCATGCTTTCTCTGTATTCTTTCATGTCTTCCTCATCTCATCATGATGAACTGTAACCTTGAACTGTAGGCCCAAATAAATTCCTTTTCCTTTGAATTGCATTTGTCAAGGTATTTTATTATGGTAACAGAAAAGCAACTAAGCCATTGAAATGTCTAAAATCCAGTGCTGTTAATATTTAGATAGTTATAGGTGCTGTTGGATATTTTGGAAGGCTGTCCTGTTTACTGTAACATGTTTATTAGTAGTCCTTGGCTATATCAAACAAGAGACTAGGTGTGCCTGGCGGTGGTGGCCCAAGCCTTTAATCCCATTTCTCGGGAAGTAGTAGAGGCAGGCAGATCTCTTGTGAGTTCAAGGCCAGCCTCGTCTATAAGAGATAGTTCCAGGACAGGTACCAAGAGAAACCCTGTCTCAGAGAGAGACACAGAGAGAGAGACATTGATTAATATCTCCTGGGGAAGAGGGCAAAGTTACATATAGTTCTGAAGTATACTAAATTATCAATAACCAATCTTTTATTTGGATTTCATCTCTGTATGTTAATGGAGTTGATAAAAGCAGTCAAGATACCATAGTTTTTCCATGCTAAAATACTGGTTGTTGGTATTATAATAACTAATTTAAGCAGACATTTCCAGTATTTGTTTTTACAATACCATCAATTAATTTAATACCTGGACCCTTCATTTTTAAGCTTTATGTGGTATTTGTCTTCTTTTTGCATAAAATGTCCATAAGTTTCATTATTGTTCCTTTTTAAATCTGAGGTACTTTTTAAATAAAAATCTTCTGCAAGTAATTATTTTCAGAATTTATATAATATGACCTCTTCTTTTTCCTGTATGTGGATACAACTGCATAGTGCTAATATTTTATTTTTAGGGTAATGTGAATTTCACAGTGTATTTGGAAATGTAGCTTTTGCTTAGATTGGGGAGTATGGAAATTTATTTGATAAATTTTGTGGTTCTGGGAACAGTGTAAATGAGACATTTTCAGGTGCTGCAGTATATAAATAAGCGAATGCTTTTCTTGGCTCAGTTTTGTACCATAACTAGCCAGCAACTCTTGCATTAACTTCTTCAACTGAAAGTGCACTCATACGTACTTCTGATTTAATAAAAACCTTAAAATAGGTTTTTGTACTAATATATTTATAACATCCAGGTGTTTGACATAGAAACATAAATTACACATGAATAAAATTGGTTCAGGGAAATACTAAAATGTACTAGGGAGGATATTAAAATATATATTTGGATGTTTATTTTATAATCCAACATGAACATTTTTCATACCTTGTTGAGAGTTCAATGCTATTATATGATTCATTTTTTCTCTTGAATATTTCTAGTCTTAAATAATTTTTATTGTTTCTCTATTTCTCTTGAATTTTTTGAATTATTATTTTATTAGTCTAGTTGTATAATTTCTTCTTTTTGGAACACATACCAAGATCTGGGTCTTAAAAACAATCCATTTAATTTTCCCAATACTTTTATTTCTCAGCTCTTTTTATTATACTTTCCTATAGGAACTGTACAGTATATATGCCTTGCTTCACAAGAGCTACAAGTATGCTGGTAAGCCTATGTAGAGTCATAGTCATATTTTATATCATGGTAAAAATACTGACCACATATTAAACTGGTGTTAGGAAAACAACATTGTTATATGAATTCTGTTAAGACATTGAAGCTGGTGAAAGGTGGTCTCTGAAATTCAAGCATGCTAATTTAATTTGCAGCGTTAAAGATATAAATATTTTTACTTAACATATTTATTGAGTGCTCACTAAGTGGACAATTGTAAATCTCTATTTATTTATTTTTATTTAGATGGTTTTTACTATGTGGCTCAAGCTGGACTTAAGTTCCTGAAGTCAGGCCATCCTCCTACATCAGCCTCCTGAAATACTGGCAATGCCATTTCTCAAATTAAGATTTCTTTTTGATTATTGTTTCTCATGAATAACCATTTTTTTCAAGTAAGAAAAATTAGATATGAATGAAAACTGGGTAAATGATTATGAAGAAATAATGAAAATAATGAATATAGTTAATCAACAAATTGACAGACTTGATTACCCATTTGTTTACAGAATGATATCCACATGGCCAAGTTCGTTCTCCGTTTTGATTATGTCCCTGAATGATCTCTTCTCAGGAAACCTCTGACTGCTGAATTTGCAAGGATACTTGCTTCTCCCCACCTACACTGGACTCCCCATCTTCCTTAGTGCATCCTTTTTTGATAGTAGTTTTGATTTGATGACATACATGCATGACATTTGTGTTCATCATTAGTTGTCTTCCCTTTCCAACTATGAACTCTTTAATGAATTTTTTCCTAATGTCCTTGGCATGTGGATTGGTGCAGAGGCCTCCAGTGTATTTATTACAAGGACCTTGTTCCCCGAAATGCTAGCAGTTAAGTCTTTGCTAATGGCTATTTATGCTACTATTCTGTAGTTATTGGCAGTTCAAACTTAAAACCTTAGAAGATCTTTGAAGTATGAAAGGGTGCAACAAAAGACTGCTGGAATGGATTTTATACTATAGTTATTAAAGTTATTATTTATTCAAATTATAGTGACTGTAATTTTGATCACATGCTATGCCATGGTCTTTACCCGTTCTTTCTGACTTAGCTCACTTATTATTGTTGTAGGCTCTTGAGTTAGTACATTTGGTTTAGAATACCAAACTACCTGAGGCTGGATAGTTTGTGAAAAAAAAGTTTATTATCTCACAGTCCAGAGGTTCCAGAGCATGGGTCATCATCCATTTACTTTCTGTCAAGGGGCTTCATTATGTATCACAACACAATGGAAAAATGGAAGGAGAAGGGTGTACATTCAAGAGGAGCATCTAGGAAGGAAAATCATCAACCAGATTTTAAAGTCTTTGCATTTTTAAAGCTGTCTTTACTTAACAAGACTCCCTAGTTTCTATTATTTAATGAGAAATTCCATTTTATTTTATCTGGCAGATTTATAGTATATGTACTAGCATCCAATGTGCTTTTTATTTCACTCATTTATTAAAATATTGTATACCTAACCATGTGTTAGGGCTGAGTATAGTATGATGGCTAAATTATGCTATCTTTTACTTTTATAGAGCTTGTAGTTTACTGAGGAAGACAAAAAATATCATCGAAGGTTTGTGAGGTGCCCTCAATCACCTGCCTTTCTCTTGATACCCACATCTTGCAATGTTATTGAAAGCAAAATGTTCTGGTAACATTTAAACATCATTCCACTTTCCAGAATATATGGAAAAATTTGCTTCATCAAGAGTTTGGCCAGTGATGGTACATGCCTTTAATCCCAACACTTGAGAGGCAGAGGCAGGCAGATCTTTGAATTAGAGGCCAGCTTTGTCTGGTCTGCAGAACAAGTTCCTGTACAGTTAGGGCTACTACACAGAGAAACCCTGTCTTTAATAACCCCCCCCCAAAAAAAGGGGTCATGACAATGGCATTGAAGGTCCAGAGAATTTGTTCTTATTTTCTTGGAGTTCTTTTTTAAAAAATTATTATCTGTCTGTCTGTCTGTCTGTCTGCCTGTCTATCTATCTATCATCTATCTACGTATCTATTTATTCATTTATTTATTTATCTATCTATCTATCTACCTATCTATTTATTTATTCAATGTGTATGGGTGCTTGTAATCCATATGTAAGCTTGGTGCCTGTGGAGGCCCAGAAGAGGATACTGGATTCTCTGGATTTACTGATGATTGTGAGCCACCATGTAGGTTCTGCGAATTGTACTGGAGTACTCTGGAATACCAACCAGGGTTCTTAACCACTGAGCCATTTCTCCAGCCCACTTTCTCAAGATTTCACATACTCTTGGGTTTAAGCAGTTTAGGAGATCCATAAAATAGTTTTTATTTCAATGACTTAAAAATTCTTTTATGATGTAAAGGAAGTTTGTAACCACCTAGGATCCAACATCCTATACTGGAATTCACCCCTGAAGATTCTTTCTCAGAAGCCACTGATTATTGCTAACTCTTCATCCGGACGTGGAAGCACATAGAGTTTCCCATTTCCATGTTGATACATGTTGTCTATGATTGTCATTATACTTGTTCAGACAACATATTGTTAAGATTTCATACGCAGATTTTTCCTCTTAATAGGGAAATGCATAGGGGAAAGTATCTAGTAACAGGTGTCCAGAACTCCTGCCCTTAATTCATTTTGTCCCCTCTTCCATGTTTTTTCTCTGAGAGTTAGGTGTAAGGGTTGTGTTATACATGTAAGAGTTGGTGTTTGGCATCCCAGAGTCCCTTACTTTTTGCCTTTTGACCAGTTGTGGGTCTCTACCTATTGAAAAAAGAAGATTCTTTGAAGGGTGAGAGCTACACTATCAGGGTACGCATTGAGAGTACAGTTAGAAATTGTATTGGTTTAGGAAAATGGAAGTAGTAGGTTTGTGTCTCAAGTCTATGATTTCTTCAGCTAAGGTAGTATTTAATAGAGATTTTTGATAATCATTGCAATGCTATTCCCAACATGTGCTAAATTATAACCTTGTATTTTTAGAATATACTTATATTTTCTTATTCATAAATCTATATCTACTTATTTTGTGATGAATGAAAGAGTTAACAGGATGGAAAGCGAAAGCATTTATTATTAGCTCTTGAATAACTGAGGCTTTCCCATTTTTCTTTCTTTCTTTTTCTTTTTCTTTTTCTTTTTCTTTTTTGTTTGTCCCAAGACAGAGTTTCTCTGTAGCTTTTGGAACCTGTCCTGGCATTTGCTCTGTAGACCAGGCTAGTCTCGAACTCATACAGATCTACCTGCCTCTGCCTTCTGAGTGCTGGGATTAAAGGTGTGCACCGCCACTGCCCGGCTTCCCCACTTTTCTTCCTATGTTTCCATAATTATAACTCTTTCAAGTTTTACTTATTTTTAGAAACTATGGTTTTTAAAAGCACTTCAAAACAATCTCATAAAAGTGTAAACCTTACATTAGATATTTTGATCATTCATATGTAGACATAAATATGGCACTCATCTTTGATGGGGTGTTTCTAATAGAGTATATCTTTTCCATTTCAGTGTATTTTAAGATTAGAAGTATTTGTCATCTAGTGTTCCTTAGAACCACATGATAGGAAGGAAAAACTATGGAATGAAGTGAGGAGTTTCTTTGAGTTTGTATCACGATTTTTCCTCTTGTGAAAGTCACAGTTCAAAGAAGTAAAGCCAAGCATTTCAGATATTTGGGAACTGTATTTATCTGAGTATTTGGATTCTGAATTCCTAAATTTATACAGGGGTCAAGGAGAAATAAAGGGTAGATTTTAGATAGCCAATTTGTTTGATGAATCGTGCCTAAAGATACACACACACACACACACACACAAAACATCTGGTCTCTGTTGTTTAAAATGGTATTTTTAGTGGTAATTGTTCAGTTGTTAACTTTCCTTGCTAGACATGAGTACTTTGAAGGAAAGATTCTGTATATGTACTAGGTTGTATTCTTATGCGATCCAATAGTGTCTAAACTTTGTGTTGAATTTAGTTAGCATGGTGATGTTTATCTGCTATCTCAGTATTTAAGGTGACTGAGGGAAGATAATTTTGAAATTGAGACCAGTCTAGGCTACATAAAAGGGAGAACACATGATCCACCCTCCCATTGAATTTATTGTTGAGCAGTGATATAAGCTTTAAATGTTCTTTGAAAAGCATAGATTCTGGGTTGGAGAAATATCTCATTGGTTAAGAGGGCTTCCTGCTTGTGCAGAAGATCAGAGTTCCCATCACTGGTGTCAGGCATTCACAACTACCTATAATTAACTCCAGCTCTAAGAGATCCATCGCCATCTCCCGACTTCTGTTGGCACTCACATACTTGTGCGTCCCCATGACATATGTAAATAAATCTACAAAAGAAAAGAGCTTCTAGAACACAAAGCAGATCAGAAAGAAAAGCCAGGTCGTAGAGAGCTACTGCTGTTTATCAGTGGCTCTCATCAACAGGATTTTCTGCTGAGTGTGGCAAAAGCCCAAAACAAGGTGATTTCCTGAATTTTATATCACTGAAGCACTTCTTGTCAGTGCACACAAAATTCCCCACTTTTGAATGGTGTGTATAAAAGAAGTTTTATACTGTTGCTAATTCAGAATTAATATGATAATAATAAAACTTTTTTAAGGAACTAGGACCATGACAAAAATTATTTTATTAAACATTTATGTCCAGGGAGGACCAAAGAGTTTCTCTTTATTGTTTGGTTTACACTCTTTGATATGCTTACAAGTAGTCTCATTTGTTTTGGGATTAAAAGGCTCTTGGATCTCTGAGTTTATAGTTTATAATTTTAAAAATATTTCAGGATTTATTTCAAAGTTTTTTATTTCTTATTTAAAAAGATTTATTTATTTATTACATATTTATGCACAAGAAGAGGGCACCAGATCTCATTATTTTTCTCTTTTCATTTTATTTTTAATGGTTTTCTATCACAAGTTCTTCAGGCACATCAGAAATTTTTTTCTGATACTATCTGACCTGCTGTTAATTATCTCCAGCATGTTTTTCAGTTTAGACATTGTTATTTTCATTTACAGAGATTTGATTAAATTTTGGCATGTCTTCTACATTTAGGTGTAATATATTCAATTTACCCCATAGTTTGCCTATGTGATTGTAATAATGGCAGTTGCTATAATGTTCTTTTCTCTTAAATCTGTAGTCTTAAATGGGATGTCTACATCAAATCCCTCCCCTCAGGGGTAAGGGAATTATGCAGAAGAAGAGGCAGAAAGACTATATAAAAGCCAAAAGGTTGGAAGACACCAAGAAAACAGTGTCTTCCAGACACAACAAGACTGATCCATGCATGA
>NC_022034.1:1840279-1845456 GCF_000317375.1 Microtus ochrogaster
ACAATATTCTGTCTGTGTGTATGCCTGCAGGCCAGAAGAGGGCACCAGACCCCATTACAGATGGTTGTGAGCCACCATTGGTTGCTGGGAATTGAACTCAGGACCTTTGGTAGAGTAGGCAATGCTCTAAACCTTTGAGCCATCTCTCCAGCCCGCCTGTTTGTTTTTTATCAAGAGAGAGAGCAGGAAGGTATGGAGTTGTATGGGTGTAGAGGTGAGGAGGAACTAAAAGGAGACGAGAGAGGGGAAACTAGGATCAAAATTTATTGCATGAACAAAATTATTTTCATTAAAATCAAGGTTTAGTGACTCTGATTTGGGAAAATACTAAATTAGCTCTCTTGTTATTATAGAAAGTGATATTTCAAATAACTGATACTTAAAGATGTGGTCAGAGGATGGATTGGGAAAAAAGAAAAATACATCACAGTGTTAGACATATAAAATATATCTATTTAGATTTTTTGATGTTTGTAGTATTTTTCAGTTTTTAAAATCTCCATAATTTGTTATTTCTCACTCTTAACAGATTTATAATTTTGTACAGGTGATTTATTATTTTTCTTTTTCTAGCTATTATCTTTAATTGAAATTTGATTTTTCTTATACAATAAATATATCTTGACTATAGTTTCCCCTCTCTTCACTCCTCCCAGTTCCTTCCTACTTCCCTGCCCTTCGAGATCCACTTCCTTTATGTTTTTCATTAGAAGAGACTAGCTTCTAAGTGATAACAACCAAACATGACAATATAAAATATAATAAGATAAAACAAAAACCATCACATCAAGGCTGGGTGAGGGAGTCTAACAGAAGAAAGGATCCCTAAGAGTAAGCACTAGAATCAGAGATTCACTCAGCAGTCCCATGAAAATACTAAGTTTAAACCTATAACATATTTGTAGACAACCTATAACAGACCTCTGTCAGCCCTGAGCTTGCTCCTTCAGTTTCTGTGAGTTCATGTGAGTCTTCTTCAGTTGTTTTAGAGGGCCTTGTTCCCTTGGTGTCCTCCATCCCCTCTGGCTTTTATACTCTTCTATCTCCGAGAGAAGGGATTTAATGGAGACATCCCATTTAGAGCTGCATTTTCCAAGGACTCTCTCTATATAATGTCTGGCTGTGGGTCTCAGCATCTGTTCCTGACTACCGCAGAAGGAAGCTTCTCTGATGATGACTGAATAAAGGACTGATTTTTGGGTATAGCAGAATGTCATTAGGAGTCATTTTGTTGATGCTTTTTTTTTTGACCAGTAAGTAGTGTTTGGTTTTACTCTAGGCCTCTGGGCTATCTAGTCTCTGATTCTTGGCAACCCAAGCAGTGTCAGATATGGGTTCTGTCTCATGAACTGTGCCTTAAGCCAAACTAGACATTGGTTGGCTACTCCCACAAGTTCTGTGCCACTATTGCCTTAGCATATCTTGCAGAAAGAACAGATTGTAGGTCAAAGGTTTTGCGGCTGGGTTGGTGTTTATGTTTCTCTTTTGGTAGCCTACAGAGCACCTTCCTGTACCAAAGACATTAGAGTGTAGGGATGAGGGCTCCATGAAGGCAACAACTCTACTTCTCCATGTCAATGAATTGTGTGGATGTTGTCTTCAGCAGCAGGGACTCATTGTTAGTTTGTGCAGAGCAACTCATTGTTTTAGTAACAACCTGGGTTTGGGGATTTCCATGAGACCTCCTTGGCCAATGACTCAGTTGAATGCAACCCAGTCTTCCTACTGGAAGCTTTCTTTGATGACAAGACATAGCTGTTTGGGACTCCATATTCCCCATTATTAGGTGATCTCATTTATATATCTTAGGAAAATTCTATTGCACTAGGTTTCCCTCAGATACCCTTCAGCTCCAACTGCCTCACCCCACATTCCCTCCCTTGACTCTATCTCCCTTTTCTCTACCTACGTGATCCTCCAGTTCATATCTCTCCCTCCCCTAGTCCTCCCATAAAAATCTATTCTATTTATCCCTCTTAGGGAGATCCATGTGTGCCTCTAGTCCCTTCCTCTCTATCTAATCTCTTTGGATCTGCAGATTGTAGGTTGGTTATCATGTATTTAATGGCTAATTTATATATAAGTGAATACATATCATATGTATCATTCTGGGTCTGGGTTGTTCCACTCAGGGTGGTTTTTTTTTCTTGTTCCATCCATAGTTCAACAATGACTGTCTCCCAAGGAATGGCCAATAATCTGGTACTTGTTCTGTCCATGATGCTCGATGTCTTAGCAGTCCTAGTCTGATTATAGAATCCCAGAGGATTCCTGGAGAGCTTGTCTTCTGGCTGTGTTGGAATCCAGAAGTAAATTATAATACCAGTGAATGGAGTACAATGGGACAGATAAACTTGCCAGTGAGCGTGAGGTCAAGCAGGTGAAAAGCAAAATTTTCTTGCTTCCATGTCACTTTATGTGAACTACCATCAAATTGCCCAAAATTAGGGTGGGTCTTCCTAATCTAAATAATTCGATCAAGAAAACTTCTCACAATCATGCTCAGTTGCTTGTGTTCTAGTTGATTTCAGATGCAGTTGAGTTGACAATCAATTAGCCCTCAGAGGTATATTAATTTTTTAAAAAATAGAATTTAGCTGCCCAATGCAATGCATGATCATCCATTTAAAAATAGTCTATTTGTTTATGATCTTGTATTCTTTAGAAAAACAAATAATCATTTCATAGTGCAGTCTCAGTTTTGTTTAGCAGTTCTCCTAATAGGCAAGCAACATATATTGGAACGCATGCATACACACACACATGCATCTCCAACAGTGAGGGGTTTTTTTGTTTGCTTGCCTCCTTCCCCCCTTTTTGAGACAGGGGTTTTCTACCTAGCCCTGGTTGTCCTGGAACTCACTATGTAGATCATATTGACATCAAATTCACAAACATCTGACTGTCTCTACCTCATGAGTGCTGGGATTAAAGGCCTTTTTATTTTTTTCCTTTGGTTAAAGATATTTGCTATTTTTTTGTCCCAATTTCTTTATTTTTCTATGATTTTTATTTTCTTTCAGGAAGTTTCTATTTTATTTTATTTATTTAAATTAAAAATACTTTACATATGTGTATGTGTGTGTATATGCATGTGTGTATGTACATATATGTTTGCAGATATCCTCAGAAGCCTAAACTGGGCATTAGAGTCCCTGGAAATGGAGTTGAAAGCAGTTGTTAGCTGCCTGTTATGGGTGTTAGGAACCAAGCCTAAGTCCTCTGCAGAGAAAGCTCTTAAAGAAATTTTTAGAATGAAGCAATTAAGGATCATAGAAGATTTCACAAAATGTAGAGAAATTAGACATCTTGAAAATACAGAATTATGGGGACAAGGTGGTGGCTCAGCAACAGAACACATGTTTGCACATGTGATTCCCTGCATTCAGTCACCAGCACTAACAAACAAACGAGGAGCAGGCAAAACTGAAAGGAATAGTTATTTATGGAGATCTAAATATAGACTTCATTTTCTATTTGGAATGGAGGATGCTATGAATTAATAATGAACTAAGTTAAGAATATTCATTGATAGTACTTGATCTTCAAATGGTTTCAAATGATGTTTTCTGTTTCGCCTAAGTTTTGAATAGAGTCTTCTTATTTATTACAGACTGACCTTGAACTCACAGCATTCTCTGTGTTTCAGCCACCTGAGTGCTAGGATCACCAGAGTGTGCCATTATGCCTGGATCAAATTTTCTTTTTCATGTACTGTTATACAAAAAATTTCTAAGTATAGCATTTTACCTATAACTTCTTCTGATTTATTTGAAGAAAATATTTACTTCATCCCAAAGAAAACTAATTTGTTGATGCATAATTCTTATTATAATTCAACTTGATAAGGTCTTCTTTGCAGTATTTTAAGTATCTTTGCAATGATATTTCTTTGCTAGACTTTTTGGAGGCAGGTACTGTGTTGCTGTTCATGGACTATGTTACCACTGAAGGCCAGATTAAGATCCGTGGTCTAAGCCACGTTGGTGTCAGTGGTCTGTTCTGCCATGAGGGCCGTGAGGGTCTCTGTGGTCTGTGCTGTGGCTGAGGGCCATATTAATGTCTGTGGTCTGAGCTTCAGTTGGAGACTAGGTTCAAGGACCATGCTGCTGCTGATTTCCGTATGGCTGTTAGTGCTCTGTGTTCTTGCAGAAGGCTACATGAATGTCCATCATCTATGCTGCCATCTGAAGTCATGCTGATGTACATGGGCTGGAAAAAAAAATCTCACTGACCCCACTTAGTGCTTCTAGCATGTGCCAGGATGTGCACATATGTATAAAACCATCTACTAGAGCATAAAGTGCATCCCAGGAACTGCATCTGTGAGGCAAACTGACTTACCCTCCACAAGCAATCATTAATATCTTCTTAGCTAGGGGTGGTATTTCATGTGTTGGAATTTTGTCTGCCTTGATTTTGTGCAGATAGTCATAGGGGCTGTTAGTTCATGGGTACTGTCATGTCAAGCAAATACTATTTGACTTCAGATACCCATTATTTCTGAATCTTACAGTCTTGCTGCCCTCTTTTCCAGGTTGGTTCCTGAGATTTGGTTGGAGGGAGTATGGTATGGATAGCCCATTTAGAGATAAGTACTCTACTGCCTCTTATTCTCAGCACTTGACCACTTGTGGGGAAGCATATTAATTGCCATATACTGCAAAGAAAAGCTTCTCTGATGAGAGTTTATAAATACTCTAATCTATGGGTATAAAGGCAAGAATTTGGGAGGCAGTTTATCCCTGTGTTCCTTTAGTAGTCCAATAGTAGTAGTCTCCTGTAAGGCCTGTGACCTAGCCAGACACAGGTTTTTGTCCCAGTTAACTGTACTAGGTGTGAATTCCGTGTTGTGGGTCAGCCCTTACATCCAATCAGAAAGTTCTTGGTTGCTCTCTCACACTTGTGACACCCACTAGTGGGCATTTCTTGTCAGGCTAGTTGGCATTGTGGTTTGAAGAATTCAAATCTGGGTAAGATTGTGATGACTTTTTTTACCCTGGTTATACTGCAGAGAGTCTCCCAGCACAGGAAAGCTACCTGGTAAGGATGTGATATGGGAGGTCCTTCTGTATATGTGTTGCTTTTAATGGTTGATGAATAAAACTGTTCGGGCCAATGGCTTAGCAGAGTAAAACCAGGCAGGAAATCAAAAGACACACACACACACACACACA
>NC_022034.1:1846196-1851164 GCF_000317375.1 Microtus ochrogaster
TCTGTGGGAGAGAGGAGCATGGCATCTGAGCTCACTTCCTCTTCCTCCCAGAATTCTGTTCTGTTTACTCCACCCACCTATGTTCTAACCTATCAGGGCCAAGCAGTTTCTTTATTAGCCAATGACCTTCCTCCATCACTTCTGCTTTTGACATTTATTTTACTTTTAAATTGTGTGTGTGTGCCTATGTCTGTGTTGTACAACCAAAGCATACAATGTCTTTGTCAATAGAAACTTACAAAATACTCAGGATGGACAACTGAGAGCTGTATCTTGTATTGTTTTGGGTGTCTCTGGAGTCTTCCTGACAAATAATTGGTAGGGTGGTAACTTATTCCAACACCAAGACTTCATTTAATAATCCATGTCTTCTGGGAGCAGCCTTCTTCACTAATGTGAGGTACTTCAGCTCAAACTACTTTATTGTTGTACTTTCAGTTTACAACTAGTGGGGTTTCATAATCTTTCTTAATACATTGTTAGTTGTATTAACTTACCTCCTTCCTCCTTCCTACCTTCTCCATCTCCTCCTCACAATCCCCATCCACACTTAAACTTTTAGACCCCAGTATTCTCTGGGGCTTCAGTATTATTCTATGTTCATTCTGAGTACTTCCACTTGACTGTATCATACATTTAATTTTGTAGAGAGTTGGTTTAAAACCTTATTTTAGGAGAATAAATTATTTTGAAGAAGACATATGTAGTGTCTTGTTGTGGGAGGAATTACTACTGGCCTATCAGAAGGCTAGAAGTTGAAGAAGTGCTGTGAGTATTGAATTTGGCTTAGCTGGAGGGCTGAAGAAATAGAGGAGCTTCAGTATTACTTGCCCATCGGTTTAGGACAGTAGGTAAATGTGCATATCCAAAGAAAATTGAGATTCCTCAAACTAATCCAGGGAGAGTTTGATTCTTTCTGTTGTAGGGCAGCTAACTGTGGCAATTTTCTCATTGAAGGACAAGGCAGGGTTATGTAGTAAGCCTGACAATTCAGATCCCACAACTAAGGAAGCCTAGAAATCTGTGTTCTACCTTTTATTTAAAACAAGTGGCTGAGATTTTGCAAAGTAATGACTTACCAATATGAGGAAGAGCTGAGTCTTGACAGATCACCCTTTTGTAAAAGACTAATTTAATTCTTTGCACTGGAAAAACAACACAGCAAACCAGAACTTTTGTTCGTAATTTTCCTTAGTAGATCATTAAAGATGCTCAGTCATATATTTCGAAACACATGTGTGGGTTTGCAAATATAGCATGGTTCTCTGGGTGAGACAGAAGTAAGAAGTGCCCTGCTTAATTATGTAGGTCAGCATAAGCTGGTTGATAAGTTAAAGGAGTAATTTTCATGGCATGTGAAGAAATCTTCCGTATACTATAGAATCCCCTCCACTGTAAAAGGTTTTTACTGTACGTATTTTCTTGAAAGTCTTATTAAAAGTATTACAACAATTCCCATTATTAACACATGGTGTATTTTATACTTCTTTTCGGTGCTCCAGAGAAAGTCTATTACTTGAAATTTGGATGTGGTGTGAAGAAAGCTGCATTGGTTGGTATGACAAAGCTACCCGCTTTAGGAAATGCTTGTCCCTCTAGAGGGCAGTGCTCCACTTCTGCATCCCAAACCCTTGGAATGAGGGCTACCTTCCTGAAAGGCTGGAAGTTGTTCCTGTGGCCTCTCATCACTTCTCATTTCAAAACAGTCATTTAATAAGATAGATTTTGAACAAGAAAATAATCAAGATGATTACAACCCCCATAAGCTAATATTTGATTTGGAATTTTAAAGACAATTTCTTTGTTTTTCTTCTTTATTTTCTAAGAATATGTAGTGGTGCTTAACCTATTCTCATTATTTTATAACTGAGCTCTATTTTCTGCAAAATAAATTTCCTCTACCTCTAAAATCTATTTCACTTAAGGTTTCGTATTTGCCACTAGACATTCTAATGAAACAAAAAATTTAAAAGTACAACTAAAATAAAACCCCAGAGAATTCTGTGTGTCTTCTGGTTTCAATTTTATATTTTCTCCCCATAACTCTTGTTATTTATAGTTTCCCTTAGCCTTTTAAATCTAGACATAGAAACTGGTGAAATAATTGCAATAAACTTTATATTTATTATTATTATTATATTTTAGATGATTCCTCTTGTTCCATAGCCATCGTCTTTCTTTCTTTTATTTCTCTTCCACTTTGTGTCTTCCTCCTCCTTCATCTTCCACCTCTTCTTTTAAAATTTTCCTTGAAACAAATAGATTTCTTAAACAAAAATATCAGTCTCTTTTATCTAGCCTGTTCACTTCATTCTCTTTTTTAAAACAAATACAGAATTTATTAGTGTGACAGGCAGAAATCTATGATCATCCTAAAGATTTCTGGACCTTTATGTTTGCTGCAAAGGGACTCTTTAGAGATTGTTTTTCTAAAGGAACTCACTTAGCCACAAGAATGATTTAAAATATGTGTCTTGTATTCAGAGCCAGAAGCTCGGTAAGTATATTGAAAAAGTAATGGGTTTTCTGTTTAAGAGAGGGTCTTCATAGATGGTTTTGTACTTGAGAGGAACCTTGAGGCAATGACCTTACAGTGGCCTCTAGTGGTTGAGAACACTCCCTAGTAGAACAGAAAACCAGTGCCCAGTTCTATAAACACAAGAAAATGAGTTCTGCCCAAACCAGTAATCATGGAAATAGACCCAAGCTGCAGATGAGAATGAATCTCAGATAGTACCTTTATTTCAGTTTTGTGATACACCGAACAAACTTTAGTCATACTTAGACTTTGGACCTTTAACAACTGTAAGATAATAGCTAGGTATAATGACTAGGTAATATTTTAAGAATATAAAGTTGTTATGCAGTGGTAGAAACCCAGTAGAATGTAAGTAAAGTTCTTTAATATCATGTGTGTAAGGGGTTTCTTGAAAAGTGCAAGCTGTCACATGATTATATCTGAAACAACAGTGCTCAGAAGTTACGGTGGTTTGCCTATGTGCCACTCCCTTCTCCTACAGTATTTTCTGTTGGGTTGATCTCATGCCGAACTCCACAGGTAAGACTCAGTGAGGTCCCACCATTTAGAGCACATCACTCCAAGAAGATGTGCCCAAAACTCTTCTAAACTGAATAAACCTTGGGGCATTTGGGCAGGAGTGTGAGGGTATATGCTTTCCTTTCCTTTTGAGCTAGTTGATGTGAATACTGAGGTTTATGGGTTGTAAAAATTCAAAGGCAATTCTAAAGTTTCTCAGAGACTTCTGGGTTGTACTTGAATGTTTAGTGATACACACAGGCAACCAAGGAATGTTGAGAGTGGGAGAAATAGTCTTCCCTAGGGAAGAACATGCCAGTTGGTTACCAAATGATTACTCTGAAAACAAACATAAATAGCTTTATATAAATTGAGCTAGTTGTATTTATGTATTTAACAGCCATTAAAGAAAAAGAGGTCATGGACTTGGGAAGACCAAGGAGGGTACATGGAAGGGTTTGGATAGAGGAAATGAAAAGGAAAAAAATGTAATTATATTATTCAAAACTTATTTCTTTTAGGAAAGAATATTAAGTGAATACATAAAGACCAAAAGTATTAAAATACTTTTACATTTCATTCAGTCCAAGATTAATATAAATGTTCTCCCTGACAGTTCAGTTATTTTTGACAATAAATCTTTCTCTTACTTTAAAAACAGTTGATTCTTGCATTGAATTTATTTTTCACAACTAAAGAATATATCAACTTATAGGCTAGCCATGGTCTCCTTGATTTGCATGAAACCTTTCTTCATCTTTTAAGAGAATATTTTCTCGGTAAGTGGTAAGTGACTCTTGCTACTTATATATTTCCTTTAGTTTTTGCCTAGTCTTTTAACTCTACATATAAAAATTGGTAAAATAATTGTAATGAATGTTATAATATTTATTATTATTACAACATAATGGAACAATTCAGAAAAATCTGAGTTATAGTTTTCATGACATATCTTTGAAGAACATTTATTATTTGTTTTTAAATTTTTTTCTTTTTTCTGTTTTGCAATTTTTAAAAGCTGTATACAAAGTTATAGGCTTTGTTATATTTTCATATATATATACCAGGATAATTCGTTGTTATTTACCCCATTTCATAATTTGTTTTTATTTGCCTTCTGTTATGCTCCCTGCTGATTCCTCTTTCTCTACCTAATAGTCCCTACATCTGCTGAAATGCCTTTGAAATTTGTATTTATTTATTTGCTGTCAATAGAGTGTAAACTCTTTTGTTTCAAGATAGTGAAAGAATAAATTATCCAATTTTCAGTAATCAACACTGTAATTGCCTATAATTTTGTCAATGGAGACATGCTGGAGTTAGTTACATGTAAAACAATGTTTTGTCTTGTGTAAAGATGAAAACAATTTGTATTGTTAATTTTTTATTGAGTGTTTATTTATAATAATAATCTTATCAGTAGAGAATAATAGTTCATAATATAACACCTTTTAAAAATATATATTTTTGATATTTTTAATTATGTCTATATGTAGGGGGGTGCCTATCTGCACTTGAGAGAAGGTGCCTGCAGTGGCTAGACATGTCTGGTTTCTGAAAAAGTTGAGTTACATTGGTAGTAAGCTATTTGATATGGGTACTGGCAACCAATCTCAGGTTTTCTAGAAGAGCAATTGATAACCATAGAGTCCATTTCCCCAACTCAAAAAAGCCTTTTAAACATTGTAAAAATACCTTTAAAATGAGTTTAAATTTTATGTTTGAGTGTTTGAATTAAAAGTTTGTTTCTTGGTATGGGTCTGTATTCTGTCAATTATATTTTAAATACATATTGCTTGGTCAGTAGCCAGGCAGGAAGTATAGGCAGGACAACCAGACAGGAAGTAGAGGTGGGTCAATGAGAACAGGAAAATTCTGGGAAGGAGGAAGCCCATTCCTCTGCAGTCCTGATCTGACCACAGAAGCAGCAA
>NC_022034.1:1852463-1860082 GCF_000317375.1 Microtus ochrogaster
TTAAGTGGTGTGATTGAAGGGGAATATGTGCAAAATATGTTGAGCAAATGGATGTCAATGTAAAGGGTAGGAAGAGGCCGAGAATAAAGGACACCAAATGTGTGCTTTCAGTTCATGAAATTGTGTATAAGAATTAAAAACTGGCTTTTGGTTTGATTATGAAATACTTTGCTTAGGTTTTTGTGTTTAAATACTTGTTATCAAGTTTGTGGAACTATTTTAAAAGGGGAATTATTAGAAAATAGATCTTCTGTGAAAGATGTGGTTCATTCGGTTCGGTTCTTGAGGCTCTAGAGATTAGCTTAGGTGCTGTCCATTTTGCTTCTTGATTTCAGGATCAATGTGACCAACAACTTCTACTGCTTTTGTCATGCCTTCCTCAACTTGTTGAACTGTATACCCTCAAACAAGACAAAACAAAACAAAACAAAACAAAAAAACCCTCATCTTACATCAGTGTAGTTGTAGGCTGCTTGTATGTTTTCTGGCTGCCCAGACATGAAATTTCACACAGAAACTGTATTAATTAAAACACTGCTTGGCCTATCAGCTTATGCATATTTTTAGCTTGCTCTTATATCTTAAATTAACCTATCTCTATTAATCTGTGCATCAGCACAAGGTTGTGGCCTACTTGCAAAGTTCTGGCATACTTCAGCAGGAATCTTTCTCCTTCAGCAGCTACATGGCATCTCTCTGACTCCATGCTCTCTCCATATCTTTTTCAGCCTGGCTATATTCTGTTAAGCCATTGGCCGAAAGCAGCTTCTTTATTAACCAATGGCAATAAGACATAATTGCAGTATATAGAGGAGAATCCCACATCTTATCAAGTTGCTTTTTGTCAGTTATTTGGTTACAGTAACAAGAAATTTAACTAATCAGAAAATAGGTACCAGGATTGGATTTTTTCTTTTATAAATACGACAATGTGGTCCATAGACCTTTGAACTAGTTTTTAAGTGGAAAACTTAAAGAATTAATAAGAAAACTCATCGAATGTTGTTAGCATAGCTTTTATAAGACAGAATGCTGAGAGAAATGTAGACATTAGGCCTGGCTCATAATGTTTCAGAGAGTAACAAAGACTCTATTGAAAACTGGACTAGAGAGCCCTTTTTGTCTTTAGTTAAAAACATATAGGCATTTAAGAAACAATAATAAAATAAAGTAAAATAAGATAAAACAGAAACAAAAAGATCAGAATATGACAAAACAGAAGTAAAAGAGTCAAAGAAAAAACACAAACACATAGATGCAGAGACACACATGTTCACACATTCAGGAATCCCATAAAAAGCACAAAACTGGAAAGCATAATATATACATACACAATCTGTAAGGTTTAAAAAAAACCCAACACTATGAGAAAAAGAACCTCCAAAGATGTCACTGAGAGATCCTATGTTTTACAGATAGGAGAGATGAAGATCTGAAACTACCCCAAATCACTCAAGTCCAGATGATTCCAACATGAGCTGCAGATGCTGGAAACAGAGTGGCAGTTTTGATACTTGCTCTGCTAGATTTCTGCCTTAGTTTTGTTCAATACTTTGTTAAAATATTTTATTTTATTTATGTGCATGTCTGTCTTTGTTAATGAATGCCATATGTGTGAAGAGTCTTGCAGAACCCAAAAGAGAGTGTTGGATTCTTTAGAGTTGGAGTTTCTTGTAGTTAAGAGTCACCTAATATGGGTGGTGGAAATTTAATTCCAGACCTCTGGAAGTACAGCAAGCTCCGAGTCATCATTCCTTCCATGGCTCAACCTTTCCTTGCTACATCTTGTTGCTCATGTTTTAAATTGGAATGTTCATTTTATGTCATTGTATCTTAGAAGTTATGCTTTTATTTTTATAGGGAATCATGATTGACAAGTTGCTTAAAATCTCAGAAGATACTTGTACTTTGTACTTTTGAATACTATTGGAATTGTTAAAGACTACAGGGATTTTTGAATTTGGAATTAGTGCATTACATTATAAGATGGGTGTGATTCTATGGCACCAGGACCAGAAATAAATGGTTTGAATGTAAAATATTTCACACAGGCTTATGGGTGTGGAGTATTGGTGCCATTTAGTGACAATGTTTTGGAAGGTGGCATAACCTTTTGGAGGTAGAGCCTAACTGAAAGAAATGGGTCACTAAAGGTAGGTCCTAAGATTTCAGAGCTGGGTCTCACATTCCTGGCTACAGAAGCAATGTGACTGGTTGCCTCAAGCTTCTGCTTTCATGCTTCTCCTACCATGACAGGCTGTATTGCTTCCAATCGTAAACCTGAACAAACCCATCTTTCCTTAAGTTGCTTCTTATGAGGTATCTGGTCATAGCAACAAGAAAAGTAACTTATACAAATCCCTAAACAAAAGAAAATAAATTTTATATACTGTAGCCAGAGGTCAAGATCATTGGTTGAGCTAATGGATCAAATAATAGTATGGATGTCATATTAATTATAATTTGTAAAGGCTACTATAACACCAAAGTACATACTATATTGCTTAAGGAACAAAAGGATTTTGTTCTAGGAGCTAGAAATCCATAATAAAGAAGAAGAATAAGGAATTCCCAGGCTGTTTTTCACGGAGGGCTTTCCACTTTGACTTACAAATATGTTTTCTTCCTACTTTTTCCATCTGTGTATTACTGTGTTCTAATTTCTTATAATTCATATTGGCTAAGGTGTACCATATTGGCCATGCTTCATTTTCAGATCTTTTTAAGATTCTAAGGTATCAGGGTCAGAACTTTAACATTTAAGTTTTGAAGATGCACTCAGCCCATAATCTATATCCCTTTAAGTTTTCTACAAACCTAGTTTACTAAGGTGGCTAGGAATAGAGAAGTGACTAGATAGAACAATGAGAAGATTCATTACAATGGGTATTTTGGATTATAAAGGAGAAACATTTAAAAACACTTGTGTTGACAAAAAAGACACAATAAGAAAACACTATCACTTCCTTGTGCTCTGCTAGAGGATGATGGGAGTCACAGTAAATGTGTTTTTAACTGAAGGGATATAATTAGGAAGAAAAATTCTGGTATTATTCCTCAGAAAAGTAATGAGTGCCTTAAGTGCAATACTCATTTAGATGTCTGTTTTAGCAAACATTTTGAACAACCCTCGGATTTCAGTAAGCTTTAGTTCATACTGTAAAGATTAAATTGCAATCGTGCAAGAAATGGATTTGTGCTTCTCAGTGCTTACTCCAGAAGCCAATGCTTGGGTAAGCAGAGAGAATAGTAGAAATCCTTGGTCTCAACCCATTTTCTATGGCTTTTTATAGTTAACCCATGATTTCCCCTTGAGTATAAATTTTACTGTGAGGTTGATATAAAGGAAAAGTATCAGATGAATATGAAATTATTATCCATAATTGGTGATTAGAGTTGAGGGTTGAGGCTGGCTGACGGAAGACTCAGGGATGTCTGTCTTCTGGCAAATGAGAGAGTCTGTCTCAAAGGAGGTGGACAGTGTTCTTGAGGATGACACCTGTAGTGGCCCTTGGCCTTCTCACACGCATCTCCCTCATATGCACACACTACAAGAACATATACGCACACACTTGGGTAAGAAGTAATATAATAATGGCTAGCACCATTCTTGGATCAAAACCAGATACAATTATTATCTTTCAGATGTATAACTTGTTTTGGAGGATATGTTAGTGAATAAAGTGCATGGACTAAGACATAGCAACCATTTTGTGTAACCACAAAGAACTGAAGGTTGGCGATGCTCTTCAATGCTTATATTTAGTATCTATAAGCAGTTGGTTTCAGATTTAGTAATTTCCTTCTGAATAATGAAGCTTACATCCATTAGCCTATTTTTTTTAAATCACCAGGTTATTTACCTAACACTTTAGTTAATCAGAACCTGTGTTCTATGTTGAACATGTTTTCCTTGCTGGAAGTCTCTGGGTTAACAATCAGGACACCAAGAATTGAGCTTGTTATTCTCTCTTATATAAATATAATATTACATGTAATTTATCTATCACCTTACTTTACTGGATGTGGCAGATAAAATGCCTTGCTTTACTGGAGTTCAGTATGGCAGAATTTCACTGTTCTACTGCAAGAGGAGAGTGTTGCCTGTTACAAGGGAAGGAAAGGAAATAGTATATTTTTAAAGTGCACATTATGCTTCAAATATTTATATAAGAAAGAATAACAAGCTCAATTCTTGGTGTCCTGATTGTTAAGATGAATATGCAACTCCCCAGTCCTTGTTTCCATTATGCTAAATTATTCGATGACAGACACATTTCATAATTAGGACTTTTTAGCATTTTTTTGGGTGATGCTTGATAATACTTAAATCAGATGTTTGTTTTACAGTAATCTTCACATGAAATTTGAACCTCAACTCTTACACTTGAAGACTGTTTTTGGTCACCTACTAACTTACTTGTTTTACTTGAGGTTTATAATTCTGAATATGGATAGTTCAACAAACACAACTACTATTTTATTGCTGAGGCAAGAATTTTCATTGCTCCTAAACAAATATTGGATGGCAAGTCTGCATCACCAAAATGTTTAAAAGCATTAGTATTTTCATAATAGTATATATGTCATTTTATTTATAAATATTCTAGAAAATAGTTAATGTGGTTAAACACATTAAATGCATGAAGTAGGAAAAATGAACAATTGATATTTATCTACTTTATTTGTTAAAGAATGTATATTATTTTGATAAACAATCAAAAATAAGTACTTTTCCAAATTCAATTAAATTTAATAAAAAAGAGTTTATTTCCTTTCTTACTCATGAGATTGTAGAATTAAAAGAGAGAAAGCAAAAAAGGAAGAAAGAAGATTTATGTATGTAAGCGAACAACTTGGGAGCACTAGTAACCTTTTTGCATCAGGAGATAAAAAGGCTAAATTTTCATTAATTTTAATTTTAGATTTTTGCTTTATATGTAATTCTAGACCATTATCACCATTGAATGTTTGTGTCTTCTACTAAACTATAACCTTTAATGTGAGCTTTGTCTTTGATGTTTGCTTAAGTTCCCAGATGTTTCCTTAACACAAAACTAATATGTAGGAAAGTTTTCAGAAAAAACAAAACAAAACTTTTCAGATCTTTTTATTGTTGTTAAAGCAACTCAACTAAATAATATGGCCTATGAAATTGCTTCATCTTAACTCAGGGACAAAAGAAGAATGCTACTTTGGAGAATGCTATCATATATCAAATGTTTTCATTCTTTGCCAAGTTTACAGATCACTGTTTTGTCACCTGAGTCTGTCAGTTTGCAGATGTGAGTTCTCAGCAACCACATTGTGCTTGAAACCATCCAGGGAGGCTTTACACATTATCTGCCTGTTACTATTTCCTGAGCAAGTTCTTTACTTTCAGAGCAGAAAAATTCGCTAATTAGAGACTCTGCTTTGTCACTGAGATTGTCCTGTCCAAGAGCTTCCTGCTGTGATCTGAGGCATTCTTCTCATTAGCGTTAGCTGTGCACGGACCACAACTAAGAATAAGGTGCTGTCTAGCATTTCTGTGTGGTGAACTTTTAGCTCACTACACAGCTCATCTTTAATGGGCTTTAAGAAGACAGGATGAGAGATACTTGCCAGTTTTTTAGTATTTCATTTACTACTAACCCATGACTTCCCATGCTAGGATAATATAACAAACATAATGAAAAAATTAGTAAAATTTCAAACTCTTTAAAAATGTCCAAGAACAATTTTAACAAAAAAAATACTTGCCAACATAATTAAACTTCACTTTTGTGAAAGAAAATCTTGTAAGAAAATAATTCCATTTTTCTTTTGATTTAATTTTTGAGGGTAACCCAAAGTTGGCTTACTATTAAACTACATCATATCATGTGAGTTTTTCTTCTTTGCTTAAGGGATAGTATTTGTAGCTCCTTTTCAGGTTGACAGTTTGTTACACAACTATAAGAAAAGAAAGGTTAAATCAATTGGCAGACCTTGTGCTCTTGAATTTTCAAAGAAATTTCATGTGGGAGTAATTTAGGATTCACCCATTGTATTCACAGAGCCCATTCCTTGATTGCAGTTTGATTGTCGCCTCCTTTTTGCTTTCTTCATTTAGAGCAGGGGGTTGGCAGAGATGATGTAGAGTCTTGTTTTGTTAATGACGGATCGATCATGGATCTATATATCTGTATCTATCTATGTATCATCTACCTATATCTATCGTCTGTCTGTTATCTGTGTATCTATTTGTAGACCATATTCATGCATTTGACTGGTTGATTCACAGGTTAGTTTTAGACATAGGCTAGTTCTACGAGTTTACTGCATTTTTTTTTCTCTTTGAAAATATATTTTAAAAATTTAAACAAATATACAGTTCTCATCCTCTTGAAGGAGGTATGTCTCATAAGGGATTTCACGTTTCAGGACCATATGATTATACTGAAATAGCATCATGTTGATTGACATTTTAGTTGTGGAATTTATGATATCTTTGGTTTTGGTGGCCCGTGTTCTCAAATAAACTGATTGAACATGGGTAAAGTAGATAGTGTCTCAAAATTAAAAAAAAATAGTTATGTCAAATGTCAGAATTATTGAATTCCAGAAGAAAAATTTTATTTTTCATTAATATTTTTAGTATGCTTCCTTCTGAAAGCACACACGTACTCTCCAGCCCACATGCACACATAGACACATCCACACATGAGAGAAAGATTGCTTCTAAATGACATGAAATAACGTATTTACATACTCATTAGCTTAAACGTTTTAAAATTTATGTTGATATTTCTTAAAAATTTTGTTCATTAAGGAGTCATTTAAACTTTTTTTTTGAAGAAGCAAATGATAAGCTATCAGATTGCTAAGGCTGTTTTATTAACAGGGTCTGAGTTTTTATATTTAATTTTAGTTTTCTTTGAAGTTTCTTCCTTCTTTCCTTCCTTCTTTCCTTCTTTCTTTCCTTCCTTCTTTCCTTCCTTCTTTCCTTCCTTCCTTCCTTCCTTCCTTCCTTCCTTCCTTCCTTCCTTCCTTCCTTCCTTCCTTCTTTCCTTCTTTTATTTTTAGAATCAAACTATGTAGTTCAAACTTATCAGTGACTTGGGATCTTCTTGCTTCAGTCCGTGAAATGCTGAAACTATATTCATACCCCATAATACCCAAGTTGTTGTGGTTTTAATGATCTACATATGTGGATATATGTCTGAATTTGTGCCTTTACATGTTTGTTAATGCCCCTGGAGGCCAGAATAGGGTACCCCATTCCTTAGAGCTGGAATTATAGATCAATTTGTATTTGAGAACACAGGCCACCAAAACAAAAGATATCATAAATTCCACAACTAAAATGTCAATCAACATGATGATATTTCAGTATATTCAATATGGTCCTGAAACGTGAAATCCCTTATGAGATATACCTCCTTCAAGAAGATGAGAATAATTGTGATCTGCTTGACATGGGTGCTAGGAACTGAGCTGTGATTTCTCTTAAGTGATGAGTCATTTCTCTATATCCCTGAGTTTATATAATTTTATCCATAAATTTGTCCAACATTAAGACATAATTCTGGCTTACAAACATGTTCATGCTTTTCTGAGAGGAGAAATGCTAGTTATGAGATGGCCGTCTTTTTTTT
>NC_022034.1:1860182-1860974 GCF_000317375.1 Microtus ochrogaster
TCCTTGGACTTCCCACAGGGCAGGGAACCCTGATTGCTCTTCGGGCTGAGGGGGGGAGGGACTTAATTGGGGGAGGGGGAGGGAAATGGGAGGCGGTGGCGGGGAAGAGACAGAAATCTTTAATAAATAAATAAATTAAAAAAAAATAAAAAGATAAAAAAAGGTATAGGAGTAAGGTAAGGAGGGAGGGAGAAAAGAGAGATAGGGGTTAGGAAAAATATATACTGATTTCTAGGTAAATTATTTGTTGAGAGTAAAATGAATTACTTGATAGGAAGTGGGAAGTGCTGCAAGAATAGACTGTAGCTTATACAAAGGAATTTTCATCTGCTCCCCATCAATTTAAATACAGGCTGAGACATCCAGTCCTATGGACCAAACAACTATTTTATTCTTAGACTTTCTGTCAAGAGACAGTGTTAGAATAGTCAGACCATAGCCTGTAAGCCCTTCTAATAAATTTTGCTTTTATTATAAGGAGTGGGCCAGTGTAAAGGAAAGTGAAAGAAGGAAGAAACAATCTCGATAGGTGATATTGCCCCCTTTCTAATTGAGTCTTTTGGAGACATTCTAGAAGTACAAATAAGCTGGTGGGCATTACAGTGCTATAACAGCACTATTTCGTAGGCATTGTGGTGGAGGCAGATTTGTGACATAGTAATCCAAACGAGTATCTCAAGGCCTTTGGGCAGTGATGAGAAGCTCATGTATAGGAAAGAGAAGAACCCAACCCTGTTGAAAGGAGGCTGTGAACTCAAGAACAATGGCAATGGGTTTTTGATCCTACTGCAC
>NC_022034.1:1861164-1867351 GCF_000317375.1 Microtus ochrogaster
AAAAAAAGAAAGGAGGCTGTGGCAATTTGATGAGCTCTCACTAATGTTTACATTACATAGCATAGAAATTTAAGCACTCTATTATCAGTTTTAGAATTACTAGAGCAATACAATTAACTTTAATTTGTTCAAAAAGCTTTGTTAATGAAAGTAATTCTCATTTTGTAAGCAGGTGGAGTTTCTTTGTCTTTCAGTGTAAAATAGGGTAATTGGTTTAAGAATGAGTTTTAGTTATTTGAGGGTCTGGAAAACACCTGAATACATATTACAAAAGCCAAACAAAAATTGAACTTAACCCTAAATATTTTTTATAGTCATGCTCTGACTAATTTTGTGTGTCAACTTGATCCAAGCTAAAGTCATCAGAGAGGAAGGATCTTCAATTGAAGAAATGCCTCCATGAGGTCCAGCTGCAAGATATTTTTCTCAATTAGTGATCAGTTGGGGAGGGCACAGCTCATGGTGGTTGGTGCCATTCCTACATTGGTGGTCTTGGGTTCTATAAGAAAGCAGCCTGAACAAGGCATGGGAAGCACACCAGTATGCAACACCCCTCTGTGGCCTCTGAATCACCTCCTGCCTCCAGGATCCTCTTCCATTTGAGTTCCTGTCCTAATTTCCTTCAGTGATGAGCAGCAATGCTGAAGTGTAAGCCAAATAAACTCTTTCCTCCCCAACTTGCATTTTTGTCACGGTGTTTCATCACAGCAACAGAAATCCTAAGACAAGTGAAAATGTCTGATTAGTGGTGGGAATCAGCACAGCACGTGTCTGAACAGAAAAAAAGCAAAGTTATTCTTTGCATATATGATGTGTTTTCAATTTAAAATGTTACCAAAGGATTTTATTCAAGAAAGGTCTGTTTGATATAGCACCTGAGATTTCCCTCCATGAGAGCAGCTGGGAGGTAGAGGGATCTACCCAAGGAAAGTTCATGGTCTGTAACCTTATGTTTTAATTTATTGACAGAACACACTGAAATCAGAAGATTTGTAGATATGATCAACTTTCTTTAGAAACTTTAGTTTTGAGGAAATTGTGCCTAATGTTCCCATTTTTTTCCAATGAGTAGTTTTGGAATTAATAAATTTTGTTGGCCTAAAATTTAAAATATGAATAGTTTCCTTCAAATGAGCATGTTAAAAAACACATTAAAGTTTGGCAACATTACTTAGCTCCTCAATACTTAAGGTATCCAGGAATAAGAGTAAATTTTTATCTTCAGTACAATGCCAATTACACAGTGAGAAGTAACAGTGTTGGTTGCTAATAGATTCTCCTGAAACTGATGATTAAATTACATGATATTATCTTTTAACAGCTTCCATAATCAGTGGCAGCGCCTCCTCTTTGTGTACTAAGATAACTAATGCAATATAAGATGTGACATTAAAGCAAAACTGGTCGTAAGAAACAGAATTCTATTAAATTAACAATTATAGTATTTTTTATTGAAACCATCTAATCACTAATTCAGCATCATGACCACAATACTTTTGGAAAAGTAATTTGCAATTGTAATAGAGTTCAATCATTTTATTTAATTTCCTGTAGCTTTCTTTTCACAAATACACTTGCTTGTCTAGCTGTATATAAAAAAGTCTTTTGTTTAGGTAATTTTCTTTTAAAATATTCCAGGTTACAGTATATCATTTGAGTTTCCAGGGCTTTCGTTATTGTGTTTCTAGTCAAACCTTTTATCAAGTGGAAATGCTTTTAAACAATGATACTAAGTGGTGGAATTAAGTATGCTTTTAAACAAAATAAAATTGGTACATATTTAGTCTGATTACTTATAGTTATCTGGTAGCTAACTTTTAAGTTGAGAGGTTGTGCTGGCTAGTTTTTGTTAACTTTCCACAACTGGAGACAGCCAGGAAGAGGGAAACCTCAAGTGAAGAATTGCCCTCTCAGGATGTCAACATGTCTGTGGGGCTTTCATGATTGTTAATTTAGAGAGGGATCAGTGCAGTCTGGGTGGTGCCACCTCTGGGCAGGAGGTCCTGGGTTGTCTGAGGTAGCTGAACAAGCCTGGGACAAGTCAGTAAGCAGTGTTCCTCAGTGGTACAGCTTCAGTTCTGGACTCTAGGTTCCTCTTTGGTTTCCCTTGGTGAAGGATTGTGACCTGTAAGCCATAGAAATCCGTTCCTCTCCAAGTTGGTTTTAGTCAGTGCTTTATCAAACTAACAGAAAGCAGACTAGGAAGGGACTATAAGAAAGCATATAATTATAACTTTTTATTTGGTGACAAAATACTTCTCCAAGTTGCGTATTATTCATAAACCTGGAGATGAATGTAGATTAATTCAGTGTCATATAAAAAAGTGTTGCCTGGAATTATTCAGAATTGTCATATGCTTTCAATAATGTAGAAATTTAAAGAACTGTTTCAGTTTAGAATTTGAAGATTTCTATCTTTTCTCTTCTTCCCCTGTTTTGTTTGCTTGTTTATTTATTCATTCTCTCTCTGTTTCTGATTCTTTCTGTTTGTTTCTAAGGGAAAAGGGATGCTGAGTGCCACAGCATGCATGTAGAATCAGAGGACAACTTGTGGGTCCCTAGTTCTGAACTAAGGTCATTGGGCTTGGTGGTAAGTGCCTTTATCTCATGAGCTGTAGCAGCAGGCTGCTTGTTGGTTCCCAGCCACTTAGCCCCAAATTGTCACACAGAAACTGTAATAATTAAATCACTGCTTGGCCCATTAGCTCTAGCTTCTTATTGGCTAATTCTTACATATTAATTTAATCCATTTCTATTAATCTGTGCCTACCAGCAAAGTTTCAGCGCATCTGTCTCCAGAGGCAGCTCCATGGCTTCTCCCTGACTCTGCCCTTCTTTCTCCCAGCATTCACTTTAGTTTTCCCTGCCTAGCTCTTTCTGCCCTGCTTTGCTCAAAGCAGTCCTTTATTAACCAATGGTATCCACAGCATACAGAGGGGAATCCCACATCAATGAGCTACCTTAGATGCTCCCATTTAGGAATTTAAAGATGTATCTTTCTTTTACAGTATCTACAGACACTATAATGTACTTACAAAATACATTTTTGGGGGGCCACCAGAACCTTTATATTTGTGAAGAAAAGATTTAAAAACATCAAATTATGAGATAGGCATATGATAGTCATTATTATTAGCTTGGTGCTTTCAGTAAATATCTATTGGATAAGTGAATTGATTTTAGATACAAAGTATATTACTGTGATATGTTGATATATTTATTTTTTTTTAATATTCCTCTCTCCCTCCTTCCCTGCCTCCCCCCCTTTCTGTGTGTGTGTGTGTGTGTGTTGGACTTACCTCTTGTTTAAAAATAAATTTCATCATCTTGATTACCAAAGTCAGATATCTCACTTATATTTGTTTAGGGATTAAGGCATATTTACATAAATAAGAAAACATTTCCTGTTAGAGCTTTTGAGTATTATTTTCTTAATGAGGCATATTCTGTGGGACAATGGTCTGTACCCTGTCACTTGAATTTTAAATAAACACTGATTGGTCAGTAGCTAGGCAGGAAGTATAGGCAGGGTGACCAGGTAAGAAGTAGAGGTGGAGAAATGAGAATTTCGGGGAAGAAGAAACAGTCAGTCTGAAGTCATCACTCGGACATAGAGGAAGCCAGACACAGAGCAAGCAAGATGTGACTGCCACTCTGAAAAAAATACCAAGCCATGTGGCTAACACAGACAAGAATTATGGGCGAATATAAGTTATAAGAGTCAATAAGAAGCCTGAGCTAATAGGCCAATCAGTTTATAATTATTGTAGACCTCTATGGGATTTCTTTGGGACTTAATGACTGCGGGAATCGGGCAGGACAGAAGCCTCAGTCAATAGGCATAGGATTTCTTCATCCCTGCAAGTTTCTTAGTTTTGTTAAAAATTATCAGAATACTTTCAGTTATGGTTCTGCTCAGGGAAGATTTAAAAAAAATCAATTCAAAATTGCCTCAGTTCCTCCCCTTTGACTCTCAAGAGTGAGGAGAATATCAAATATTTTCAGTGATGGTTTATGTTTTGTATGCTAAAGAGAAAACTTCCAGTGGTTTCACTGAAGTAAAATGCCTGGCCTCCATCCCCAAGATTCACTTTCTTTGCAGGAGAGTACCCAGATGGAGAAACCCTGAGAGCTTAAGAAGGGACTTCACAGCAGGTAAAAACAGTGGTAGAAAGGACATATTTTTTTTACTGGTGTTAACTAGCAATTTCTTATTTTTGATAAAAAATAAATATAAGTTCATATAGAATTTACCCATTTACATTTTTTTCTCTTTGGTGCCAAATAGTCTAAAAATTGCCCTTGAGGAAGGAAGCATAATGCTTCCTTTTCCTCTGCCCTTTTCCTAGCTTTAAAAAAAAATCCTTTTGCTGCCAAATTTGAATGGAAAATCATTTTATTGCCAGTTGGCAACTTATGTGACTCTTGGCCAGGAAAGCCATTTAAGCAAATTTGAAATCTGCTTAGATTGTCAGAGCTGTGTGTGTAGGTGTGTGTGTGTGTGTGTGTGTGTGTGTGTGTGTGTGTGTGTGTAAAAGTCTGAGTTACATGCTATCTTTTCCAACACACTCTCACATAGACCCTATTTCACAGACACCAATATAAAGGAGGCACCCAGAGAGGATTCTCAGGGTCCCCCTTGTGAACCCCATATTGTAAACCAGAAGAGAATATTCGTACTATTAGCACACATTAACTGAGCATTAACTATGTGCCAGGAATTCCACTAAATCCTCAAGTGAGGCTTTAATCTTCACAATAAACTATGAGGAATTTTGTTATTATTCCAACTTGATAGATAAAAGACATAACTGATAAACTAGGTAATTTACTTAAACTCAGATTGTTAGTTAAAATTCAAATACTGTGTGTCAAACTTTAAAGATTTATTTTGATTTCAAGTGTGCATGTGCGTGTTCAGGTGAGTATAACAGGTTTCCCTGGAGATGGGGTTATGTATTTTTGAGCTATGGGGTATATTCTAGTAATAAAACTTGGGTCTTCCATAATGTCAGTACGTACTCTTAAACACTGAGCCATTTTCCACCTCCTGTCTTTGACTTTAAAGTCCAATATAATTAACATTTATTTATTTTGCTAGTCCTTACTCTATAATTCATGCTGGTCTCAAACTCAGTATCTTCTTACCTTAGCCCCATGAATGCTAGGGTGTTAAAATTCCACCCAGAAACTTCTACAGCTGATAAACAATTCTACATAAGTAATAAGATACAAAACTAACATACACAATAAAGTAAACATATAAACATATAAAATAAATTAAACAAAAATAACAAACAAACAGAAATAATCAGGGAAAAATAGTTTTCACAATAATCTAAAAAATATATTAGGGTAACTCTAGTCAAGCCAGTGAAAGACTTATATAATAAAAACTTTAAGATTTTGAAGAAAGAAATTGAAGAAGATACAGGAGATAGAAAAACCTACCATATGCTCATAGATTGGTAGGATTAATGTAGCGAAAATGACCATCCAACCAAAAGAAATTTACAGATTCAATGCAATTCTCATCTAATTTCCAACACAATTCTTCCCAGAAATTAAAAAGTCAATTTTCAAATTCAGATGGAAACACCAGAAACCCAGGCTCACTAATAGAATAATGAATGAGAAGAGACGTGCTGGAGGTATCATCACTGCAGTCCATCTGTGTTGCAGGATACTTGATCACACTGTGTAAACATGTCTTTGTTTTACCTCACCTTTTAAAGGCACCTTCTGATTCGTTTACTAAAGTAGTAAATGACCAATAACTAGCAGGAGAGGCTAGGCGGGATTTCAGGGGAGTGTGAAAGCTCGGGAAGAATCAGGGAGGTGGGTTTTGTCAGATGTACAGTATGGAGGAGAGGTAACAAGCCTCATGACAGAACATAGATTAATATGATTAGGTTAATATAAGTTTGTGAGAATTAGTTTGGAACAAGCCTAAGCTAAGGCCAAGCTTTCATACTTAATAAGAACTTTCCATGTCATTATTTGGGAGCTGGTATTCCAAAGAAAGGCTGACTTTAGCACCCCATGTTGGGTGCCAGATGTTGCCTTTTCATTGGCTTAGCAGCTACACCTGAATCTGCTGCTATTAACTACCACCTGTAACTGAAAGTTTCTCTCCTGACCACCAGTTTCTGAATAACAGCTCTGAGGCTTAATATTAATTACAAAC
>NC_022034.1:1867986-1877627 GCF_000317375.1 Microtus ochrogaster
CCATTGTTCTAGTCATTAAAAAAAGACTCAGGAGTCAGATGTTTGGGTAAAAACCTGCCAGCTCAAAGTGGCTGAGAAGCAACCAGCTGACCTTCCTTTCTGACTGGAGACCCAACAAGAGAACATCTTTCCAGTGGTCCAAACCAAAGAACTGCAAAATTCCAAGTCTCTCCCTACTTCTTGCAATCTCTCTATCCATCCTCCAGGTTTTTCCATACTCTCTATGATTTATTCCTGTTGACAGTTGCTGGCTCCACCCTCTGATTCAGGGTTGACTTTATTAATACAGTCTCAAGTTTCACAGTGGTACTCAATATACTTCAACACCAAACAGTATTGCTGCAAGTGGTCATGTTTAAATATAATTTTGATATGAAAACATTATGTGACACTTCTTGAAGTTAAACTCTTAATTCGTTATTGTGTTTGTATTCCATATGAATTGGAACTTGCCTTTATATTCTACAAAGATATGTAGCCGAAATTAGTGTGAGATTTATGTGGCATAATTAAGGCATTGTACTAGGGGAAAATAACTTTAAATCATAAATCATTTTGATGGGAAGTACATAGAAGGCAGATGTGAAGATGTTACTAATGACAAAATGATTTAACTTTAACTCTTATATGACTTTTTAGAATTAGTGAAGTATTTTAGTTGTTTTGAAATTACCAAAAACATACCATTCTTTCTAAAGGAGGTTGACTAGGAGTTAGACTATGTAAGGTCTAAATGACTCATGCCTGTTGTCTAACCTGGATTCATCTGTGGATGGAAAAAAACATTCCTTCTTGCACAGAGAGGAGGGTTATCCAGACTACTCATATCACCTCAAGCCTCCAGTCTGTCTCCCTTATATCTAATATGGCTCTTCTGACCTGTGAGTCTAGCTCTGGATTCTCTTCTGCTTTGGTGCTTAACCAATCTGGTTAGCCAAGTTGGCCATATTCTTAGGTTGTGTTTGCTACACTCTGCGATCACCACTCAAATTGCAAATATTCTCTTTGGCATCTTTTGTTGGCTTAGTTGCAAAAACTATTGCCAATATATGACTGGTCAGGAGCTACACTTAGCTCAAAGTTAGACTATTATCAGAGAGAGAGTCAAGTATTGTGAAGCTAAAATTTCACTCTAAAAAATTGAAAATATTATTATACATTAAAAGTTTCTATATTTAAATGTAAAATGGCAGTTTTGCAATAGTTGATTATCTAAAAATTAGTCTGCTAAATTTTTTGTTTCCTATTTCCCTTTTCTCTTTCTTTCCTTTCTTTCTTTCTTTCTTTCTTTCTTTCTTTCTTTCTTTCTTTCTTCCTTCCTTCCTTCCTCCCTCCCTCCCTCCCTTCCTTCCTTCCTTCCTTCCTTCCTTCCTTCCTTCCTTCCTTTATTCCTTCTTTTCTTTTTCTCATAGAAGTTTAAGGAAAGATTTAACTAGAAAATATTAATTGGTAATTCTAGTGCATTATATCCCTTCAGCATATCATAGTACTTAGAAGAACATTTATACTAAACTTTAAGAAAAAGAAAAGATTAACTGGAAGAGTATGAGAAGATAGCATTGTAAACATTTCTCTAGTCTATTTTCATTATTGAAGTGTAATGAAAATGTGCAACAATTAAAAGAAAAAATGTTTGCTTTATTTTTTATAATTGTAAATATGTTGGCCAAGGTTCCCAGGAAAGCAGAAGCAATAGAAGATAAATGGGTAGAGAGAAAGATAGATAAACAGATAAATGGAAATGTGGTAGAGAGATATGTAGACAAAAAGATAGACAGGTAGACAGACAGACAAATATATAATAGTGTGATAAATAGAAATAACTTTTTAATGCTGGATTGGCTCAAAGTACTATATTGGCTGAAAAGTGTTGTCTGTTACACCAGACAGAGAAATGGGTAGAAAAATCTATGACAAAATTTCAGTCCAAGCCTGAAGGTCCCCAAACCAGGGAGCTAATGGCAAAAATTGTTGGGAGACTGACAGTCAGAGAAACAGAGCACTGACGTATATGGCCATGAGAAGATAGATGTCTCAGGTCAAGAAGAGAGGGAGTTCCTCTATCATTTTGTTTTTCTGGCATCTTTGATGTTACCCACAACGACTAGGACAGATCTTATTTACTTGGTCTAACAATTCAAATGCAAATGTATTTTCTGTTTGTTTGTTTTTGATACAAGGTATCGTGTATTTCATACAAGCCTAGATCGTACAACCTAGGTTGACCTTGAGCTTTTGATTCTCTTGCACCAGCCTCCCAAGGGTTAGATTGCAGTGGTTATGTAAGCACAATTTCAGCTTAATATTTTAACATGTAGGTATACATTAGTCTAATCACACTGGTACATAAAATTAACCATTTTAAGTCCATCCCTAGTTAACTGGTCTGTCGTATGTACTTTCTTAAGTCACACTTAGCCTTTAAATACAAGTATGTGAGCTGAACAAAGATGACAACAATGGACACATCAAAGTAAACAGGAAAAAGTCCACAGGACTTATTCCTATAGTATAAAGAACTGCAGGCAACTGAGGAAAGCTGGGAGCAGGAGAAGTGGTTTTCACCAGGAAAGCACATACCTATTGCTTGTATTGCCTGTTCAATGACAAATGGTCAACTTGTGTTTTCAGAATTATATATGTGTGTATACACAGTAATAACAGTCAATTAGAAAGAGGTCATAAATTTGAAGGAGAGTAGGGGGTATATGTGAGAGTTTGAAGGAAGGAAAGGGAAGAAATAAATATTGCAATAAAAATTTCTTGGAAAAAGAAAAACTCAAGCCTCAGTAGTGAAGTATGTCATTTTAGACTTGTAATTCTAACAATCAAAAAACTGAAGTAGAATTTTTTTGAGTTGGAGGCCAGCTTAGGCTACATGGAGAGCGCCACACTAGGAAGAGCTATGAGTGAAACCATGCTCAAAGAAACATGCAAATAAATAACACAAATAACAAGGTTACAGTTTTACATATTGTGATGCAACTGTTCTGTGTTCAGTAGACTGTACCAATCTCTTCCCTAAAAGAGAAAGTAATTAGAAAATCCTCTAATGATGCTGACTCTTCTTCTGATAGTCTGCAATTTAGACATTATAATGAAAAATTAGTGGCAATTAAATATCAATATAACATCACTATCTTTTGTTATGTGATAAAATCAATGGAAAACAGACACTTGCTTAATATATGTACACATACATAATAAAACTATGACAATTCTATAAAAATTATGGTTCTTGTTCTGTGAATGTTTATGTGATCATAGGTGTTATTTCTCAGTGCTGTCTATTACCAGCTTATGTCCTCTTTGTCATTAACAAGCACCCAAGATCGATGACTGCCTATGGCATGGTAAAACCCTTTATTATTGAAGAATTTGAGCCAAATGTGGTCAGTTTTTCATTGTAACCTATTTCAGCACATGGTAACAAAAGAAGTCTCCTGCATTTTAGGGTATTCTTCCTTAGAAAAGTGGTACAGTGTTAGCTATGATGGTACACATTCTAAATTCCAGTCTTTGGCAAGGTAAGTCAGCAAGATGGAAGGGTTGAAGTCTGATGGGGAACATAGTGAGTTTTCTGGCAAGATCTCGACCTAAAAGTAGGCCAACAAGCAAGCAAGTGAGTGAGTGAGCAAGCAAGCAGGCAGGCAGGCAAGAAAATACAAGAGTGGTGGGGTGATAGCATCTAGTTTTGGAGTAGTCTAGTTGTCCCTTAGTCTAGATCATGTGCCCCAACCAACATCCTAACTCAATTGTCTATTGGCATAGAGGGAAGGAGTTTAGAGTGGCTGAGGTGTAGTTAATGTTCAGAAGCAGGAAAAAAATAAAATAAAGAATAAACTGTCTAACCCTTCTCTTGAATTTGCCATTTTAATGGTCCTCCTACTTAAACCCAGGAGTGATTCAAGGTGGCAGAAATGATAAGTGTTTTAAAACAAACATTTTTCATTCATATAGATACATCCTTAATGAAGAGAGATTATAGTAGTTTGGAGCAAATTCATTTTTATCTGATGATTTACTAGCAAATACATTTTATTAAAGAAACCAATGAAAAATTTGTCTATCCTAAAAAAGAATTTGGTTATTATGTAAATAAATTGCATAAAACAATGTGAAGTTATTGGCAATCAAAGGGAACCCTCTATAAGCTGACATTATTTTATTCTGTCAAGTACTGATTGAAACTCCACTTTTCAGAACAGAATACGTTGGAGGATGACTGGAACCAAGAGACAGCCTCTGCCTTTGTCTTCTGTCACCTACCTTCCTTTCCATGCATCTTCTTTTTTCCTCCGTGTATCAAATCTCCTGTTGCCCTTCTCCTGTAGAGACAGTTTGGTTACATGTAGACATATTTAGGATAACTTCACCATATCAGGTTCTTTAATCACATCTGCAAAGACTCTTTATGCTCATAATATAAAGTTTACAAGGTCCAGGATGTGATATCACTTGTTGGATGTTATTAAGTTTATCACAGTTGCTTATTATGAAGACTAATTAATTTGTACGAAATATTTAGAAGCACTGTTAGATGTTGGATACTGTTATTGGTGTGATTATTCTTTCGGAGAGGATCTACTTCCTGGACCAGACAGGACTTACTTCCTTGAATGACAGGATTCTAAAGAGGCCCACCTGGATGGATACAGCTGGGATGCACCTGCACCCTATTTTGGGTAGTACTTACTATCGTGTTTGTTGCTGTGTGTGCAAAGGTAACACAGACATTCTCTTTGATGTTGGATATTTCAATGTATAGAATTTAAGATCTTGTACTTTACTGTTTCCTTTTAATAACTTATTAGCTATGAATATTGGAAATTTTATAGGATTAAGGATTGACGTTTACCTGTGTTCTTCTTTAAATTGATTTTATGTTTATCCAATTGATTTAAGGCAGTGGTTCTCAACCTTCCTTCTGCTGCTACCCTTTAATACAGTTCCTTATGCTGTGGTGATTTCCAACCATAAAATTATTTTTGTAGTTACTTTGTAACTGTAATTTTGCTACTGTTATATTAATTTAAATATTTTTTTGAAGAGAGGTTTGCCAAATGAGTAGCAACCCACAAGTTGAGAACTCCTGATTTATAAAGTATTTACTTCATAATGTTTTTTAAATTCATTCATTTAGGTCCTGAACTTTGATGGGTTCCATATTGATAGCTATTTTCTCTGTTCTTCAGTGACAGTATATTTGCTAATTACGTAAGGTGTGTTATTTAGTTACTAAGCTCTCAGGTACATCTTTTCATGACACCCACAGAAGGCATAGCTAGTGTGAAGAGATTGAGATGCAATACCAAGATTTGTCCACTTGGTGGCCTCTGTGATTATATTTTTGATCAATTTTATTTTGAGAAAATTGACTTTAAAATAAGATTTTATTATTAAAGCATGTTAAAACTTCTATTATTTTTACAATAATATTTTAAGTATATTATGATTGGTGACTAAGTATCTTATTTTGTATTTTGGGGAGAAATTTTCATGAATTTTGACTTTCAAAATATTCTAGCAATTTCTTTGTATGTAGCTTGACAGTTTTTTTAGTCAAGTTCTTATTGAAATTGATTACAGGACATTAGCCTAAGGGGTTCAAATACACTGAGCTCTTCCTAAGCAAGCTGAAACCGGTTTAACTCAGAGCAGGAACTGAACTTATATTTTAGGAATGTGAAGCTGAAGTTGTCAAAGGCAAAAACCACCAGCTAGACTCAAACCAGGACAAAAAAGTTATACTTCCATCTTAAATAGTGATGTATTTTTTCTTGTCTCAAGCCCAGGATCTCGTTATGAAAGCTGCCCACTGGAGCCCCTTCCATGGTTGGCGCTGCTTGTCTCACTGTCTGCTTCAATTCATTATTTATAGTTCTGCTACGACTAAATTTCCATTTGAACACATGACAAAAGCATATTAAAAACCATGCCATAGTTCTACAAACGTCGTCAGCATATGACACGTTATTCTATTTTTGTGGCTTATTTTCTTTCCCTCTTTTGCTTTCACTCTCGCTCTCCTTGTCTCCTTTCTTTGTTTTTGCTTTTTGTTTTCCAGCCAAGATCTTGCAGTGTAGTCTAGGCTGGCCTCAAACTATCCAGTGTTGGGATGACAGGCATGTGCCACTGTGCCCAGATTTCTGGGTATATTTTCTATAATCATATGTTATTTAAAAAAAGAGAAAATAGTGTTTGGCTTTTATTAATAGCAAATCCACTTCTCTCCATTCCCAACAAATGCCGAGCACGTTTCAAGAGTTTTAGACTGAAGCTACACTGTGTCATTAGTCTGTGCAGTAGACCACAGGACTCTGGGACACAGGTTCTAGCTGTGTGCCTCTTCCAGAGTCAGGGTGTCGGCAGTGGTGGCTGCTGGAGACTGTCCAGCCCAGCTGTTTTTATGCTCTCCCAACAAACTCCAGGATGTCACCAACATGACTCCAGGTCCCTGCTGACAAGGAGCAGCTCTCTCTACCCAGAAAGATGATCTCCTGCTTTATCCTGGCAGTTCTGTGTTAGATCTCATTCTCCAATTATTCTGGGTTTTCTTACATGTGGTATAGGAGTTCCTTCTGTTTGTGTGTTGCTTTCATTGGACAGTGAATAAAGAAACTGATTTGGCCTAGTTGATAGGACAGAACTTAGGTAGGCGGAGTAGACAGAACTGAATGCTGGGAAGAAGGGCAGAGTGGCAGACTCCATGGATCTCCTGCCTGAGACGGATGCTGGTTAAAATCTTGCTGGTAAGCCACAGTCACGTGGTGATACACAGATTAACAGAAATGGGTTAAATTACATGTAAGAGTCAGTCAATAAGAAGTTAGAGATAATGGGCCAGGCAGTGTTTAAATAAATACAGTTTCTGTGTGATTACTTTGGGAGTAAGCTAGCGGGGCGGTCAGGACGACAAGCAGCCTGCTCCTCCTGTTACATACATGTTGTGATTATTTCTCTCTTTTTAATTAGCATAATTATTTGTATTGATTCCTTGGGAACTTCATGTCATATACTCTAATCTCGCTAATTTCTAGTTCTTTCATGTCCACTCTCCACCCTTGTAGCTTCTTCCCCCTCAAAAAAAAAGAGAAGAAAATAAAAAAAAGAAAAATGTTTCACTTCTCCATCTTTCTTGCCTCTCCATCACATATTCATTTGTCATAGTGGCCTTAGGAGCTGTGGTGTGTTGAACAGTACATCCTTTCCCCAAAGAGCTTTATTCGCAAATATTCATTGCAATGAGTTGTTGGTCTGGTTTAAGACCTCTGGCTTCTAGTATACCATCCATACTAGACTCTCACCAAAACTTCTCTCCAATATCTTGCTGTTGCCCTGAGTTATGGAAATCCTGTGGCTATGGTTTTCAGGACCAGTCCCTTCACGCACTCCAGCAGGTCATAGATGGGGTAGATGTTGGGTGGGCCAACTCATAGCCCTGAATGTGTGCCTAGGTGGTAGCTGAGTTGGTCAGTACAGGGCCAGCTCTCCCATGCATGGTGGGGTGGGGCCAGTTCTTCCTTTGTGACTGTTGGTGAGCAGGATGGGCAGTTCTCCCAGGGCCAGCAAAGGTTGGGCCAGCTCTCCCATGACCATGCCATTGGGACCAGTTCTCCTTGGACAAGGTATGGGGGTTAGGGGGATGGCATTTCTTCCACTGAGGTACCAGTGTGGTGGGAAGGATGAGTTCTATAATGCCCAGGACACTCGGGTCAGCTCTACCATAGCCCCTGATGCTAATACAGGGCAGGGACATAAATACAGACCCTAGCTGGAGTAGAACCGTGGACCCAGACATGGCCCTCAGCTACAGCTCATCCCAGTGGCAGTGCAGGCCACTCAGATTAAAATGGTTCTGGAAACAGCAGGGCCCTTGGACATCAACATGGCCTTAGGTGGCAGCCTAGATCATGGGTGTACAAATGGCCCTTGCTGGTAACATGGGCAGAGGATATCAACATAGATTCCAGCTATGATAGGTTCATGTACTATTTTTAAAGTTTATTTTTATGTTGCTGTCTTTCTTTTTTAAAAAACAAACTAAAGAATATAAAGACAGGAATTGTACTCAATACCAATGTCTACTTTTATCCAAAATATGTTATTTTGTTTTTTTTTCTTTTTCTTCTTGGGCCTCGATCAGAAGGCCGAAATATGTTATTAACAGTAAAAATAATTAAGACAATAAAATCAGAGCCTTGATTTCCAGAAATGTCAGAATAAGAGACACAAGTAAAGTTTTACGTGGTTGAAATTTATTTCTAAAAGTAGGCTGGAACATGTAGTGATTTTACCTATGTTTTGGCACTAATTTAAAAAGGGTGAGATTGTACTAATCACAAAGGACTCAAACACAGACAAAAGTGAGAGTTTTAATTTAAAATTTCACTAATTCATACAGGAACTATATACAATTCAGGTATTTCATGTATTTTAGAACAAAGGTTGGTATATCTATTTTAGAAGTTAGACTATTTCACCTTTGTGAATTCTATCCAGACAGTTAGATTATTCACTGGGCCACTTCAATGAGCAATGCTTATGCTTCCCCAGGAACTGCTGTAACAAGTTTCCTAGCTTTGAGTGTGGGCTCCAGTGTTTCCCAAGAACCAGACTATAGTTTCCTTTTCACTTTTTACCATCCAGCATCAAATTTGTCACAAATGCCCAGTGAAGCCCTGGCGTGTCATCAACTGGCATGAAATGCAGGTGTGTTTTTTTTTTCACCTGACCTTCTCTTTTCTCTTTGGGAAATGGAGACATTATGTTGAAAGACTTCTAGTTCTTTCAGGTGCCTTACCTGCCTTGATGTTTCAAATCTATGCTTTATCTATTTCCAAATAAGTTACTGTTAGTGGTCAGGCATGTGTTATGGGTACTTGGGAGATTAAGGGTCCTATGAGTTCCAGTGAAGCCTGTGCATATATGGTGAATTTCAAGCCAGTGTGGGTACAGAGTAAAACCCCACCTCGAAAACCAAAACACAAGTAAATTTAAAAATTTAAAAGTGCTTGATTTTTTAGCTCAGTGGTAGAGTACTTATCTAGTATGGGTGAGGCCCTGAGTTTGATTCCCAGGACTGCAAAGAAAAAAAACTACTGTTAATAGATACAGTCAGTAAGTCTTTGACATTTTAAGGCTCAGATTGTAATGCTGCAGAGATGGCTTGGTGGTTGTGTGCTTGCTTTTCTAACAAAGGATTGGGGTTTGGCTACTAGCACCACACAAGACAGCTCAAAACCACTTTTTTTTTCAAATGTAACCCTTTTGGGTATAACCTTTTTATTGATTTTATGGAGATATACATTTATCTCTGCACCTCTCCCTCCCTTTCTCCTGCCGTTCAACACTCTCCCATGGTCCCCATGCTCCCAATTTACTCAGGAGATCTTGTCTTTTTCTATTTCCCATGTAGATTAGATCCACGTATATCTCTCTTAGGGTCCTCATTGTTGTTTAGGTTCTCTGGGATTGTAAATTGTAGGCTGGTTTTCTTTGTTTTATGTCTAAAAGCCACTTATTGGTTGTTCAAGTCTTGCTGTTGTAGGATCTTTAGGTTTGTTTTTTTTTAATTTATTTATTTTTTTATTGAGAAAAAAAAATTTCCGCCTCCTCCCAGCCTCCCACTCCTCCCGCCC
>NC_022034.1:1879270-1881290 GCF_000317375.1 Microtus ochrogaster
GTCATGTTGCTCTTTGTGGTGTTGCGTGTGTTCTTACCTTTTTTACTCATCTTTTCCTCTAATAAGTGTGGTTGGGGCTGTCTGTGATTCTGTTGATTAATCACCTAGGTGCCAGTGAATCCAAGGCTCAGATAATTGTTCCTCATGGTACAGTCAGTGCCACAGTTCTAGTTACCGTGTTGGTCACTCAGTGTTCCTAGAGGTCACTCAGGCCTCCTAGGCTTCATAGCACTCCCTTGGAGTTTGATGTCTCAGACTGCTCTAGGGCTCAGACCTGTTTCTGTAAATGTCCCTAGCTTGGGGTTGGTCCTGTAAAGGACTCTGGATCTACTCCCTTGGAGTTCCCAGGTGCGCCAGAGGACCTGGCTCAGGCTTACACCCTCTGAGGTCCTAGGCGCATGCTTGGACTTACAGAGGTTTCTGGTTCCTGCCTATTCCCTTTGATGTCCCAGACCAACATCTGGACCCATAGAGGTCCTGGCTCAGGCCTACTCCCTCTGAGGTCTCAGACTCATATCTGGACCTGCAGCGATCCCTGGTTCCTTCCTACTTGCTCGGAGGACCCAGATTCATGCTCAGACCTGAAGAGGTCCTGGCTCAGGCCTAGTTCCTAGGAGGCCCCAGACTCACACCCAGCCCCACAGGGGTCCTGGCTTAGATCTATTCCCTTGAAGGTCCCAGATTCACATCCGGACCCACAGCAGTCTCTGTCTCTAGCTCACTAGCTCAGTAGTAGCCTCCCCTGTATCTGTTTCTGTGGAGTTCACTGTCTCAGCTCCGTTCTGGCCCAGGTTGCTGGCTCTGTCCTGGTCCCCAAATGTCCCTGGACTGGATCCACTCCGGCTCCCGTGAAGCTCACTTTCTCAGGCTCACTCCGGCCTAGATAGCTGGTTCAGTCTGGCTCCTCTGGAGCCCACAGCCTCAGGCTTGCTCTGGCCTAGGTCACCTGCCCAGTCTTGCTTCTGCGAATGACCCTGGTCTGGATCCACTCCTCCTTTCTTGGAGTTCACTGCCTGAGGGCTGCTCTGGCCCCAAGTCTTGATTTCTTAAAGTGTACTCTTTCTTCAGATCTTTTACTATTGGCCCCTTGGAAATGTTCACGTTAACTTTTCCTGGTGTCTCTTTTTACCATTTATTAGTTGTAGTTGTATTTCACTTAAGATGAACTGACTTAAGTATAAAGCATCAATCTATTGCAGTACAGTTTCTTATCTAGATGCTGTGGTTTCTAATAGCATTCCATAACTTTCATCAACAAAATTTCACAAATATACTGTTTGGTCTGTCGAGATACCCCATTTTTGTTGCTACAATGGATTAGATATTTTCTTTTCATACACTAATCCTGTCACTCCTTCCACCAGAATACACATTTTAGGAAAGCAGGGGTTTTGTCTTTTATTCAGCACAGTGCCCATAGTATGAAGTACAACTACAGCCTCTATGGGCTTTTCACATATTCATAGGTTGATATTGCACTATTTCTACTTCATAATAATCTGACAATTATCTTACCAACCCAGATAAACTTGCATTATTGCAATAATTTTGTTGAATTTTACATGTAAAGAATGAAAACCTCTGAAAAAAGACAGTTTTAACTCAGCTATTAAAATTATTTTAATCAACTTATAGTTCTTAAAATTGATGTTTCATTAACTGGTAGCCTTATGCCTTGGTATTAACATGTTTAATGAGAAGGCACTGGAAGCCTTACTATTATATATTTCAAACTAAAAGTTTGGATTGATATAATTTTGTAAGCAGAATAAATAGCTTTTTGGTTGTTATTTGTTAATATTTTCAAAAATATTTAATTATAAATTACATCTCTTAATTAATTGCAATGATTGTATCCATTTTGTTTTAGTTGATATGTTAACTCAGTTAATTGAGTCTCTAGAGGAGTAAACTTTTGCATCTGGAGTAACTTAGTAGAAAATTTACCAATGACATAAATGCATAAGTTATTTATAGTGATTTGTGTCTAATAAATCAGATACATGAATGTGACTTCTTG
>NC_022034.1:1881926-1885288 GCF_000317375.1 Microtus ochrogaster
GCTCAACCAATGATCCTAGACATGGAAGATTTTAGCTGAATAAAATAATTAGCTCTGTACTTTTCAGGGAGTGAATCTCAAACATGTGAGTGTCTACTGATCTTCAAAGAGATCAGAACATATTTAAAATAATGTGTGGTAAAAATATTCATTGAAAACATGGCATTCGTCTTAGGTAGGGTTTCTATTGCTGTGAAGAGACACCATGACCATGACAACTCTTATAAAGGAAAACATTTAATTGAGGTGGTAACTTACAGTTTCAGAGGTTTAGTCCATTTCATCATGGTGGGTATAGGAGAATGCATAAAAAGTAGTCACACAGAAGTTCAGAATTGAGTATAATAAAGGGTTCTTTATTTATAGAGGTAAAGACGGATGCTAAAAAGAAATCTCACACAAGCTCAGAATTGAGTATCAAAAGGGTTATTTATTTAGGGGTAGACTCACAGATCACAGTTCTCTGATCAAATGGGGAACAGCAACCGAATCCAGGAGCCAGAAGAGAGATAGAGGGAGCACGCTTTACATTGGCATTTACAGTATAAGAGGACATGCCCAAGTGGGCAGTAACTTAAAGGCTATTGGCTGAAGGATTTCCTTCTGTTTAAATAAGAGAGTTCTAAACCTAAAAATTATATACAATAAGAACAAATATCAAGTATAAAAATTAGAATTACAACCAACATAAACAATATGAAGCAAGAAATGCGATAAATATTTCAATAATTATCCTATTCTAAGGAGTCCAAGTCTCGTATCATAAATAACTTGGCCAGGTCATGAGAGGAAAGTAACTATGACTATTTAGTCTCCAACGCCATTGAAGACCTGAGAAGGGAAATATTATTATTTGAGTAAGCAGAAAGTGCCATCCAGTAACTTCCAAAATATGCAACAAATGACAGAGACAACTGGCTACCTGGGCAATCACCCAAAGTCTCATTTGCAACATTGGAACAACCAATTTTGGCTAAGGCCTAGAGTTACTGACAGACCATTTTCAGAGGCAGGAAACTTTTCAAAACTGTCTTTCTCCATCTTGGCAAGATTTGACAGTCTTTTTTTTTCTGTATCCTGCTGGTCCTGTCTGGACATCATGCATTTTGTCAGTTGTCCATTTATGGGCAGTTCCTTGCCCAAAGACCAGTTTTACCAAGAAAACAAACTCCAAGTGGAATGACTTGGATGCTCAACATTCTCTCAGGAATAGATCAGTGCTGCCAGGAGCAATCATGTCTCATGTCAAGAGAACCCTAAATTATTTAAATGCCGTATTCTACAGCTCTTTGAATTGGTTGAAGATTACCTATCTATTCAGAATGCACCCTCTATATATCTAAAGAACCTGATTAGTCTAACTGTGAGTATGAAAACCATGGATGACTATTGACCTATAATTTTTAATATCTATATATCTTAAAGACTGACTTTATATTAAAATATTGAATAATCTTTAAACAACTATGAACAAATAAGAATAATGACTCAAAATGTAAACAATGCATAAGTATCTTGATCAGAGGTAGAAATGTATATTGCAATATGATAAATAAATCCTAGAATTGTATCAATATACAAGAATCTATACCAATGTAAATTGACTATAAATAATAGCTCACAAGTATTCACTTTATTACTTACTATTATTATCCCATCCAATTTCCCTCTTTTGTTTTCAAAGAGATCCCTGAGCCCACATAATTTCCACCCCAACTCCCAACCATATACCAATTCATACCCTAATTGATGTCCCTAAAGCTGAGGACAAACTTTGTTGGGAGAGGGGACATCATCTTCTAGAATTATTTCCAACAATTATGGGGCAATGTTCTTTCTATGGGATCCTGCTAAAAGAAAATGATGGTTAAGTTTCAAGATTACTGTCTGGTATAATTGCAAAAAGTCTCTGAGTATTTAGTATGGCTCTGAACATTGTCAAAAGGTGCACCATTTCAGCTAACCAAGTTGGAACCATCTTGAGCAGCTGGTACCTAAAACAGGTTTTATAGTAGTGCTATCAGCATCATGACATCATATCGACCAGGTGGAGTTTTGTTGTGAGGGCCCATCTTCATCCTGGAGACTTCAAAGGTTACTGCAGGAAAATCATTGTTCATTGTGGAAAACTTAAGCATTATTTTTCAGATATATATCCAATACAAGGTACAATAGAGACAAAAATAGGTATGAAGAAAAGTAAATTTTTTTTCTAAATTCTTTCTTCTTTCTTCTTTCTGTCCCATATCAGATGGCTCCTGACATGAGACAGATTCTCTGAATTTTTCTTTTAACAACATGCTTGTATTTAAAGAAGGTCAGAGCCATTTTCCAACTCCAAAGCCAGCCTTGATTTTTAAGTGAGTCATGACTTTTGTAATAGTAGTTAGCATATATATGATATATATATTTATATATATCATATATATATTTATATATATATAAATTCTTTTTTAGTGACTCTTATCCTCAGATGACCTGTCCTCATAAGTCATAATTCTCTTTTCTTGACGGATAATTAACTTTTCCTATTTAGGCATCTAGATTTCCAGAGTCTCTTGACTTTTTGAAGATGAGTATTTTCCTGCAAAGTCAAGAACAGAACCCTGTCCCAATCCTTATGAGGCTTTCTTACCACTTGTAATGTTTGTCACCTCTGTGGATGAGCCATCATTTCTCTTTGTCAGGAGCTTTCTCTTCTTCAAACCACATCTTTATTAATTTTGATGGTATCCATAGCTTTTCTTCTCCTATTAAAACATGAGCAAAACCCCTTTCCCAATATAACACATTTCCTGATTTCCACTGTGAGGTCAACACATCCTTGAAATACACTGGCTGATTTAATTCAGAAGATTTTGTCATTATCCACTGTCTCTTTGCTGCTGTTGTTCCTTTCTCATTAGCGTTAAGAAAATTCAAGATTAATAAAGCATTATGTAATCTATTTCTGAGGTATCTTCTGTTTGTTTAACATATCCTTTATAGTTTGATTTGATTTTTCTATAACTGCCTGACCAGTAGGATTGTTTGCTATACCTGTAGTATGCTTTATATTATAATAAGCAAAAAATTCTTTCATTTTTTAGACACATATGCTGGACAATTATCTGTCTTTATTTGTGCAAGTATACCCATGATGGCCATAACTTCTAATAAATGCATGATTACTGAATCAGTCTTTTCTGAGCTCAAAGCAGTTTCCTATTGAAAACCTGAATAAGTGTCAATGGTGTGGTGTACATATTTTAATTTTCCAAAATCTGCAAAGTGGAACACATCCACCTGCCAGATTTCATTCCTTTGAGTACCCTTTGGGTTACTCTCTGCAGGTAGTAGTGTTTGGTTATAGAAAGAACAAG
>NC_022034.1:1886329-1912831 GCF_000317375.1 Microtus ochrogaster
TTATAGTATAAGAGGCCATGCCCAAGTGGATGGGTAACTTAAAGGCTACTGGCTGAAGGATTTTCTACAGCACAGGGGACTCACAAATCACAATACTCTGTATGAATGGGGAGCAGGAACTGAATCCAGAAGCAAGGTGAGAAAGGAAAGAGAGAGAGAGAGCAGGTGTGTGAGCACACACATTTATGGTACCCAAGGCCATGTCCAACATAGTCCAGCATCTCAAGGGCTATTAGCTGAAGGAGGTTCTCCAGCAGGTGGAGATCATGGCATTGTGCAGGTAGGTATGGTATTGGCTACATCTTGATCAGAAAGCAACAGGAAGTTGACAGGCCATTCTGTAGCATGCCTATTCAATTCCTCTTTCATGAGTTGGTGTCCTAGTTTGTTTCTCTATTGTCGTGATAAACAATATAACAAAAAAATCCATGGGAATTATCCCATTCCCCCAAGTTCTCCACAATCCTCCACTTCTCCCTTTTCTCTCCCCATCTCCCCTTTCCCCCAAACCACCCTCAGCTTTTGCCTGAGGATCTTGTCAACTTCCAATATCAAGAGGATAACTAAGTGTTTTTCTTTGGGTTTACTTTCTTATTTAGCTTCTCTAGGATCACGAACTATAGGCTCAATGTCCTTTGTTTATAATAGAATCCTCTTATGAGTGAGTACATACCATATTCCTTTTTTTGGGTCTGGATTATCACACTCAGTAAAGTGTTTTTTATTTCCATTCATTTGCATGCAGAGTTCAAGATATCATTGTTTTTTACCGCTGGGAAGAACTCTAAAGTATATATGTGTCACACCTTCTTTATCCATTCTTGAGGGGCACCTAGGTTGTTTCCAGGTTCTGGCTATTACAAATAGTGCTGCCATGAACATAGTTGAACAAATGCTTTTGTAGTATGATTGGGCATCTCTTGGGTGTATTCCCAAGAGTAGAATTTCTGGATCCTGAGCCAGCTGGACTGGGACTGATGGAGCATGTGATCAAACTGGACTCTCTGAATGTGGCTGACAATGACTGAGAAGCCAAGGACAATGGCACTGAGTTTTGATTCTACTGTATGGACTGGCCTTGTGGGAGCCTAGTCTGTTTGGATGTTCACCTTCCTAGACCTGGATGGAGCAGGGAGGACCTTGGACTTCCCACAGGGCAGGGAACCCTGATTGCTCTTAGGACTGGAGAGGGAGGGGAGGGGGAGTGAGGGGAGTGGAAGGGAAATGGGAGGAGAGGAGGATGTGGAAATTTTTAAGAAATAAATAAAGAAAGAAAAAAAGAAACACAAGGAATGAAGCATAAGAATGAAAAAAACAAGTGCTGGTGATTATGAAACACCACCAATAAAATTCACTCAGAATGCAACATTAAAAGTATGAAATGAGATGCGCAAATTCTAAGAAAAGGACATGGGCACACGTCTTCATGACTGCATCAGGCAAAACTGTGTTAAGACATTAAAGCCTAACAGCTCCATGACCATGCGCCAGCGTGCTTCAGAGACACCGCCTAGGAGAGAAAGGCAGGATGACTAGAAGAAGAAAATACTGGCTCGTTCACGTGCCTGATGAAGAACTCACATCCAAGACATACAAGGGACTACCAACACCAGCAAAAGGTTAATCCAATTCAAAGCCAGAGAAACTATGTAGACCTCCTCTATGAGGTACACTAATGGCCAATAGGCCCATGGAGACTCCTGTGCTCCACATGTTAGAGGAATGCAGATGTGACCCACACACCACATCGAGGAAACCTGGTTTAGTTAAAAAGGTGGAAAAAGGGGCTGGAAAGATGGCTAAGGGTTAAGAGCATTGCATAATTAAGCAGGGCACTTCTTACTTCTGTCTCACCCAGAGCATTGCCTGCTCTTTCAAACAACCTGAGTTCAATTACCGGCAACCACATTGTCTCACAACTAGCTGTAACAAGCTCTGGTGCCCTCTTCTGGAAACAGAAAGAAGGGGCTAGAGAGATGGCTCAGTGGTTAAGAGCACTGCCTGCTCTTCCAAAGGTCCTAAATTCAAATCCCAGCAAACACAGAATGGCTCAGGCCTGTAGCTATACACAGAATGGCTCAGACCTGTAGATATACACAAATAGGGCCATAGGGGCATGAGATCCAGCTATAAGAAATTTTCTTAATTAGTGATTGATGGGGGAGGGTCCAGTGTATTGTGGGTGGTGCCATCCTGAGTTCTAGAAGAACTATTCTAGAAGGTATTCCTGGGTTCTAGAAGAAAACAGGTTGAGATAGTCACGGGCGTGTGAAGCAAGCCAGTGAGCAGCACTGATGTGAGATTCGCCTCTGTATGCTGTGAATATGTTTTATTTCCATTGGTTAATAAAGAAACTGCTTTGGCCTATAGCAAGGCAGAATGCAGCTAGGCATGAAAACTAAACTTATCAATACTATGTGTGGTGGTTTGAATAAAAATGGTCCACATAGGCTCATATATTAAATGCTTGATCCTCAGTTGGTGGACCTTTGGGAAGGAATAGGAGGTTTGGTCTTGCTGGAGTAGGCATGACCTAGTTAGAGAGGTTGTGTCACTGGGGAAAAGCCTATAACAAGCCCAGCCTCTCTCTCCATTTTTTTCTATGTTTCCTGCCTGCAGATCAGGACATGAGTTCTTAGCTACTTGTCCAGTGCGATGCCTGCTGCTAGTCAACTTGCTCCCTGCATGGTGGTCATGGACTAACCTGAAATTGTATGTGAGCCCTCAATTAAATGCTTCCTTTTATAAGTTGCCTTGGTCCCATTGTCTCTTCACAGACATAAATAGTAACTGTGACAGAAGTTGGTACTAGGAGTGGGGTATTGATGTGACAGGCCTGACCATGATGCTTGGTGGCGGACTGTGGACTTTGGGATTTGGATCAGGAAAGTGAGTGCTGTAAGTGGGGCTTAGTGGGTCATCCTTCTAGGAATATGGGTGATAGTTGTGTTGAGAGCCATGAGGACTATGGCAGCCTGGATCAAGAGGTTTCAAAGTGGAAGAATAATCGAGACTATTCTGTGGTATTTTGGCAAAGAATGTGGCTGCTCTCAGCCCTTGCCCAAATATCTCCTGGAGGCTAAATTGACAGCTTAGTATTGGCTGTGTCTTGTTATTAATGATCATTCTTCTGTAACTGAAGCCCTTGGGACAATGCTTCTTAGAGAGTAGAGAGTCCACCAGTGTAAGGATGATTCCCATGACAACAGCAGGTATTCTGCAGAAGAAAAACCTTCAGGTAAAGAGTCTACCATGTACATATGTGTACAGTAACCACCAAATGATTAAGTTTTCTTTCCTTCCTCCTTCCCTCCTATCCTTCCTCCCTCCTTTCCTCTCCTCTCTTTCTCTCCCTCCTGTTCTTTTTTTTTTTTTTGAGACAGAATTTCATATATCCCATTTTGGACTTGAATTCACTATGTAGCTGAGGTTGACTTTGAACTCCTGATCTTTCCTTCCCCCACCTGAGATTACAGATGAACTGTTTTCAGCTCAATTTAATAATAATAATTATTTTTAAATTGAGGCCTCTGTATTGGTTGGGGGTCACCCCAGGCGTTGTGGGATCAGCTTTCCAAGTAGCTGGGATTATAGGCACACCGCTATATTCAGCTTTAATCAAAACTTTCAAAAGAATAGTTTAGCCAACTTTGGTGAATTTTTTACTTGAAACATTTGATTTAGAATAGTAAAATTAAGATTTAAAGGTTGATAAGCAAATTGAGTAAAATCATTAAATAAAATTAAGAAATATAGAGTCACAAACATTCAATTTTTCTGTTCTCTGAATCAAAAAATATGCTGTTGTGACTGGAGAAAAGACTGTGGGTTTGTGAGCACTGGGTGCCTACAGGGGACCCAGGTGGGATTCCCAGCACCCACATAGTGTTCACAACCATGTGTAACTCCAGTCCCAGCAGATCTGACACCCTTTTCTGGCCTCCCAAATGCACAGACATACACTAAATAAATAAGTAAATAAAAATCTCAATTTGAAGAATGCAGTTGGTTAGAATAACTATGAAAAATAGTTTGGGGAGAGGTAAGTTCATCATCTACTAAACCAGCAGTGACTTTCCCTGAAAGAAATGCCAGTCAAGGCAACACTGATGTCCCTCAGGACCCTTCAATAGTTGCCTCTAAACCTGTCATCAGACATAAGGTTAAGCAGACTCCTAGAGAAAAGATAGAAAGTCTAGTCCAAACAGGCTCCAAAGCTACAGAGAAACCCTGACTTGAAAAACTATTACCTGAAATTCAAATATATTTTGTAAGAAGGGAAACATGACAGGGAACTCACCGTGATGTCTGAGTCAACTACCAGCAGGAGTTGGAGGCACTTCAGATGCAGTTCTTGAGGTTAGCACTTTGCTCAGTGGAAAGTGGCATTGTCCAGAGTCTTTCTTCTGTCAGTGTCCTGATCTGTGTAATTATATTATTATTTGTTCTACCTTCTTTAAACAATAGTCAGGGTGCTTAAGTCTGTTGCGTGCAAAATTTCCTATAGAAGATTATTATGTTTCTTTAAAAAAATCGACTATAAGGTTATTTTTGTTTGTTTTTGTTTTGAGACTAGGTCTTATTGTGTAGTTTCAAGCTGACATAGAAATGGTAAATCTCCTGTCCCAACCTTCTGAATGCTGGGATTTCAAGCATGCATAGTTACAACATCCTTAAAGATAACATTTTATGTGCTATAATTTGAATCTACCTGGCACATGGATGAGTCAGATGCAGTTTTATATAAATCTCCTGGTTACTTCATGGCAGGAGGTCCTGGGAGGATTTCTATTTCCTCAGAAAATTGTATTAAATATGACTTATGGGAAAGTTTTATAAATTTCTATTTTGTTTGAAGTAACATACATTTTTTACTAGGTAATGCAAAATTGTTTACTGTTATGGTTTTAAAAAAATACCTCAAAAGGAAAAATAAAAAACGTAACATGCTGACATGGAAAAATGGAAAAGGGCATTTTTTGTTTGCTCTGTGCCAAGGAGGTGACCTTTCGAATCTGAGCTAAAACAAATTGACAATGACAGCTTCAGATTTTCACTGATCTATCTTGGAAAACATTATTGCAAATTGTATCTTACCAGAAGTGCTTTTTTGTAATAAAAATGAATTATTCATGAAAAATCACTTCATTTCATAGTGCACCTGCTGAGAAGGGTTTGGTATGCCTATTGAAGTGTGTGCACAAGCTGTGCAATTAAACCTTCACTATTAAATTTATTTTGCTTTGCTAATGTCTTATAATGCATCATAAGAAGGGCAATGACAAATGTATTTGTATTCATAGAACATTAAAAAAACTAATTAGTATTTGAAAAGGTCACCGAAAAGATCAGAGGAAGGCTTTCTGTCACATTTAGCCACAGATTGAAGTGGCAAGGGACACTTGCTTTTCTTTTGACTAAATATCTTATCCACTGCATTCATATTCTCATAGTATCTATTAGAAATAGTTTATACTTTGTACAAGAATGTCATAGCTCTTGTACACAGCAACAGTCACAGAAGACAACCTCTCCCACTGTCTTTTTATATAATGTTTGACTTGAACAGGAATCTCACTATTTGATCACGAGGATGAAAGTCAGATCTCATGACTACATGTTAAAAAAAAACTGAACATTTTTATTGTAGTAAGAGGCTATTTGTTCATTTCTCAGCCTCCTAGACCTGAAATAATTACACAGAAACTATATTAATCGCAACACTGCTTGGTCAGTTAGCTCAAGCTTCTTATTAACAAACTCTTACATCTTAAATTAACCCATTCTTATTCTTTTGAATTTTACTATGAGACTCGTGATTTACCGGTAAGGTTCTGTCTCCTTTGGTGGTTACTTGGCACCTGACTCCACATTCTTTTCTCCTCTATCTCTGCTTGGAATTTCCGTTTTGCTCTATTTTGCCCTGTTATAAGCCCAAACAGCTTCTTTATTCATTAACCAATAAAAGCAACACATATACAGAAGGACTTCCCACACTACATGTTGAGGATTACAATACCATCAAAAGGAGCAAAACAAAGTTCTTTATATAAGAACTCAAGAAATCGTTTATCAAAAGAACAAATAATCCAATAAAAAAAATGGAGTACACACCTTAACAGAGAACTCTCAATAGAGGAATCTAAAATGGCTGAAAGACAATGAAGGAAATGTTCAACATCCTTAGTCATCAGAGAAATGTAAATCAAAACAAATCTGAGATTCCATCTTACACCTGAAGAATGGTCAAGATCAAAAACACTGAATACAACTTATGCTGGAAATGTTGTGGGGAAAAGGGAACATTCTTGCATTACTGGTGGGAACACAAGCTGGTACAGCCCCTTTGGATGTCAGTGTGGTGATTTCTCAGAAAATTAAGAAACAACCTTCCTCAAGGCCCAGTAATACCACATTGGGGTATATATTCAAAAGATGGTCAATAATAACACAAGGACATGTGCTCAACTATGATCATAGCAACATTGTTTATCATAGCCAGAACCTGGAAACAACCTAAATGCCCCTTGAGCACAGAATGGATAAAGGAAAATATGGTACATCTACACAGTGGAATACTACACAGCAGAAAAAAATGACATCTTGAATTTTGCAGGCAAATGAATGGAGCTAGAAAACATTATTTTGAGTGAGGTAACCCAGACCCAGAAAGACAATTATCACATGTACTCACTCATAGGTGGGTTTTAAACTAACGCAAAGAAAACCAGCCCACAAATCACAATCCCAGAGAACCTAGACAACAACGAGGACCCTAAGAGGGACATACATAGATCTAATCTACATGGGAAGTAGAAAAAGACAAGATCTCCTGAGTAAATTGGAAGCATGGGGACCATGGGAGAGGGTTGAACGGGAGAGAAGAGACAGGGAAGAGAGCAGAGGAAAAATGTAGAGCTCAATAAAAATCTATAAAAAAGGGTGAAGTTCACTGTAACATACAACTGAAAAATAAAACAATGCTGATTTAGAATTTTCTTTAGCAATTGCATAGACAGAAGGTTGAACATATTGCTTTTATCTGTTAGGCTTTTGATCTGTAACAGAACCTTTTTTTCTTTGGCTTGTCATATACTAATTATACTTTTATATATTAGTTCTATAGAAATTCTACTCTATTGGACAAAAAGACACAGATGTTGGAAACGGACTTATGATGAGGGAGTAAGTCATTGGGGTAGGAAGGAGGCCAGAGACTGTGAGGGTGACAGTAATCAGAACACATTATATGCAAGCATTAATTTGTCAAAGAACAAATTTAGTAAAAGATAAAAGTTCTTCCAATGTATTCATCCTTTCATGTATTCACTTAAAATTATTTCTCCATGTATTCAGTTGTAAGTCTCAGTTGTTGTGCTTGAAAGCCCCATTGAAGCAGAGATGAAAGTGGGCTCCTACCGCTAGAAAGTTCAAGAATAGTGGCAGAGATAGGAATGCAAATTTGCATTTGTATTGCAGCTGGAAAACTGCCATGATTGATTTGTGCCCAAGGTGCTTTGGGATCTTAGAAGTGAGGCACCTCACTACTTCAGGTGTTGGAGGAGTGCCAAAGAAAGTTTACCCAAGGGCACACGGAGAGGTGAGAGTCAGTTAATTATATGATAAGGAGAGAAAACTGTTCTAAGGAAAGCTAACAAAAGTGACAAGAAACAGCATGTCCAGTTCAGGAACCTGATTGCCAGGAGCATGGAGTTGGGAGACATCATCAGGACCAGATTCTGTAAGGTCATGAAGTATTGGACTCTCCTTCTAAGGCAGTGATTTGTGACTTCAGGCCTTGATCAGATTATAGATTAAAAGTTTGGAATTATTTGTGTGTATATTTGTATTACTGTAGAACCAGAGGACTAATTGCAGGGGTCTGATCTCTTCTTCCACTGTGTGGATAGAACTCAGGGAGCCCAGCTTGTGCAGCAAGAATCTTTCTTTACTTGATGAACAATCTCACTGGTCCAGAGCTTTAGGATCAATCTAATGGGTATAGGCAATATAGACTGAAGGAGGAGGACAAAAAGACCAAGAGCAGGGGCGATTTAAATAGTATCAGGGTGAAATATGCTGCTCAATTTAGGTCACAGCTTGGTAGAGTAGTAAAAGGGTGACAGATCTGTAACCTATTTGTAAAAGGAAATAATATAACCTATAACTACCCAGACTCAAAATATAAAGAAATGTTCGCAGCATAGATAGTAGATTTGCTCAAGATTCTGTCAAAATTAAGTTGTGCCAAGATTTTGTCAAGCAATTATATAGTGTTATAAGATAGTAGTACCAAAAGTAAATTAAATAACAAGGAAAACACTGCCCTTTGAGGATACTGGATTTTATTTCTAGTACTTAGAAGGGCTGATTGTGTGAATATATAGTTCATTTAGTTACTCAGCACTTCAATTCGGTTTCAACTGCTAAACATGCTAAGTTGTTTTATATAGATAATGAAAATACTTCAGCACTAGAATTTTGATTAGAGAAAAATTCTTAATAAAATACATTTTCACTCCTGAATAATCCCCCCAAAACCACAGTCTATGACAAAGCTGAAATGATCAGGGATGGAGAAGAGACTGTGATCCTCTGTAGGCAACCTTTCCTTGCATCAGACTAAAGCAAAGTTCTTTTTCTTACAACACACTCTAGAAAAATTAGAGGCTTCACTTTTGTCTGAAGGTGGGGTGCTTTAATAATGAGTAATTTTTACTCGTTTAATTAGACAATATTTTAGTATGATAACAAAACAAAAATTTTCATATATCATTGAAAGAAAAAATATATTTGGATGTATATTTAGCTACATAGTTGTATTAAATTCTTTTATAAGTCAGCTCCAAATATGAGCACCAAGAGTTTGAAGTTCTCTACACTTAGGAAGGGGTTTCATTACTCTAAGAAACATGAAGGTTTCGGGATACAAGGAATTTCTTTCAAACTGTGGCAGTATTCATATATTATTGAAGTTGAGTCAAGCTTGGGATTGTGAAACTTGGTCCCTTTTAAATGCAAAGCTGTCAAAATTCTATTAATGCTGTAGTGCAGAGTCTTCTTGACTTGCATTTTCACTGCATGTGCTGAAGCATCTCCAGTCCTGCCTAATGCCCTATATCAGATGTCTTAACTAGCCCTCTTCCCTTAATAGCTTTATTTTCCTTTTCCCTAGTATTTCCTTTCACTCCAAACTTTCTGAAATGTTGCAGCTTCCTGGAAGGGTCAGTCCCTATCTTGCTTGTCTGTGTTTCCGTATGGCATAGCTCCCCTTTTTGAATATCCTTCCCTCTCTCTGAGAATTGCTTCTCCTTAATCATGTCTCAGGTAACCCCCTTTTTTGTGGGTACCTGTTTCCTGTTGTTCCATTCCTTCCTGCTATTTGTGACATCTATATTCTCTGACTCAATGTGCGTCTTATTCTGCTGTAACAGAGCAGTCAGTAGCTGAACATTCCTGGAGCTGGAGTAACAGCTGTGGATGCTAGGAAGCTAACTTAGATCCTCTGAAAGAGCGATGCACGCTCTTCATTTCTGAGCCCTCTATTCAGTTCCATGATCAGCTCTTTGAGGTGAACAGTATTTTTCACCAGAACTTCACATTCTGTCTGGTACAAGGTGAGTCTCAATAACTTATGGCCAAATAAGTGAGTGACAGTGAGAGTTGAGAGTTACTTCAAAGGAGTTTTGTGCATACTTTGTGCTTCAGTAAATCTTCCTTCACTGCCATGAAAGGCTACAGGACAAACAGCCTGGCTACAATACCATCTGTATAGCATCACATTTAGCCCTTCATAGGCCTTAGTTCCTGCCCACAAGTCCTGTGTATCCCAGGGAACATCCCTTTCTTGCCTCTTTCCCCCATTTGTGGCTATATTCTAGCCTTCACTACCAGCAGGCATTCCCTGTCAACAGACTAGCCAAACAGGCCGGAGATGTTAAGGAAAAAAAAAAAAAAAAAGGTCTAGGCAGGATTCATGGAGCTCCCTGGGAAGGTGAAATAGAATTGATTTTGTGAGCAGAATGGGGCCAGGTTGGGGTGAGAGTGGGAAGGACCAGATTGGGTTGGAGGGGGATGAGATGGAAGGAGAGAGTCAGAGAAAATGACTGGAACTGGGGTTCATTTGAGGGGCAGTGTGACAACCTAAGGCAGTGGAAACTTCCTAGAATCTGTGATGGTAATTCTAGTGAGGACTCTTACTAATGGGGGATATGGAGTCTTAAGTGGCCATCTCTTGTAGCCAGGCAAGGATTCCTCTGTGGGCCTATGTTGCATTTGATTGAGTTCTTGGCCAAGGAGGTCCTATGGAGATACCTAAACAACCTAGATGGATGCTAGGACAGGGTTGCTTTCTGCAAACTTATAGCCAGACCTCATTGCCAAGGACAACATTTAAATGACTCATTGAAGAGGTCAAGCTGCTTGCTTACATGGAATCGTCACTCATGTGTTCTGTTCTGTTTGGTGCAGGAAGGCTACCAAAAGAGAAATGTGGACACCAACAACCCACAAAACCTTTGATCAATAATCTCTCCTGCCTGCAAGATGTTCTGGGGCTATGGTGGCACAGAACTTGTGGGAGTGGCCAGCCAATATCTGATTTAACTGGAGATCCACTCCACAAGAGGAAGCCCATGCCCAACACTGCTTGAAAGGTCGGGAACTGAAGACTGGATAACCCAGAGACCTATGGTAGAACCAAGCATGTCTGGTGAAAAGAAAAACAACATACTGGCTGGATTTGTGTGTCAACTTGACAAAAGCTAGAATCATCAGAGGAAGGAGCTTCAATTGAGGAAATGACTTGGTGAGATCCAGCTGTAAGGTATTTTCTCATTTGGTGATCAATGGGGGAGGGCCCAGCCCATGGTGGGTGGTGCTATCCCTGGGCTGTTGGTTCTGGGTTCTTGAAGAAGGTGTGTTTGAGCAAGTCAAGGGAAGCAAGCAAGTAAGCAGCTCTCCTCCATGGCCTCGGTATCAGCTCCTGCTCCAGGATCCTACCCTGTTTGAGTTCTATCATGACTTCCTCCTTCAGTGGTGGATGACAATGTGGAAATGTAAGCCAGATAAACCCTTTCCTCCCCATCTTGCTTTTTGGTTATGGTATTTCTTAGGACCAATTATAACACTAAGTAAGAAAATATCAATGAAATTATTTTTAGTGGTATTTTACTATACTCATAGATTGGTGCCTTCCTTGTCCAGTCGTTCTTAGAGAGGCTTTCTCTAGCAGATTCAGAGACCCACAGCCAGACATACAAAGGTAGTTTAAATCAGAGATATTCATCAGGTCCCTCCACTTAGAGCTTGGAGAATCTCAGAGAAAGGAGGTGGAAAGATTGTAGCAGTCTGAGGGGATGGAGGACACCAGGAGAACATGGCCCACCAAAGCAACTAAGCAGTATGTATAAGTATGGTTCAGAGAGTGAAGCAGCAAACACCAGGCCTGCATAGGTCTGCACCAGGTCCTCTGAATATATATTGTGGTTTAACAGCTTGGTGTTTTTGTAGGATTCCTAACTGTGGGAGAGAATGTGTCTCTGACTCTTTTGCTTGCTCTTTGGACTCTTTTCCTCTTATTAGGTTGCCTTGTCCAGTCTCAATATCAGGGTTTTTGTCTTGTTTTATTGTATCTTGTTTTGTAGTGTTTAGTTGTCTCTTGAGAGTCTGCTTTTTTTTCTGATGGGAAATGGAAGAGAAGTGGATGAGAGTGGGAGGCAGGTGGCAGGGAGCTAGGAGGCGTGGAGGAAGGGGAAACTGGTTGGGATGTACCAGATGATAGAAGAATCCATTTTCAGTAAAAAACATTGGGAGTGTCTTTATTATATGACTTAATAGTGTATTTATTGTTGTTTAGCTTTTTCTATCTCTCTAATCCCCTTAAAGCTTCCTTCAGTTTATTTTTTTCCTTTCCTCTTTCATTTATCTATTTTGAACATGATAAATGATTATGCACACCAGACCTTTGACTGAAAAATCTTATTTTTGAACTACACCATAAATAATTTTGTTTTGTTTTTCTTATTGAAATAAAAAACAAATTAGCTTTTCCTAGATAGTTTTAATCATCTAGAGTTTTTGCCTTATGTCATTTAAGAGGGTAGATATCCCAAACTTGCCCACACTGTTGTCTAGCTTGATTTAAATTGGCTGAATTCTTTTCTTTCATCTTTTTACTCTGTATTTATGATTCCTGCATCAAATGAATTATTTCCATACAAATCTTTTTCTCATGGTGTGCCTCTGTGGGCAATCTAAATTAAGAGAATGTTAATGTAAATTAAACCCAAAATGAATTATGCTAATTTCATAAATGCTATGTAATGTTAGACACAATCCAGTGGAGCTAAAGATAAGTGACACATGAATAATTAAATTCTGGACAGGACTTAGAAAATGAGAAAGTTTATATGTACTAAAATTGAAGAATAGCATTCCAGGTAGATGAAATAGCATGGATAATTAATAAAAATGAAAAGGAATGAACTATTGTGAAAACAGTGTGTAGCCCAGTGTGGTAAAAGAAAAAGATATGAAAAAGATCGAGATGAAGGACCTTCTCCATCTCAATGAAGATACTGGATGAATGGTGAAAGAAACTGTCTATGGTGAACTCACATGCTCAGTTTATTATTTCTGCAGTGAGTGGCCATAAAACTATTTACAGATAACATTATTTTCATCACAAAATATCCTTAAAATGGCAAGGAATGAATTGAGGTAGGACATAGCATATGTAGAAAATGGAGTTAAGAAACTATTGTTATTATAATCTAGGATGACAAAGAGTAGTTTACCTTGTATAAAAGCTATTTGAGTTAGAACGAGATTATTGGTGCTAGAGGTGTTAATGAATCAAAGTTAATGAATCAAAACAATGGAAATAGTGAGTCAAGAGAAGAATCTAACTTGGTCCAAAAGTTTTTGTGTTAAAGAAGTACTTAGATTGTGATGCTTTCATTCTAAGTTGAAGAATGAACTAATAGTACCATAATTTTGGAGTTATCATTTATAAGCATAATGAATCAAAGACCACAGAGTGATAAGAAAGACCCAGTTTTACCAATAATTAAGAGCAAAACCACCTCTTGTCCAGCTCCCTGTGAATGTTGAAGGAACATCTTTGGGCTGCATCCAATTATGTTCTTCCTTGGAACAACGGATTGTATTCTCTTACCTTATAGTTCCAGCTCTTAAGACCCCCAGATATTTAGCTTAGAAGGTCCAAAACATACTTTTAGAGTCCATAAGGTATGTCCTCCTAAGGATTGTCCATGTTATGCATTTTAACTCTTGGTGGAGAATAGTGGATAGCTACATGCTTTAAGTGTGAATGACAGCACTTGGCTATGATGCTTACATGTCCATGTAGGGCATGTTACCAAGTTGATAAAAGGAGAGATGCGATCATAGGATCAAAGGATAAAAATTAGAAGTGAGCACTTCCTTGGCTATGCATTCTGTTGTAGAATTTTTGGGATACCAAAACTCAGCTGTTTGAAATAGCTCGATTTTATTTTATGTTTATTAGCTTGATTCATGACTCAAGCATATAGACAAAATGATGTATACTTGGCTCCAAGTCTCACAAATGTTAGGTATTGATCTAGTAAGATCAAATGATTTAGGTGGGGTGGAAAAGATGGAAGGAGAGCCAACTCCCATAAGTTCTTTAACCACCCTCCTAATACTCCCCGTACCATATATGGGGAAAAAAGAGACTTAGATGGAAATGCACCTCAGTTGATAAAATATGTGTCTCTCATGCATGAAACCCTGGGTTTGACCCTCAGCACTATGTAAACCAGGTGTGATAGTGCATACCTGTTAACCCAATGGTTAAGATGTGGTAGCAGGAAGACCAGAAGTTTAAAGTTGTTATCTTCTCAGTTGTATAGTGAAATTGAAGCCAATCAGTTTCGGCTGTGTGACACCCTGTCTCAAAAGAAAAGAAAGTGATCTGGTAATAATAACTAAATACTAGTTAGGAAAGGAAGACAGAGAAGTTGAAAGATACTTTAAAAAACATATCTGAATTTAAAAATGATATTGGGCTCAAGAGCATCTTGTATTCTGCCTACCAAGAAGGAATAATTATAAATTTTAAAAACATACTAAATTACAAATTTCTGCTAAGTCACACATTATGTTTTCCGATTCAGTTTTCATTGTATTCATAAATATTAAAAAAATGACATACTGAGAAAATATTGAGCATTAGGTTAATGTGATAAAGACATTGCATTAGTCACATTAAGTTCAATTATCTGGCTACCAAGACAATCTTTAAAAGTTCCTATAGATCGCCGGGTGGTGGTGGCGCACGCCTTTAATCCCAGCACTTGGGAGGCAGAGGCAGGCGGATCTCTGTGAGTTCGAGACCAGCTTGGTCTACAAGAGCTAGTTCCAGGACAGGCTCCAAAACCATAGAGAAACCCTGTCTCGAAAAAGAAAAAAAAAGTTTCTATAAAATTGACGGAATAAAAGATTTTTATAAAGTTAGAGTAATGTGCCAATAAAAGAATATAGAATAAACTTATTGCCCTCTTTTAGCTTCAAGGAATCATAAGGGACATTGGACAGTGAGACATTTTAATGTCTGGCTGTGGATATTACTGTCATAGAAAGAAAAAGTTTTTCTCCTGGTCTACCCCATGGTTATGAAAGAAGTCCAGCTGATAGGGCAAAACCGTCTTTACAAACATAGAACTAAATTGCTTGGAATTTTTTGTTGTCTTCTGGAATTTATTTTCATTTTACTGTATGTTGGGTTTTCATAGATTTATGCATTTGCCCATGTGAGTTTTTCCTGAATTCTGTTTCACAAGAGCTATTACCAGAACTTCAAAATAATTTCTCACTCTGAGAAAATTAAAGCAAGATGTCCATTGTAGTGTGTCCAGTTGCCCAACAGCTTAACCAGAAAAGGGACACAAGAAAATGCTGTGGTAGGTATAAGATAAACATACTTTGTTTATGTTTTGCTGGTATTCTGGTTGTTTAGAAGTTGGGATTTTTTTCCTTGCTTTGGGCTGTTCTTTGAGAAAACCAAACAATCACCAGTTTTTCCTGGGACTTTGATCTTTGTTTTGTGTTTTGCTATGCAAGGCTCGAAGCCTTACCGTTTGTTGTGTTTCCTACTTTGTCAGATCATCCACTCTCTGAACATATTACCAACAGATGGCTGGAAGAAACAAGTGAAGAAAAGGTAGTGTGTCTTACATTGACATTTCTCATAAATCCCCAGAGACTGTTATATAAATACACACATACTTCTGCAGGTGCTAAAGTAGATTTCTGTGGCCTTTCATTTGACATAACTAGCTTGCCTTTCAACCCTACTGTTTACCATATCTTGCCCTAACCTTTGTGTTTCACAAGAGTGCCTTTGGCATTAAATTAAGCAACACAGACACCTGCATGCCAGAAGGTAAACACCAAAACTTACTTAAGCCCCAGGACAACTATGCTACAAGCCGATGCTGCAGATGTCCCCAAATGTGCTTCATACCAGGACAATCAATCATGCAATGGCATGTAATCAGACTCCGGAAGAATTTTGCAATGATTTGCTAATTTTGACATTCATAGAAATATTAGTACATTGAGTGCCTAAACGTTACAAGATTATATTTTAAAACTCATACATGAATCCCTCTCTCCCTCTTTTTTCTTGTGTGTGTGTGTGTGAATGTGTGTTTGTGTTTGTTTTTTGCTGACACAGATTTGAGTAGTTTCTAATACATAGTAGCTACTCAATGAAAACAGGATTAAATTGAATTTCTAACATTATACATATTTAGAAGATTTTTATTGTGGAGACAGTATTTATGTTTTAAGCAGCTAGATCCTGTAATAATAGATTAATTTAATGAGCACACATATGTTCACCAAGCAGCACATCACACCTAGAGTTGAAGTACTCAGTATTATGTTTAATTTCGACTTAGTCCTTTCTTACTGCATAATTTTTTTGAGAAAGATTTATTTTTAATCACTTCAATTCCAGAGTAACAAGTTAGAACCTTCTTAGTTTTGTAGGCCATTAGTTAGAGAAGCAGTTGAACATACATGTGGTAGAGTTGAACATACATGTGGTAGAGTTGAACATACATGTGGTAGAGTTGAACATACATGTGGTAGAGTTGTTCTAGAGGATATCTGAGTAAACGGCAAAGGAAAATACATGTTTCTTGTATGTTACAGGATGTTAGACCTGGCACAGACACCAAGATAGCCTCGTGCAGATGGATGCATGATAATTAGTGGGGATCATGTGGGTAAACTAAATGAATACTCAAAAATGGTTTTGATAGTGGATTTTACTTAATGTAAAATCTACCTCATTAAAAATTAAAGCACACACATACTGTATAGTCTGAGGACAATGACTATAGAATAAGTTTCTTTTATTAATTTTAGTTTTTAAATTTCATTTTACATTCCATCCACAATTATTCTGCCAACTTCTCCTCCAACCCTCCCTCTCCGCAGCCCCCCCCCCAACTTCCTCCTAACTGGAAAGGACTCCCATGGGAAGTCAACAAAGTCTGGCACATTAAGTTGGGGCAGGTCCAAGAGTCTCTCCCCCTGCATTAAGGCTGAGTTTGGCATCCCACGATAGAGAATGGGCTTCAACAAGCTAGCTAACGCATCAGGGATAGATCCTGGTCCTATAGCCAAGTGCCTCACAGGTAGTCCAAGCTTCACCACTGTCTCACAATAGGAGGTCCTAGTTCAGTCCCATGGAGGCTTCACAGTTGTCCACCTAGAGTTCAGTTTCCATGAACTTGGTTCAGCAGTCTCTGTAGATTTCTCCACCATGAACTTGACCTCCCTGTCTCATCTATTCCCTCCTCCCTCTCTTCAATTGCATTCCCAAAGCTTAGCCGTGTGTTTGCTTATGGATCTCTCATCTGGTTCGGTAGTTGTTGGATGAAGACTCTATGATGATAGTTGGGGAATTCACCCATCTGATTACAAGAGAAGTCCAGTTTGGGCTCCCTCTACACTACTGCTAGCAATCTTAGGTGGGGTCATCCTTGTGGATTCTTGGGGAAAAAGCGCTATATTTCTCCCTAACCCCATAGTGGCGTTCTCTATCTAGATTTCTCTTTAACTGCTCTCTAACTCTGTCCCTCTCACCCCTTGGCCACCCCATTCCCTCATGTTCTCATCTCCCATTCTCTCCCCTTTACTGCAGTCTACCTAGGGGATCTCATCTAATTACCCTTCCCTGTGTGATTCATGTGTCCCTCTTGGGTTCTTCCTTGTTATCTAACTTCTTAGGATATGTGGATTGTAGTATGGTTATCCTTTGTTTTACATCTAGTATCTATTTATGAGTGAATACATATTACGTTTGTCTTTCTATGTTAGGGTGAACTCACTCAGGATTTTTTTTTCTAGTTCTATCCACTTGCCTTCAAATTTCAAGATGTAATTGCTTTTATAGCTGAGTAATATTCCATTGTGCAAATGTACCACATTTTCTTTATCCATTTTTCAGTTGAGGGACATCTAGATTCTGGCTATTACAAGTAATGCAGCTTGAGCATTGTTAAGCAAATGTCCTTGTGGTATTGTATAGTATTCTCTGGGTATATATGCAAGAATGGTATCACTGGAGTTTGAAGTAGATTGATTCCCAATTTTTTGAGAAACCACCATACTGGTTGTCAAAGTGGCTGTACAAGTTTGTACTCCCACCAGCAGTGGAGGAGTGATTACTCCACAACCTCTCCAATATAAACTGTCCTCAGTACTTTTGATTTTTTTAGCCATTCTGATAGGTGTAAGATGATATTTCAGAGTCCTTTTAATTTACATTTACATAATGATTATGGATGTTGAGTAGTTCCTTAAATGTCTTGCAGTCATTTGAGATTCTTTTGCTGAGAGCTCTCTGTTTAGCCCTGAACCTGATTTTTAAATAGAGTTATTTTGTATTTTGATGTCTCATTTCTTAAGTTCTTTATATATTTTGGAGATCAGTCCTCTGTCAGATGTGAGGCTGGTGAAGATCTTTACAATTCTCTACTTTGTTATTTTGTCTTATTTACAGTGTCTGTTGCCTTACAGAGGCTTTTCAGTTTTAGGAGGACCACTTTACTGATTGTTGCTCTCAGTGTCTGTACTACAGGTGTTATATTTAGGAAGTGCTATGTATTCAAGGTTACTTCCCACTTTCTTTCCTATCAGGTACAAAGTAACTGGATTTACTTTGAGGTCCTTGATACATTTGGACTTGAGTTTTGTGCATGGCAACACATAAGGGTCTGTTTGTAATCTTCTACATGTTGACATCCAGTTATGCCAGCACCATTTATTGACGATGCTTTCCTTTTTCCATTGTGCCGTTTTGCCTTCTTTGTCAAAAATCAAGAGTTCATAGGTTTGTGGATTATTTTCATGGTCTTTTTGAGTTATAACATCTGTTTGTTCCTTTATTTATATGTTAATTTTTTGTCTGACAGACTTGCCCATTGGTGAGAGTGAAGTGTTGAAGTCTCCCACTATGAGTGTGTAGGGTTTGATGTGCATTTTAAGCTTTAGTAATGTTTCTTTTTACAAATGTGAGTGCTTTTGTATTTGGGTATAAATGTTCATGATTGAGACATCTGTTATCTTGATAGATTTTCCCAGTAATGAATATGAAAAGTCCTTCTTTATCTCTTTTGGTTACCTATAGTTTGAAGTCTATTTTGTTAGATATTGGGATAGTTACACCAGCTTGCTTCTTAGGTCCATTTGATTGGAAAGTCTTTTCCTAACTCTTTATTCTTTGAAATGTCTGTCTTTGAAATTGAGGTGTGTTTCTTGTATGCAGCAGAAGGGTGTATTCTGTTTTTATATCCACTCTGTTATTCTGTGCCTTTTTATAAGGGAGTTGAGTCCATTAATATTAAGGGATACTAATGACCAGTGATGTTAATTCCTGTTATTTATTTATTTGATGGTAATGTGTATGTCTGTTTCCCTTCTTTAGGGTTTGCTGGTGTAGGATTATCTTTTGCCTGTGGTTTTGTGTGTACAGCTAGCTTCCTTGGGTTGGAGTTTTCCTTCCATTGCTATCTGTAGGGCTGGATTTGTGGATAGGTATTGTTTAAGTCTTGTTTTGTCATGGAATATCTTGCTTTCTCCGTCTATAGTTGATGGAGGAAGGTCATTGGCTAATAAAGAAACTGCCTTGGACCATTTGATAGGCCAGCCTTTAGGTGGATGGAGTAAACAGAACAGAATGCTGGGAAAAAGGGAAGTGAGCTCAGACGCGATGCTGCTCTTCTCCAGGGCAGACATGGTGAGGCTCTGACCCAGGATGGATGTAGGCTAGAATCTTCCCTGTAAGCGCATGTAGGTGCTACACACATTAATAGAAATGGGCCAGGCAGTGTTTAAATGAATACAGTTTGTGTGGTGTTATTTCAGGGCATAAACTAGCCAGGCAGCTGAGAGCAGGGCAGCAAGAATGCAACCCGCATCTCCTTCAACATATAGTGATAGAAAGTCTTGATGGTTATAGTAGTCTGGCTTGGGATCTGTGTTATCTTAGTGTATGCATTATGTCTGTCCATGACCTTCTAGCTTTCAGAGTGTCCATTGAGAAGTTGGATGTCATTCTATGGGTCTTCCTTTATATGTTACTTGGCCTTTTCCTTTGCAGCTTCCTAATATTTTTCTTATTTTGTATATTTTGTGTTTTGATTATTATGTGGCAAGGAAAAATTTTTTGGTATCCAATCTGACAATAAAGTAAATGTTATTTTTCCAACTTAGAATTAAAATACTTTTTCCATTATGAGTGATATGTCAAAAATTGAGATTTAGAACTAGCAATATCTCCTATATTCTCCCTATGAGATAAATGAATGAGAGGTCTGTTAGCAAAGAAATCTTGGAGATACTGCTTATAGTATTATTGTAATAGCAACAGTAATATTGCGAGTGGAATGAGAACATAACTCTCATCTTTTCTGCAAATAAGAGAAGTTATAGATTCTCAACAATCACTTTCTGTCTCACTGAAACACACTGATAAAGTCTATCTTGAAACAGATTTGAATTTAGATAGCGCTATGGCTTTGTTCTAGAAAATCTTAGTATTCACACTTTTGTTCTCTTTGCAAGATGCTGAAATCTATAGGATGTCTTCATTTGTTGATGCAAGTGCCACTAAATCTGTTCTGGCATAGGTCCTAAGTGGCAGGCCAGCTTGTATAGCAGCCTAGATGCTACATAGCCATCCATTCCCTAAGCACACCAAGATTTGGTAGTCTTCTCTATTATCCAGTTGACGGATCAGATCATTTGATTAAATGCTATTTAAACATTAAATGAGAAGAAATCCCAATGTCCACATTTTTAGCAATTGTCAATGTAAGGGGTAACAACTAGTCTTTTGCCACTGGGAGATTTTCCAGAGACGCTTTAGACCATTGGGTTCCTTGATACACCATGTTGTAAAGCTTTATTTTCATGGGTGTATTTTATATTTTATGACATGGACATGTCTTCCAAAGATGCTCACCACATTTGGCTTATTTGGTCCAGTCAATGATGTCTTCCATAGAATGGAGCAAATTTTCTATGAGACAATGGGACAATGATCTCTACAGGCTAAGTGAGGAGAGCAGAAATTGACACATTTCACTGAAATGAACATTCAGATATATTTTTGTTCATTCTGCATGAGAATGGGCTGTTTCTGTCTAATCACACTTTAAACATATTTAAAGGATACTTTTCAAAGCTAAGCTGTGTACCAGGTGCCTGTTGTGTCTTATCCCCCAGCAATACACTAAAACAGAAGAAACAGCTGTAACCACCATCATCACCTGTTTAAGTTTTGTCCTCTGAGGTCAGTCTACCAGCTGAATAAGTCAATGAGGCAGGGTAAATGGGCAAGCAGTATAAATCAAAACATTGATTGTTTTCAACTCTTTCATGGTGACACTAATGGATTCAGCTTTCTTAGGGGAAATTGTTTTTAGTTTTTCATCATGGTGGGGAAAGGACATTCCAGAGCTTCCACATGCCTGCATCATCATTACTCACGTGAACAGCCACATGTGTCATAAATTAAGCCACTCAATGAGCATGCAAATTTCAAACCTATATCTAGAAACCAAGAAATTCTGGTGAGCCAATCTGAGGAAAGCTATGTATAGAGAAAACCTCCATCCGTCAACACCACCTTAAGCTCCTATTTTCATGAGCTATTATGGCATTTGAAGTTCTTTCACAAAGTGATATATCCTCTAACTCAAATTTTGGTATAGATATTGAAACTGATGCACCCACACTGTTATTAAGAGGGAATGGAAAGATTCTTCACAGAACAGTTTCCCAGGATAGTGTGGTGACTTCCCAGTGTGGTCTAAAAATAACAAGAGAAAACAAGGAAAAAGACTTGGACCCACCACCCACATTGGCATTTATTTCTGGCAAGTTACTTTGCCAATAAGGGAGTATAGGTATATTTCATAACACTCAGGATTATGAAATGTTTGAATTGCCAAATTTAAAAAGATACGTCATAGGCTTATGTTCTTTTTGTGATAAACAATAACCATTATTTTAATGTTTATAGAACACAGTATTTTGAGAATGATTACATGGAAGATATAACTAATCATTTGAAGACTAAATTTGTTATTAGAAAAAAGTCAAAGGCCAGTATTTACCCTGAACAGTATTCAGTTAGAATCATTGTTTGCCAATATAAATAAACAAATCCTTTCACAAATCATTCTAACTTCCCTCTTTTTTGAAAAGATGATACTGCAACACTGAGATTTTTACCTTACCTGACCCTTGTAGCTGTGATCCTCTTACCAGGGCTGCTCTCTCTCTAACTGCACAATTCCAGTAAGGACTGGAACTCTCTTACTGTCTTCCAGGAATTTTTAGGCATCTGAGGATGTATCCCTGGGAATTCTTCATTCCTAATGCATTTTCTATAGTAGAAGAATTTGCAGGGTTTTTTTTTTTTGAGGAACATTTGTATATTTGGGTATTCCTAAGGAAGTGTTTATTTAAACTTCAATGTTATTTCAATTTTTTAAGAACACAGCCTTCAATTAGTAAATAATTATTGTACTTATCATTATTAAGTATGACATGTAGGATGATGAAATCAGGGTGGTTAGCATTTCTTATTAGTTTAATAACTCATTCCCTTGTCTCCCTGTATTTTGGCACATGGTGTCAGTTTTCTGTCTCTCCTCTCCTTCACAATAGCTTCTAGAAATCACTATTGTATTCTGACCTACTGAGATAAGTGTGTGTGTGTGTGTGTGTGTGTGTGTGTGTTTAGTTACCACATATGAATGATAATGCATTATCTGTCTTTCTGAGTCTGTCTTATTTTAGTTGACCTAATACCACCATCCCATTCTATTGTTCTACAAGTGACAGGACATCAGTATTTCCTGTGCTGAATAATATTCTATTTCATGTATATGACACATTTTCCTTGTCCATTCATCCATCAGAGCACACCTTTGTGGATTTTTTTATTTGGTTATTGTGAATGGTGGCAATAGATAAAGGGGTGAAGAGTTTCTATGGATATATACCCACAAGAGGGACATATGAATCATATGTTAGATATGTTTTTATTTTTTTAAGGAAGTCTCATTCTTTTTTTCATATGGCTATAATGATTATAATTCTACCATTAATGAATATTTTTTCTAGGCTCAAAGAGATGACTCAGTAAGTAAATAACTTGCTGTGTATGTCAAGTTTGGCAAGTTTGGTTCTCTTAAAGATCTCATGTAAAAAACTGAATGTGGTAATCAGTGACCTGGAATCACAGTACTCCTACAATGAGATGGGAATCTGAGGCTGGAGAATCACCAAGAAGCAACAAAAACAAGAAGAGCTTTTCCTCAATAATGTGGAAGGAGAGAACTGGCTTCCAAAATTTGCCATTTATCTACCACACACATACCCAGTATCACTAATATATGAAATAAAAGTGTAGAAAGTTTTATGTTCTCTGCATCATTGTCAGCATTTGCTATTTCTTTTCTTTTAGGCAGAAGGCATTCTGACAGGTCTGAGATTATATCTCATGTGGCTTGGATTTGCATTTCCCTGGTATCTCATGATGTCAAGCATTTTCATTTTTCCCATATTATATTCACTTGTACATTTAAAATATTATTTCTGAAAATAGTTATGAAATTCAAGAGAACTTGCTAATTTTACTCCATTTAAATTTTAAAAATAATACAAGAAATGGTTTGTTTAATTAATGCAAAATGCATGCATATAAACATGGCAAATGTCATAAGTGTATATTTATGATATAACATTTGTAACCAGAGCTACTACTTAGAACTGCCGGTATATTATCATTGAAGAATAGATAATTGAGTGAAATAAATGTTTGTCCAAAATATTTGCATGTATGATGCAAATAACATGAACACACATACACACATATACTTGTATGTAACACCTGCAATGTTACAACTAGACAATTATGTTAGCATGTGTTATGTGCACATTAACCATTTCATATAGTTAAGCTAAAACTGTGTTGTAATAGGAGTGGTGGGGCTGCGTCCCTGGCACCCGATGCCCACATGGCTAGCTTATGCCCCAAAATAATTACACAGAAACTGTATTCTTTTAAACACTGCCTGGCCCATTAGTTCCAGCCTCTTATTGGCTAGCTCTTACATATTGATCTAACCCATTTCTAATAATCTGTGTAGCCCACGAGGTGGCTTACCAGGGAAGATCTTAACCTGTGGCTGTGTCTGGTGGGAGAATCATGGCGACCGACTGACTTGGCTTCTTTCTCCCAGCATTCTATTCTGTTTACTCCACCTACCTAATTTTCTGTCCTATCAGGCCAACCAGTTTTTTTTATTAGTTAACCAATGAAAGCAACAGATAAGATACAAGACCCACCTCCATCAAACTGAATAGAGGAGTATTATTTTCCTGAAAATACAGCAGATTTTCTATCCATGCTCAAACCTCAATGAATTTCCATCTGATTAAAAAAAACGGACATTTTACTGTTTTAATATTTATGATCTTTAAACCACTCCCTTCCTTTCTGAAGGCCAGGATGACTTATTGAAGCATTTTTCTAGGCCAATTATTTAATACCTTTGCTATATCACAAAATTATTTTTAGATGATGTGATTTTTTTGCAAGAGAAAGTTATCTCTCTAAATCACTCAAATAGTGTCATGACCATTATTGTCAAAAACATTAAATCAAATTGCTTTGTTGGCTCAGATTATAATATGAATATATGTCATTTGGACAGAGTAAAGAAAAGAAAGATGGTAAAATATATCTAGGCCCTGAATGGCTTCTATGCACACTCAACACTAAATCCAAACATAGAAACTTTCACTGAAGAGCCCATTGTTTGTTCAGATTATCTGTGATGGGAAACTCCTGCATCATCTCCCTACTTTAAGTAAAGGCAACATGACCAATACACAATTAAATACTTAGATGCCTACTGTTTTTTTTTTTTTTCAAAACACTGCAAAACAAGCAATGGTTGACTGAGAGAAAAGTCACCTACTGGAAAGCCAGGTTTGAAATATTTAAAAATTTGTCTTTGCTTTTCTCTTTCTCTATATCTCTTTCATTATTTCAAGCTTATTCTTGTCTGACTCTTTGCAATATTTTCCACATGCATTTCGTCATTTTTAGTAGTGAGTCAGATACTGAGTGCACTTTCTGTGGGATTGTTGCAGGCTTGTTGCTGCTGTCTGGTGTGTGATCCCTGTTTCCCAGGATGGGGCAGGTGGTGAGAAGTCATGGAGGCAACAACACAGACTCTAAGAACCTCTTTACTGCTAAAAAAAAAAATCAGGGGTTTTTATGGAATTAGGGAAATTAATCTGCCGCAGGATCATGTTTGGTTAAGATTCAAAGAAACGCTCAGAATTCCTTAACTACTTATACAGTGTTTCAGAAATCATGGTAACCTGACTAAAGAAAGGAATCAAACATTTTGAAGGAGTTTGGTCTCCCTATCACTACCCAACTGTTCATTTGAACTTATCTATTGCCTCACTGAACTAATTTACTCAATGTAAAGTATATACTTTCATATTCTGGATTCTTAAGTTTTCTTAGGACATTAACTATGTCCCCAGAGACAAAGCAATATAAAGCAGGTTGTAGAGATTTGCTGCTCATAGTTAATTCCTTTCCCCACCAGCTATCTGGATGACTTTGAACAAGTTACTTAACAGCTTTGTGGCTCATCCTGAAGGGTAAGGTGGTTGTGAGCACTACATAGATAAATTTTTACAGGCTGCATATACGTGTTCTTGGATTTTGCAATTCTTTCATGGATCTTTGTGACCTCTGAGTCTAGTAACATTATATAACACAAAGGTGTTTGGGTGAAGCCTCACCCCAGCTCCTGGCATCCATATATCCAAAGAGTCTGGAATGTTCCGCTGGAAGTTCCGTTCCCTTTCCCTGGAAGTTGCCTCAGCCCAAACTCCACCCCTGAGAAAACGTGCCAAATGATGACCACTCCCCAGAGATGCTCAAGACCACTCCCACAGGGTATTTAAGGGCACCCCAGAGAATCACGTGGTTTTTCCACTCTTCCTTCCAAGACTTCTCTCTAGGGGACTAGAAAGCCATCCAGGAGCATTAGTATCCATTAAACCTGGGCTTTTTCTAATTTGGTTTGATTCAGATTATTCTGTCAGCAGGGAGGTTTATCGGGGTGTACTGAGGTAAAAGTTAATGAAATAAATGGAGGAATTGAGGAACACAAATCACCTTTGTGGAAATGGATGCTTGTACCATCAAAAGACTCTCAAAAGTTAGATTTTTAAAGTTTCCTTATTTCTGTTCTAGCGCAGATGATAGAGACACTTTTTCTAGAACCCAGGCGATGATGCTTCAAACAATTTTACTGTATTACTAATCCAAAATAATAAATACTATCCTTCTTTGACAGTCCTTTCCAAAGCATTTAGGTGAAACTGGAACCAACTGAATTGGATTGAAATATTACTTCTTAAGACAATTTCCAAAGCTAAAATCAAGGAGGTAAGTCTGATTTATAATAGTGTAAATTCTGGGACTTTTAAATGTCTCTTGATACCTATGTCCATTTTCTCAATAAGCAATTAAATTGTTATATTTTATATTTTATCAGAATACATCTTTTTTCCAGCTAAAATAATGTTTTTACCAGTTTCTTTTTTTACATTAATACAGCCAGAATCTCCCTCATTCATTTTATTTACATTAATACAGCCAGTACCTCCCTTGTACTGGGCTCCCATGTATTTTTGTTGTAGTTTGTCCTCTACATTAGATATTGCCAGAGATTTTCTGCCAGAATTGCTGGTGACCTATGGGTCTGATTATGTCAAATTCTTAATCTTTTTCCAATGCTGAAAAAAAATTAAATTTTAGACTTGAGTTTTCAACTCCTTTTATTCCATTCTATCCTTTTATGAATGACAGCTAAAAGCATGACATATATATAT
>NC_022034.1:1914691-1924965 GCF_000317375.1 Microtus ochrogaster
AATAAATAAATAAATTTAAAATAAAAATAAAAAAAATGATACCAGCAGAGCATCAGGGAAGGACAAGAACGCTGGCCTGGGAATTGGGAGACCTGAGTTTCCCAACTTTGCATCTTTCTTGTTTAGCTTTTACTTGTTTAACAGAAAAGAAGTTGGTCAATGATCCCCAACATTAAGGCTTTTGGCGTCTGCTCCCTGTTTTGGGGATTGAAGTACTCTGGGTTTCTTGGAAATAAGAGTGGGACAGTAAATTACCTTTATTCTTCCTTCCTTGCTCATGGCATCTCTGGCCTGTTTTAGTATATGTTGTCCCTGTGTGTCCACCAAAATATGTCTAAGGATACAGGGGAAAGAAAGCAGTAGATGAAGGGTTTCCTTCAAGGGAAAGTTGGTTGCCCAGGAAGGCATAGTTTCACTTAGAACAAACGGAGCTATTTATTTCTTCTTTTTTTTTCAAATTGAAAAAAATTTAATACAAAATACTTTGATCATGGTTTATGCTCCCCCATCTACTCCCCTCCTCCCCACCTATCTCCATGCCTCCTTTCACTTTCAGAAAACAGGCAAATATGAAAGACAAAGAAGGATAAAACAAAAGGAACAAACTAAGAACCAAAAATAAACAAAGATCAGGAAAAACAGACACACACACAGCAATGAAACTCATCAAAATACAATTGGAATGTACAAGCAAAAGATCATGAAGTTCAGTTTTTAAAAACGTCCAAAGAAAGAATTATGTGACAATCTCCAAAAATACTTTTGAGTTTGTTTTGTGTTGGTCTTTAATTGCTGGGCATTGATCCTGCTCTTAATTGTATTGCTGTAGTGGTTTGTATACCCAGTGAGACTTCCTTGGAGCAAATTAATTTTTCTTTGCGCTTTTCAACTGGAGCTAACTTTGGTGTTGGAGATTGGAGCTTGTGTCTATTTTCTTCTCTCAGTGTTGAGACCCCATCTGGCTTAGAAATGTGCAGTTCCTGTGCATGCTATCTCAGTCTCTGGGAGTTCATCTACGTCTCAGTGCTGCTGTGCCTGAAAGATACTGTTTCCTTGATGTTCTCTATCCTCCCTGAATCTTACAATCGTTCTGTGTCCTCTTCTGTAGAGTTCTGAAGTGTCCTGAGGGTGAAGGATTTGGAGATATTCCACTTAATACTGAATGTTCCAAGATCTCTCATTCTCTGCACATGAACAGAGCAATTTCAAGGAGATGGAAGTAGAGATGATAGAGATACAATTTGACCTTAAGCCTTATGACACCACAGACACAGGCAGAGAGGATGTGGAGCTTTCCATTGGCATTTTTACACCTGTTCTGTTGTTCTTATGCCTGACAGACCAAGTTGTGAATGGTCTGAAGTTGTCTTGCTTCTACACTGACGTGTATGGTACTGACACTCTACCTCTAATAGAAACAAAATCCTGGTTGATAAACAGATAGATGCTCATGACAAATGATAAATACTCAGTTCATTCTCGCAGATTTTCAAGAAATTAAATTTGAGATGGTACGTTTCCTGCAGAGGAGATATAAGTGATTACCATGACATATTTTTGAAGTCAGTAATGGATTTTTTAAAAAGTCTTTACTTCTTAAATTCCAATTACAAGGAACTAGAAAAGCTAAATTTAGATTAAAGATTAATTTGAATTCATTCACAGGTTGAATTAAGACTTAAAAAAGAAGTTATTTACCTTCTTTAACCTGTTATCTATGCTAAAGCTGCATAAATGGCAACATATTGCATGAAAATGATTTATGAGGCACAAATGCAAATTGACTTTTATTTAAAAGTCAATTTTTGTTTTTAAAATCTCTAGATGGCATTTTGTATTGTTATAGTTCATAAGACTCCTGATTTAAAAGTTTAAACAATGACATAAAATCATTTTATTCATAATAATTTTAGTTTTTATACTGAGCCTAAAATACTATGTTATCATAGTATTTACATATTTCATATTTAATATCATTTTAAACAGATAAAAATTACATATGCAATAACAATAGACATACTGAATATATCAGAATATTAAGAGTTGTATAAGGATTATATTGGATTTTTTCTTTTATATGCACACACATTTATAAGCAATGATGAGACCGAAATATTCCTATATGCTTTTCAACAAATAAAACTTTCCTATACATATTTAATCTTATAAAAGTGTGAATTCAAATGTATGATAACTTTTTTCATGGTTAATAATAAAGTTTATGAAACAGTGACTTAAACAGAGATGAGAAATTTCCATGCTGTTGCCTACCATGCTGGTTATTTAGCATGGTGTAGGTGGAATTTTTTGGGCCACCAGCCAGCTCCCAAATAAAGACATGGAGACTTATCGATTATAAATACACGGCTCTAGCTTATGCTTCTCCCAATAGCCCTTTTAACTCTACTTAACCTGTTTCTATTATTATTCATCTATATTTTGCCTGGGGCTTTTTACCTTTCTTTCATTCTATATGCCCTACTTTCCTGCTTCCTCCATGTTTGTCTGGCTAACCCCTGATGTTTCCCTGCTGTCTCTTTTGCCCAAATTCCTCCTCCTACTTTCCCTGTCTGAAAGTCCTATCTATCCCTCCTCCCTTGATATTGGTCATTCATCCTTTTGTTGGATCAATCAGATGTCTTAGGCAAGGTAAAACAGCAACACATATTTACATAATTAAACAAAAGAAATACATTTTTCTTAGTTAAGCAAATATTGTGAAAAATGAATGAATGCAATACATTTTTACATAACATAAATGTCTGCTGCACAGGCATGAAGACACGAGTTTAAATCTCTAACCCTGACATAAAAGTTGAATGTGGTGGTGTACATTTGTAACCTCAGTGTTGGGGGAGGGCAGTAAATATAGGCAACTGCTGATGCCACAGGATAGTCAGTTTAGAGGAAATATAAAACTTTTATTCAAGAAGAATCCCTGTCTCAAAAAATAAGGCAGTAGTTTGGTAGAGGATGACACCTGAAATTGATCTTTGACCTCAACATGTGTGCATAAGCAAGTATATCTGCACACATATGTGCACACACATATGCCAAGATAGCATACATACACACATACACACATATGCATGCATGCACACACACACTGTAGAATATAAGCTAAAGTGAAAAATAATTTGTTCCTCAAGTATATGACTTAGTGGCCTACATTTGTTAAGCCAGTATTAGGGATAATGTTAAAAGTCACCAACAGTCTAACCCAGCTATGAAACGTAAGAACTACAAGGCCAACTTTTCAGGCAAGATATGATCAATGATAAAATATAACACTTTAAGAGATTTGCCAACTATATATCTAGAAAACCTGACTAATATGACTACAAGCTTGACTATTATAGATGACTATCTATTAACCTATATTTCTTAATTATACTTTACATTTTTAAATGCACTACACAATTCCAATACTTTAATCAAGAGCAGAAATATACATATAGCAAGATTGACCTTAAATTTTTATCAAAAGAGCAAGAGCCATACCAATGCAAAGTATCCATCTCTATAGAATATTCCTCTTTAATGGAAAAGAAACATTATAGACAAATTTTGGGAATATGGGCACAGTATCTCCGAACTGCTTCCTGCTGTTTATTGAGCAAAGTATTTTCTTTGTGTGGGTGTTCACAGCAACCTTTCAGGGGATCTTGTTACATCAAACCATATTGGTCTGGAAGCAATCCACAGGTGCTCATCTTCTGTGGAGACAAAAGAAGAACCTCTTTTCCAAAGCAACATATCCTTAGACTCAAATTTTGAAATCAAGAAACCTTTATAATATACAGGCTGGTTGAGCTTAGTAGCCCATACAATGAAATGTCTCACTTGAGAGAGGGCAGGGAATCCTGCCCTTTGGGAAGTCCAAGCCCCTCCCCCCCCATCCAGGCCTAGGGAGCTATGCATTCATATAGACTAAGGTCCCAAAAAGCCAAAACATCTCATAAAAACAAGTCCCAGTGCCTTTATCCTGCCCTGCTCTCTCTTAGTGTCCTCATTGTTGTCTAACTTCTCTGGGATTGTGATTTGTAGGCTGGTTTTCTTTGCTTTATGTTTAAAAACCACTTATGAGTGAGTATATATGATAACTGTCTTTCCAGGCCTGGGTTGCCTCACTCAAAATGATGTTTTCTTGCTCCGTCCATTTGCCTGCAAATTCACGATGACATTATTTTTTTCTGCTGTGTAGTACTCCATTGTGTAAATGAACCATGGAGATGAAGCAGTTTGCTTTTCCCAGTAAGGAAATATATTTTTAATTCTTTCTTTGAGGTTTGGATTTTTTTCTTTAGAATATGAATGCCATTCACTTTAATTTGCTCTTTATGAATCTGGCCACATATACTATATTTGTTCTGTCTGTTTAACAGCTCACTTCATGTAGAGTTTTTCTGGAGACTTTTATAGCTGTAATGACTTTAATACTTTTTTTTGATTGTGGAAATAAAGTAACTGAATAAAAGGTAATCTGGAATTATCAAAGCTTAGAATGTTCGGTTGGTTTTTGTGGTACAAATAATTCTTCCTTGACATATAGCAATAGTCAAACATGTCTTTGCATGGTGGACACCTACAAGAAGATAGAATTAATTGGATGTGGAAGGAAGTGGCAACTGGAGAGAGAAAATGACTTACTACTGCTCAGATGATCCTGTCAAATATTGAACTACATTAGTATGCATTTTGCATTTGATGCTCATATTAATAGTATGTTTATAGAAAACATCAGTTGCTCTCAGTAAATGGTGGTACTCACAGCACTTTTGTACATGATTTATGGAGCATGCAGAGGTATGCTGCTGTTCCTACAGAGCCAACATGGCTTTAACTATGTATTCAGCAAAACATATAAATCACAAATGCAAAGTAAGCAAAATAGAGCAACCATTATTTGTTTTAATTATGTGGTATTGAAAAGTGTCCTCTTTCTATTTTTCTTGAAAGGCACCACAAAAACACAATCCAGCATTAAAAATTATGTAGTTGTGAGTACTCAGTCTTGCTGTGCTTGCATTCAATTTCATTTTATTCCTTCTGTGATTCTTTTATTGGAAAATCACAATAAGTTGACTTCATGCTACACTCTGAAATGTCAAAGAAATTGATCATGTTTACTTCTGCACACTATGAAGTACATGGTGTTGCTAATTCTGCATTAATATTAACACAGGAGGCAAGGAAGGGGCTTTTAGCTTTCACCCTTTGTCCAATAAATCACACACAAACATGGCTTGCACATGGCTTTTCATTGAACTCTGCCATTTTATGTGTCTTTTATCCTGGAGATTTATTGTTTTACGTGTATTAAAGCAATTCAGGGTCTGAAGTGTTTAATCCGGGTGTTTAGGTTTTGATGTCTCAGCCAGATTGTGTGAGAAAGTCAGATGCTCAAGCTCCTTGCACATGTGTAGTAGGGGCCACATGTGGATCTAAATGAGTCATTCCCTGGTATGTGAACATTTTCCACACTTCCTTTGAACTTCATTTCACTTATGAATGATTAATTATTGGGTCTTTTTTGTGGGTTATTCTATCTTCCTCAAGCTCAAAACTTACCACAGACCATAACCTTGTTCTACTTTCAGATTTCCTATAGGTAGATCCGGGAAAAAATTCAATAATAGCTAAGAATTTATTAAAGTCAATTATGTATTTCATGGACATAATTATGCAAGAGAAAATACTTATTTGGCTTATGCTTCCACATCACAGATCATCACTGAAGGAAGTCAGGGCTAGAACTCAGGGCAGGAAGTTGGAGGCAAGAACAGTACCAGGAGCCATGGAAGAATTTTGATCACTGGCTTCTACCATAAAGCTTCCTCAGCCTGCTTTCTTATCCACCCCAGGATTATATGACCTGGGATGGCATTGCTCACAATAGACTGGACCCTTCCACATCAATCACTAATTAGGAAAATCCTACAGGCATGCTACAGGCCAATCATATGGAGGCATTTTTTTTTCTATTGTGACTACCTCTTCTTACATATATCTAGATTTATGTCATGTTGATAAAAATCTAACCAGAACATTGTACTAACATTCTTTATATATGCTTTGCACTTAAAATCTTGTTGATAATACACGAATATCACATAGTTGGTATATGTGCATATGTACACTGAAATTTTTAAAATCATTAAGTACTGCATATGTGCATACTGCTCTAAACATATTTATGAGATAAAATAATAAAGTGATTTCTATAGGTAAGAAATATCATAAGAACACAGAAGAAAGAACAGTTAACATAGGCTTATTCTGAAGAATTAAGGAGAAAACACAAGTAGAACAGGAACAATGAACCTACATTTATTACAATTTGTTTGACATACATGTCAGAAGAATTATTGTGTATGTTCATTTAAACTTACAAATTTTTTTAATTAATATTTGTGTCATTTATCTTTTAAAACACAACAAATGAAATTCAAAAGGATTAAGTAAATTTTTACTGCCTCAATTAAGCTGATGATATTATTCCATTTGTTCCAACAGCATGTACTCTATTTATTTCACAATACAGCTGGGTTATGATAGGCTTCTGTTGAAAACAATCTGACGGCTTTCAATCAGACTTTACACAAAACTTAAATTCTTCACTATGACCTATAGTAATTACAGAAGTTGACTTCTGCCTACTGTATGATTCTACTTCATTTTAGTATCCACCCATTGATAACACTACTAACCTGAATGTTCATTATCTCTCCTATGGATACACAATTTTGAATGAACTGTTTTGAGTGGGCCTTGCTCTCTCCTCTTCAAGTTTCTCCTCAGGTCCAGGCCCTTTCTGCTGCCATATTTGTTTCTTCTTCTGTCTTTTTACCTTTCAGGTCCTTTGCCTACACATTAGAGCTTCCAGTTTAGATCCCTGAGTATATGAGTGTGTGCATTTCTGTAACTATATCTGTTTCCTTTTGTTTGTTTTATCTTATTCCAGTGTGTTAGTTTTTGATTTATCATTATATTATATTATATATTGTTATATTATTATCCCTTAAAAGTATGTTTGTTTTCTAATGAAAGAAAGAAAGGGAGGGGATCTATATGGAAGCAGAGAGGGGGGAGGAAATGAAGGAGTAAAGTGAGGAGAAACTATAATCAGGATATATGTGTGAGAAAAATCTCTTTTCAGTAAAGGAAAAAAGAAAAAAAATTAAATAAAACTAAATAGAAGAATTAGGAGTTTGAAAAATACAAATCATTTGGATTTTAAAATTAAGAAAGCAAAAATTTACTATACTGAGAGGTCTGTGGAATAACTCATGAGCGAAAAAGAACTTTTGCTAAGCCTGATGCCTGAGTTTCATTCCTAGGACCCATATGGTAGAAAGAACCAACTTCCATAAGTTGTCCTTTTGACCTACATTTGCACACTGTGGGATGTCGCTCACATATGCACACACACAAATAAACAAAAAATGTAAAAATATATTTTTGTATGTATTTACAGATTAAATTTTTTATAACTATAGCTACAACAAACATATTTAAGATAAGAATGAGTCTTTGAACAAGGTGGATATTAAATAAATGTGTTTTCTCCATTATTGAGAATGATTAATCTAGCAAAACATTTTATCAGTGAATGTCCTATGGCTTTATTAAGCTATAGCCCTTTAAACTTTAGACACCCTAGTCAGAAGTAAGTGCCAAGTCCTAAAGAGCATTGATACAAGAAAAAAAATACCAGACTGTTGCAGGTTGAGGGCCTGCTTGTTTGTCCTGGCCACCCAGATAGCTTAGCTCCAAAATAACCACACAGAAATTGTATTCATTAAAACACTGCTTGTCCCATTAGCTCTACCTTCTTATTGGATAACTCTTACATATTAATTTAACCCATCTCCATTAATCTGTGTACTGCCATGTGTCTGTGGCTTACTGGCAAGATTCTAACTGGCGTCCGTCTCAGGAGGAGGATCCATGGCTTCTCTCTGACTCTACTTTCTTCCTTCCAGCATTCAGTTCTGTTTTCCCCGCCTACCTAAGTTCTACCCTATCAAAATGCCAAGGCAGTTTCTTTATTCATTAACCAATAAAAGCAACACATAAACAGAAGGACCTCCTAAACCATTTTCCCTTTCCTGTTTAAACAAAAAAGGAAGGCTATAACTTTAACAGTAAAATTACATATAACAAAACAGATATCAAATAAGAATTATAGTCACAACACTTATATATATATATACTTTATCTTTATCTTTTATCATAACTAAGGAGAACTATATCTATAAATTCTTTTATTATCCATAGTTCTGAACGGGTGTGGGATTGTTTTGTCACTTACACCTTTACCAGACCCAGAAGAACTAAGCAAAGTGAAGGATGTTGTCAAGGATGTCCTTCTCCAGCTGGGTGAAGTTCAACAAAGTTTTATAATAGGAAATGGTTGGTTGTCTGGACACAAAGAAACTTTACCCAACACTACAAGCCATTATTTTTCAGTATGACTTTTCAGTCACAATAACCTTGGATAAGTTAAGAATAGTGAATTAAAGGCCAATCTTAATACCAACATGCATAAAATGAATCTCTGCTCTTTCTCCTTTCTAAATTTGCTTAATTCCCATTTGTTGAAATAAGAGTGGCAAGGCTGCGTCCCCAGCACCCGGCCACCCACATGGCTAGCTTATGCCCCAAAATAATTACACGAAAACTGTATTCTTTTAAACATTGCCTGACCCATTAGTTTCAGTTTCTTTTTGGCTAGTTCTTACATATTGATCTAACCCATTTCTGTTGATCTGTGTAGCCCACGAGCTGGCTTACCAGGAATGATCTTAACCTGTGTCTGCCTGGAGTGGGAGAATCATGGCGACTCACTGATTCAGCTTCTTTCTCCCAGCATTCTGTTCTGTTTTCTCCGCCTACCTAAGGGTTGGCCTATCAAATGGGTCTAGGCAGTTTCTTTATTAATAAGAAATCACTCCCACATCACCCATTTATACATATCTTTATCTGAAAAAAATGATCAAGAAAAGCTACTTCATAGAGTTTTAACAATTCACTGTTTTAGAATATATATATATATATATATATATATATATATATATATATATATATCCTCCCCTTGCTTTATTTCCAGGTTCTTCCAGACACCCCTCATATAGCCCCAACTTCCTGCCCTATTTTCATAACCACTGAGTCCAATTAGTGCTGTCTGTGCACATGTACAGGGCCATACACTAGAATAGGGGCAAACTGCCAAAAATCACTTTTTCTTAAAGGGTCACTATTACAGTGATAAAACAACTTGACCAAAGGCAACTTGAGGAGGAAAGGGTTCATTTCTTTCTCACTTCCACATAACAGTTTGTTATTTACAACAGCAAGGGCAGGAACTGACTTGCTCTCCATGGTTTGCTCAGCCTGCCTTCTATTAGAATCAAGGACCACCACCCAGGGATTGGCCCTGTACACAATGGTCTGGGCCCTCCCCATCAATCACTAATTAAGAAAACACCCTACAGCTGGGTCTTATAGAAGCATTTTCCTAAGGTTCCCTCTTAGGATGACTTTCTGCAAGGCACAGTGGCCAATGTGAAAAGAACAATCGACAGTAAATGACCATGTCCAAAATCGTAACATGATGACACAAACCCAACAGTCATTTTTAAAGTGGCTCCAGCAGTAAGCGCTAGAACTTTCAGCATGCCTAGAAAGGGAGACCTCACAGAATGAACCCTTCAAAAAGAGAAATCAGATGACGAGGAAGGTCAAAAGCCAGGAAGTGGAGTGTAAACCACCACATTTTAAACCAGCTACTAAAAAAAATTTAAAAAAAAATTCTTGAGAAGTATTTCCTTGAGAAGGTTCATGGAAATCTATTTGCAAAAATACTATCGTTTACAGGCCAAATTCTTAAAAATATTGTTAAAGAGAAAAGGGGAATAAATATCCAATTAACGTCACTCATTATCAGTTGAAACATGCCAGAAAGAACCCCCAGCATCAGAACCTTAACTAATCTATTTTAAAATAAACTAAAAGTAGTGAATAAATTATAGTAGACACAAAAACCAGAAATAAAAGGACTCATTGAGATGAGAGAGTCCAGGACATAAATAGACCTAAAAGAATAATTTAAAATAAAGATTTAGGGAGGACGCCTATCACGGCCAGCGGGGACCGGTTGGGACCAGCTGGGACCGGAGCGACTGCAGAGGACACAGGATGCTGGCGGTGGGAACCATCCCAGCAGCAGAAGCAGGCTGCAGGGACCGCGCGCAACACCGAGATCAGATCGC
>NC_022034.1:1948839-1950913 GCF_000317375.1 Microtus ochrogaster
TAATTGAATAATAAAATTTAATAAAAAAAAAAAGAATAGGGAACCATTCGACCCAGTGGCCGGCACGATGCAGTCTGTCTGGGATACCTGTCTAGAAGTTGTTCCAGGCAGAGCCGAGAAAAAAATAAAATAAAATAAAATAAAGATTTAACTATAAATAAGAACACAAGTAAGTACAGCATATAGTGACTTAAAGGAAATAAAATGAGTGGAGGCATAGAAATAATGGCAAGAAAGTGAAGAAAGAAAAAAGGAAAATGAGTATAAGTGTCAAACATTGTAAACAAAAACAATTCAACTTGTAAAGAACAGGAAATGTTTAAGAATTAAAAAAACTAGCACACAGAAAAAAATCCAAATAGTACTACTAATAATAATAAGGATGATAATAATAATAATAATAAACTTAAGAAAACACAGTTGAAGGAAAAGTACTGAAAGATCTTATATTAAGCCCTTCTAAGTAAGGGACTGTAAAGAGGGCTCAGTGATTAAATGCACTGTTTACACTTCCAAAACCTGGGTTTGATTCCTAGCACCCTTATGGAGACTCAACAACCACCTCTAACTTCAATCCCAGAGGATTTAATGCCCCTTCTGACCTCTCCACGTACTATATACTATGTGCACATGGTGCATAAAGGAACATGCAGGCAAAACACTCATACATACACAGAAAAAAATTAAAAGTAAAAAAGTAAATATATCCTGTATTTAACATAACCATAATAACCAACACACACAAAAATGTGTATCAAACTACTACAAGAAGAAAAAGATGAGCGTATGTTTGAAATGTGGTAGAAAGTGAAGATTGCTGTTTACTGCTCTAGAGGGTGTGGGGCATGGGGAATGGAGCTGATAAACGAGGCTGACTAAAGTCACACAATAGACAACTTTATTCAGAATGGAAGACACTTTATAATCTGAGGTTTAAGAGAAGTCACATGAGTGAAGTGTACAATTACAAGGACAAGCCACATGTGACAAAAACATGGTTTTCCATACCTGCATATAAACAAATGACAGTCAGTTGTAATGAATGATCTTAGTAAACTCACTCCCATGTACTATACCTGTCAGGGGCACAAAAGCATATTCCAAGAACAATTCTGTGTTTTTATAAGAAACTGAGATCACAAGTTCTTTTGGAGCTTTCTTAAAAACACTAAAAATTCTCCTCACATGACTGCTTTATCGAACCCTGTTCCAACAGACTACTAAAGCAGAGGATGGAACAGCATCTGCCTTTTCGATAGCCAGTGTTTATCTCTCAAGAAAATGAAATAGCATATTAAAAAGACACAAGAGTGTATAGGCCAATGATTTTATATTAAGAAACAACTGCATTTGACTTTCAAAGGACACAGGCAAAATGTTATCCACATGTAATGATAGAGAATATTGGTCTTACACACTTTTACTGAGCAATCAATTACAGATTTCTAACGTGAAATCAATCAAAAGCATTAGAGAACTTTCATAATCAATGTGTATGATTACCTTCTGGACTATTAGTCAATGAGATTAGGAAGAAAGAATTATAGTAACCACAGCTATGTAGACCAGGCTGGTTATGAAATCATAAAATCTGCCTGTCTATGCTAGGAGTTCTGTGATCAAAGGCATGTGTTATCATACCCAGTAAATAGCCTGTTTTTAAATACAAAAATCAGGGGAAACATTAAAGTCTTAAGTCTCAGTCAGGAATGATTTTGATTCCCAGGAGTCATTTGAAAGTGTCTACATCTTTTGTTTTATTGTCACAAATGGGAGTGTGTTACCGGAATCTAGTAAGTCCGTGATATTGCCAAATGTCCTACAAATCTTTCTTAGTTTAGTTTCCTATTACTGTGATAAATACCAGGACCTGTGATACCAGGACCAAAAGCAACATGGAAAGGAAAGGATTTATTAGACTTACATTTCCAAATCACAAGATGTAGGCGTAAGTCACAAACAATGCCACAGCAGTTTGGAATTATGATTAATAGGGTATTATTTATTTAAAGGGGAAAAAACTTACAGATCACCGTCAGCCCTCTGTACAACCAGGAAGGGAGTCTAGTCGCCA
>NC_022034.1:1954632-1956084 GCF_000317375.1 Microtus ochrogaster
TTTATTACTTAGCCAATGAAATCAACAGATTGCTATATGACACTCCCACATCACTTTTCAAATTTTATGTGATGTGGGATGTCCTTCTGCATGTGTGCTGCTCTTATTGGTTAATGAATAAAGCTGCTTTGGCCTATGTAAGAGCAGAATATAGCAAGGCTGGAAGAGATATATGTAGAGAGAGTAGACAAGAGTCAAAGAGATGCCATGTATCTGCCAAAGGAGTAACACACTGGCACCTGTAAGTCACAGCCCTAATGGCAATATACAGATTAACAGAAATGAGTTAAGATGTAAGAGTTAGTTAATAAGAAGCCTGAGTTAATAGGTCAAATAGTGTTTTAATTAATACAGTTTTGTGTGCTTATTCAGGTCTGGGTAGTCATGAAATGAACGAGCAGTCTCCTTTTATACTTATGCCACTATTTTTATATTTTATATCTGACAAAATATCAGTAACAGTAAATATTTTTAAAAGAATTGTCATCAAAGATAATACATATTGATTCATCCAATTACTAAAACTCCATAACGGCAACCACAGCTGCTATGAATTATTCATGAGTACAATAATGCAGTCATGTTCAGGATACAGTCTACACAACAGCTACACAAAATCAAACAAGTCACAGTTCCAGCATGGATGGGGAAGGGACTGACAAAGCCCCAGCACTAGCTGAGGGGCTTCAACAATTCGAGGTTTTTCAGAGAAAGAAAAGTGTGCTGGATATGTATGTGTCATTTCCAGTCCCTCTTCTGCCTCATCACCATTGTTTCTTTCTGTATAATGCTGATGTAATTTAAATCTTGTGACTATTAGTGATCTATTAACTGCTTGCCTGGGCTTGGAACATTTCTTAGGTGTAAATTTGCTTACTGATTTTATACTTTATCTACTAATGATTTTAAGGTATTATTAAAGATATAAAAATTAACTGTCACTGATGCCAAAAGGTTTAAATTAAAATATTTTGACTTTCATGAAGTTTAAAATTAGTTGATATTTTTTTTTTTTTTTTGGATTTTCGAGACAGGGTTTCTTCGTTGATATTTTTTAAGAGTACAGAAATACATTATATATTTATAAAATCCACCCCTAATCCTTTGCTCCAATTCATTCCAGTTCTCCTTCCTAAGTGTAGCTGGTTATTTTTTTACTCTTTGGTCTTTTGTTCTTTGGGGGGGGGGCACCAGCCACTTTCCAAATAAACCACACATAGAGGCTTAGCATTTTTTTATAACTGCCCAGCCTTAGTTGCTTTCTTTTTATCTTAAATTATCCCATCTATCTTTTGCTTCTGGATGTTTACCTTTCTATCTATCTATCTATCTATCTATCTATCTATCTATCTATCTATCTATCATCGATCTATCATCTATCTATCTATCTATCTATCTATCTATCTATCTATCTATCTATCATCTATCTATCTATCATCTATCTATCTATCT
>NC_022034.1:1956328-1959031 GCF_000317375.1 Microtus ochrogaster
GTGGCCGCTTTTTTAAAGGGAGAGAGACCATGCCCCAATGGGCTGGTATCTCAGCGGCTATAGGCTGGAGGAGCGGAAGGACCTCCCGCAACACCAAGATATTATAACAGAAGTCAAGACAACAACCCAAGGCAGAAACCAGGAAGCAGGGATTGATGAAGAGGCTGTGAATGAGTGCTGCATTCTGTCTTACTCCCCATGAGCTGCTCAGGATTACTTCCTCAGAGGTGACACTGCACAGAGTGAGCGAGGCCCTCCCACATCAATTGTTAATCAAGAAAATTCCCCTATAGACAGGCAGTTTGTTGGAGGCATTTTCTCAATCGAGGTTTCTTTCTCCTGAATGACTGTAACCTCTATCAAGTTAGAAGACAAAACATAAAAACAACCAGCACAAAACCTGGACAAAGATCCCACAATAAAGATTTATTCATACTAAGACATAAATAGTGGCAAGTCAGAGTTGGGGCTATAACTCCCAGAGTGCTTGACTACCATGTGTAAGGCCCTAGATGAATCCCTAATACTGTGACCCACAAAACAAAGCAAAGGTAAGGAGGGAAGGAATGAAGGAAGCAAGAGAGGAATAAAAGGAGTTCTACTGAGAGATAGTGTTCTAGTCTATTTGCATCAAACAATTTTCAAATTACTTTTTTATAAATTTATGTATAAACAGAATATTAACTTATATCTGTATAAATCAATGGCCAAAAGAAATTAAACATTCAGACATGTTTCAACCACATAGGTTATAGCCATAATTAAAACAACCAAGTGTGTAAAGATGCTATTGTTTTGAGCACAGGATCCATGTTTTCCCTGGTGTGTTTTTATCACTTAACTTTTTTTCTTATATTTCAGCAGCCAAGGATTTCACCTAGGCGCTATATATATATATATATATATATATATATATATATATGATTAAAATTGAGTATAACTGCTGACCAAACTAACTGGAAAATTAATTAGAGAAAGTAATGAATTAAAGGGTATAATATAGCAATAACATTAAGAAGCACTAACTTCAAGATTTGCATACTTGTATCCCCTCTGCTTCATCTGATCAGAGTCATATAAATATTCCACATAGTTATAGATCTTAAGTAAATTTCTTTTCCTGCCATTAATCTGCAAAAAACAAGAACAGTTCTGAAATAAGTTCTAGTTTCTATTTTACCAAAAGTAACTTAAAACATTTGAAAATCATTTAATGATTTTCTTTGTGTAGGGTTATTGCTTTCTTAATACATACTATATTGGTTCTTGGTCTTTCTAAATAGCTCATCCTCAAAATGCCACCGAGAGATTTGAAGCACTACACTAAATTCAAATGTAGGAAGGCATCTAAAGAGTATATTTTCTCACACTGTGCTTATTCTTCTGGGTAACCAGAGACTGCATTTTTGTTTCCTGAATGCCCAGACCGAAATAATCACACAGAAACTATATTCATTACAACACTGTTTGGCCAATGGCTCAGGCATTTTCCTAGCTAGCTCTTATATTTTAAATTAACCCATTTCTATTCATCTATGTATCTTCATGGGGCTGTAGCTTACTGGTAATGTTCTGGCATCCTTCTCCTTTAGATACTACATGGTGTTTTCTTGACTCTGCCTACTCTATCTCTCTATCTCTTTTAGATATCCTGTCTGACTTTACCTCTGCTAAGTCACTGGCCAAAGCAGCTTTATTCATCAACCCCAAAAAAGCAATACATATACACATATTCCACATCCCTTCTGCATGAGTATGCCTTATAAAAAATTCATTCCTCTTCAATTGCTACTACCAGAAGCCTTGGCTAACATCATTATATAACTATTGTAGAAATCAGCCCCTCATGAGAAGTCATCCCCAGACAAAATGTGTTGCTTCAAAATATTGAATTGTAAACATTGTACAAATGCTTCAGCATTTTTATTGATAATAGTAAAGTAAATTGATTGATTTCTGATCACAATGTGATAACAAGACATAAGTTAAATTGAGTAACATACTCTTATTTTCTGAATAACCACAGAATCTGTTTAATTAGGCACTCTAAGCTTGAGAAGGCTGTAGATTTAACTGGATAAATAGCAAAGGTTGAATTAATGCCATGTTCTTCAGACAGCAGGTTAAAGAGAATTGGCTGCAGAAAACATAGCCATCCTGATGGTTTCATCTGTGAAAGTGTACTAATTTTTAACATTAACCAAACTATTTGAATTCTCACTCTTTAAATATGAAGTTAAATTATATATCTAAATTGTTGAATGACAATTTTAAAGCCATTCTCTGTTCATCGTTCCCAGAAAAATTAGACTGCCTTTGAGGTAGCATGTGGATAGCTTATATAAACTTGACTCAAATTCCGCACTAACAGGAATATTTTAAAGTTGTGAAGATTCAGCAGTAATGCTTCTAAATAGAGCTACTGAGTTTAGAAAAGCACCATTTTAGGCATTTCAGCTTCACTAATCATTTTAGCTTTATATTGTTGTGATAAAAACCAATGGCACGATGGGGAGGAATTGGTTTATATAAGCTTACTGGTACAGGAGAATTGTCTGTATTCTGTCAATCATGCTTTAAATAAATGCTGATTGGCCAGGCAGGAAGTATAGGTGGGAAAACCAGACAGGAAGTAGAAATGATGCAATGTAAACAGGAGAATTCTGGGAAGGAGGAAGTTGATTACTCCCACTCCTGCCCAGA
>NC_022034.1:1959131-1964033 GCF_000317375.1 Microtus ochrogaster
CTATCTATCTATCATCTATCTATCTATCATCTATCTATCTATCTATCTATCTATCTATCTATCTATCTATCTATCTATCTATCTATCTATTTATATTCTTACCCCATAGTTGGCTGTGTAGCTTGGTGGTGGGCCCCTTGAGTTCTCCTTCTTCTCTCTCTCCTTGATCTTTTTTGTCTTTTCTCCTCCAATTTACTCTCTCTGCCTTCCAGCCCTGCCTATCCTCTCTCCTGCCTCGCTGTTCTCCATTCGGTTCTCTATTACACCAATCACGTGTTTTAGACAGGAAAAGTAACACAGCTTCACAGTTAAACAAACACAACATTAAAAAATTCAACACATCTTTGGATCATTAAATAAATGTGCCACAGCATGCACAAATGTAACACATCTTAAAATAATAGTCTACAACATCTAACCTCTTCATTTCCTTTTATAAACAAAAACTACATATAACCCACAGAGCCCAATTACTGTTACCTGAAAGCACATGAATGTCCACTATAACATGGGCAACGTATCAGGAAGAAGACTACTACTACTATTTAGTAGAAAGAGCCAGACTACTTGGAGTTTATAAACTAGAAGTGGGTCCTTGTGAGCCCCCAGTCACATCCATAATGGAATGCTGACTTGCTTGATCTCCTTTAGGTCTTGTGTATGCAACCATATCTTTTAAGAGTTTATGAGTGTAACATCCCTATAATGTCCAGAAAATACTATATCACAGTAGTCTTTCTAAACCTCTGGCTCTTTCTACCCTTTCTATGCTGTTCCCTGAGTTGTGTGTTCCATTTGGTGATGAGTACAGCCACTTATTCTCTACATTTTGATTATTTGTGCTTCTCTGTGGTAACTTAGGTTCCCTGCAAAAATAAGCTTTTTTGATGAAGGTTGAGAACTGGGTTAATCTATGTATATAAATGTAAGTCATTAGAAGGTAGCTTACTCCTATGTTAATTTAACTAAATAGTAGTAGTAGTCTTCTTTGGTTCTATGATGACTCTAGTCACAGGTTCTTGGATAGATTTATAGTACAGATTATGTATTTCTTCATTTTGAGCTGGACTTAAATCTAATCTAACAGACACTGGTTACCCTTATGACACTTCTGTCACTTTTGTAACAATAGGCATATCTTGCTGGATGAGCACTATTGTAGTTCACAGGGCTCACAGCTGGCAAGACTTTTGGTAACTTTTCTCTGTAGGCAACCTATCCTCCTTAAAATAGAGCTATTAGAAAGCAGGCTTCTAGTTCAGTACCAGCTTGATTTCTCCATGTCCTTTGACTGGTGCTTGTTATCTTAAACAAAACGGTCTCACTCTGAAGTTCTGTGGACAACAAGAACAATGGCAATGACCTGTATTGTTTTGGGGGTCTCTTGGACGTCTTTGACTAACAAGTCAAAGCAGATATCCTACACTGGTAACTGGACTTTTGGTTTAATAGTCTACGGTTTCTGGGATGAGCATTAGCTCCTGGTTTGGGGCAATTCCAATTAAAATATATATAAAAATTCTTATGATAATAGGTTTTTATGTGGGTTTTCAAACTTATTTAATGATTTATCTGTTCATCTGATTCTCTTCTTTGCCATCATATTATTCTCCCTTAATTATCCCCCAACTCCTCATTTTCTCTTTCCCTTCACACCACCTGTGTTCTATTATTCCTCTTAATTAAGTTCTTTTTTTACTTTCTCTCTACAGTGGCTTCTTTCTACTCTCCCATCTTGTACATATAATTTAAGTGACACACATAATTCTAAATATGTGAAGATCTGTATATAGTGAGAATATGCACCACTGTTTTTCTTGGTTGGTTTACCTGCCTCAGTGTAATTTTCTGCAGGCCTATCCATTTATCTGCAAATTTTGTAGCTTTATTTTCATTAGAGTGGAGTAAAATTCCATTGTGCATAGTTTTAAAGTCATCCTGGGTAGGTAGAGTTCTTTAGACTAGCACACCCAGGACTCCAGTGTGTGTATCTTTGCCTCTAGGGTTGCATGTGGTTCAGCAGATATGAATCTTGCCTCGGTGCACAGAAATGAACAGTCTTCCTCTGAGTACTCTAAAACCTTGAGCCCCACTGTCAGTTTGATGCTTTATTCTTTTAAAGCATTTTATGGTTTGTGCCATTTCTGTGGTTCTTAAGAACAATTCTGACATGGAGACCCAATTTGGATACTCTCAGCAGTGCACTGGGAGTTGAGCAAGAGGGCAAACAGAAGGAGAAAAATGAAAAAAAAAATAAATTAAGTAGTGAAGGCAGTTGCAAGTAGTTAGAGATTTGTTTGTGTTGTCTTTTTGGAAGATCAAAAGTAAGTCTGAACTATAGCAATAACCAGCAGCAACCATGGAAAAATTAGGACAGAAAGAAAGCAGAACTCTACTGTAGCTCAGCAATGCACATTGAATTTTGAGCTAGGCGTGAGTCCTCTCTGTGTGGACCAGAAAGTAGGGGATTCAAGTGATTGACGCAGAAATAGAGATCAGTGGATACTCCTGCATCAATCATTAGTCAGACTTTGCTCCAGTGAGGCTCACAAAGTGCAATCATAATGGCAGAGGTGGAATTTGCATCAGCACTTAAAGAACATGTGCTAAATATTAATCTTTATTATTTAAATACATTTTATAAAATCTTGGTTTCCTTACAGTTCAGGCGTAAAAATGGCAGCTTTTTGCACATGAGACAGTCTTACATGTGTAAGCAAAGTGAAGAAGGGTAGCAGAAAAAGAGGCATCAGCTCATTGTCCCCTTGAAAATACCTTCCCAGCAGCTTCTACTGTGGACAACTATTAACTTAGAAGCCTCCAAAAGCAAGAATCCTGTTTCTTTTCATGGAAGGTCTATTTAGTCTATTCTTAAGACACAACAGTACTGAGTACGCGAGTTATTATTACCAGTGTTTATCCAACCTGTCCAGATGGAGTTCCTGAAAGGTGTTTACCTGTTTTCTTATTAGAATGGGGTAAAAATTCACAGCTGATAAATCTGCTCAGTGAAAATTTCTTCTGAGGAATTTTGTTAGGATCCTGTTTTTAGATCCTCTGAATAATTTGGCGAGGCTGTGGAGACATGATATTGAGTACGAATTTATGTGAGGTTATATCTTCTTACCTCAGTTGGAATAGAGGTGACAGGTTTATTTTTGTGACTTAGGAACACTAAGAGCAAATTGTTAGAGTCACCTCCAAATACTCTGGTCACAAAATTCATTGGTGGTTTGGTTTTCTCTTTCCTTGATGTATTTGGTCTTCTAGGATTGGGACATGTCTGTACAGTCAAAGGATGAGACAAAGTCATTGCTGTTAATGTCATCGGCCTCCCAGAAGGGTTACCTGGTAACACTGAAGGATTCTGAAGAAGCCATTCTGTCACTTGTGGTTCATTCTCCGTGCTCCTCTTAGCATCATGTCCCTAGCCACTGTTCTTCAGCTGGTCTGTATGTATAGTTGCCATATGCACTCTTATCTGTCTATCTTGCTCTGTCTACTTCATATCTTGTTAAGAAGGAGTTTCTGACAGACACTGATGATCTACATTTAATGCTATGTCTCTTCCTTAGTGTGAAAGTCAGTGGTTTTAGCCAATACTTTTTGAATTTTCTTCTTTTTTTCCCTCTTAATGGTTTTGCATCTCTAAAATCAACCCAAATGGCTAGCAACCAAATGACAGGGGAGGAAGGAGCCTGATTCGTGTGTGACTTTTGATCATGCTGTTCATGACAACTCTCCACAAATAAGAATTTTTGGTATCTTGACCTCCTTCACAATTTATTATAAAATGATCGGCTACAATGGGTTTTCAAGATTTCTAACTTTTTTTCTCTGTCTTTGATGATTGAATGTCCACATAGGCTATATTGAGCTGTTTAAAATCTAGAACATACCAAGACAGGATTTTATTTACTCATCAATTCTTTCCACTTACAGTGAGAGAAAATAACATTTTAGAACAACTAAAACTTTTGCTATGTCAGGCTTACATTCTCAGATTACAAACTCATGTGATAGTTTTGCATCAATCATCTCACTCAAGGTTGCTAGAAGAGGATGCTCAGTTGTCAAGTACTAGAGCAGCAGTACATCGTTATTTTAGAAAATAGCATATTCTCTTTTGCATCTGATTGGTCTTCTTTTATTAGCCACTCCCATATTTTTATAAGTCAAGAAACCCATGTTTCCTTATTTATATAAATGGGATTCACAGTCATTAATTTTATAAACTTTACAGAGGAAACCTTATCAAGCTCCTAAATTTTTTGGCTTTGGTTTAATTTGTAATGTCAGTCACAGATGTACTACTCTCCAGGAAAGAAACATGACCCCCAGCCCCTCAAGCTGTATATTTCTTTTCTCCCCTACAAACTTCAACAGGGAAGCTTCAGAGAATATCTAGTATTAACACTCCTAGTATTAAAAAAATTCATACTATGTAGATTCAGCATGTAGGTGGTACCTTGGTTTGTCCAGCGAATCAAAAGCACAAAAGTACCAGTTTTACTTCTTTGAGTTAAGACAGAGCTACATGGAACTTCATCTTCCCAGTTGCACTGAGAGTCATGAATATGATCAGGTAGGGCAGCCATTTGTCTTCCTTTAATGACCTGATGTCTCAGAAATTACATTTCTTTTCTGCAATCAATCACTTTTTCAGAGTATCTCTGGAGATCAATGACCAAAATTCAACTTTATTGTTCTTTCTCTCTAGTGAGAAAAAAAAAACCCACTGTCAAATGACTACATTTGCAAGAGCCAGTGAATAATGGTGCTATATACTCTTTCTAACCATTTTTAAAAACACAGTATTTGTTTCACCACATAGTAACCTACTTCGATTTTAGAACTTTACTTCTATTCTTTCTTTGCTTAACAATATGGGTTTTTATACCT
>NC_022034.1:1971977-1972981 GCF_000317375.1 Microtus ochrogaster
GGCGGGGCAGAAACCACAACAAACAGGCCCCATTCATGTTACAGCTTACAGTTCCACATCGCAGTTCATGACTGAAGAAGGTCAGGGAAGAACTCAAAGCAGGAACCTTGAGAAAGGAACTGAAGCAGAAGCTTGCTGGTTTGATCTTGATGGCTTGCTCAGGACTGCTTACACATGGTGGTACTCCTCCCAGTCACGTGGGATGGCCCTCTCACACCAACCATTAGTCAACGAAATGCCCCTCAGGGTTAAACAGAGGCCAATCTGTGGGGAAGTATCTTTTTAATTGAACTTCTATCTCCCCAAGTGACTCTAGCTTGTGTTAAGTTGACAAAATTTAGCCAGCATACTCACAAATACACCAGAGCCATCAACTAATTTTTATATGACATAATTCAGACACTCAAATGGGAGCTTTTAACAATTTTTCTCTTTGTTACCAATTCATGGGACATGATAATTCATCTTTATTTTCTTATATATACTTATGTTATACAGTATATATCATATATACTGACAAAATTAATACTAAATATTCAAAAAGCAGTATTGAATAACTCGAAGCAGGTTTTGGCACGGTTCTTATTTCTTAGAGCATCCATCTGTGCCATAGATCTTGGCTGTAGGTAACAGACAAAACTTTCTAGAGCTTCTCATTACAAGCAGGTGAATACAGTAGTAATGATTTCTAGGAGAGCAAATGTTTTCTGTTGCTTGACACATACATAACACATAAGGCTACATCTCAAATTCTTTACTATCAAAGGATAGCATGTTATCAATTCCCTTTGAAATATAGACATTTACTTTTGTTTTTATAGCAAACTAATATCATAATACTTTCAGTCCGATCTACTTTTCTGTAGTAATATAAGCTGTGGGCTGTGTCCCACCACCCAGCTAGCTTTACCTGAAATAATTACATGGACACTGTATTCTTTTAAACACTGCTTGGCCCTTTAGCTCTAGCCCTTACTGGCTAATTCTGATATCCCGATCAACCC
>NC_022034.1:1975708-1976212 GCF_000317375.1 Microtus ochrogaster
GTGATCTGTAAGTTTTTTCCCCCTTTAATAAATAGTACCCTATTAATCATAATTCCAAACTGCTGTGGCATCGTTTGTGACTTACGTCTACAAGATACCTGGGTCCCACATTGTAGAGAATTGACTCCTGCATGTGTCCTTTTATGTCCCCATGTATTTTGTGGCATGCATGTCCTCCACTCTTAGATTAAATAAATAAAATGTAATTAATTTTAAAGGTATTCACTCTAACAAAAAGATAATTATACAAAAGTAAAATGACATCTTTTCACTAATATGATAGTCAAAATTTGAACAGTTTGGTGAGGTCATACGAGGGAACCCACTGTTGGAATAATAACACTGTGTATCTGTCACAGATTATGTTCAAGTATATTGATCAAGGTGACCGACGTGGACATGGTGTCAATGCCAGTACTTCTAGCTATCCTGAAGTTCAAGACCACTCTGTGTCACATATAATTGAATGGTCTTTGGAAGCTTCTAGTGCAATACTTTGTCACC
>NC_022034.1:1976312-1979518 GCF_000317375.1 Microtus ochrogaster
GAATTGGTGGCAAGTGCCTTTACCCTTTAAACTATCACACCAGTCCCTAACATCTCTAATTATGGTTGGTAAGTCATATTTCCTAAATTGCAAAGTGATTCAAAGAGCTAAAACAATCTATAACTTCCCTTCAAGTCTCACAATGTCTGTCTCTTTTTGTGCTTTTTTAGCATTGATTTTATTGAATTACACATTTTTTTTCTGTTCCCCTCCTTTTCTCTTTCCTCCCCTTTAACCCTCCCCCATGGTCCCCATGCTCCCAATTTACTCAGGGGATCTTGTCTTTTTTTTTTTTTTTTACTTTCCATGCAGATTAGATCCATGTATGTCTCTCTAAGGGTCCTCATTGTCATATAGGTTCTCTGAGATTGTGAATTGTAGACTGGTTTTCTTTGCTTTATGTTTAAAAGCCACTTATGAGTGAGTACATATGGTATTTGTCTTTCTGGGTCTCACTCAATATGGTGGAAAGGATGTGGAGTAAAGGAAACCCTCCTGCATTGCTGGTGGGAGTGCAAACTGGTACAGCCCCTCTGGATATCAGTGTGGTGATTTTTCAGAAAATTAGGAAACAACCTTCCTCAAGACCCAGCAATACCACTTTTGGGTCTCTACCCAAAGGATGCTCAATCATACCACAAGAACATGTGCTCAACTATGTTTATAACAGCATTGTTTGTCATAGCCAGAACCTGGAAACAACCTAAATGCCCCTTGACCTTGGTAATGAAAATATGATACATTTATACATTGGAGTACTACAAAGCAGAAAAAAATAATGGAATCTTTAAATTTGCAGGCAAATGGACAGATGGCTGTCTCTTTTAGTGTTGCATTAAAAGATTCTTAAAGTGGGAAATGCTCACTATTCACTTCTTTCCCTAGTAAATAATTGGCAAAACTCAGCTACTATAGTTTATATCTATTGATTGTAGGTAATAAAATTTCTTTAAATGTTGAAATAACTTATTTTCTTCTGTTAACATTACCAAAGTTAAAAAATATATTTTATTTTTAATTTCTTGCAAATATTAACTTTTTAAATCATGTAAGCACAATGTAAATCTTACACTTTGTAGAATGTCTGTTGCTTTAATATTAGTTATACATTTCACTGCTATGTGATGTTTGGCACTTACAGGTTCTCTGTGGCCAGGAGTAATTTTTGAATAAAATTTGCTCTGCCTTTGTGTTTATGTAAGTCTTTAGATCAGGCCTCTAAGCATACAGAAAACTGGAAGTTTCAGAACTATTACAAGGTTGCATGAGTCTCAGGATGCTTCTGGTTTATTTTAAGTTGATTCACTTATGTATTTATTTTATTTTTTCATGCAATGTATTTTGATCATATTTTCTCCCCCGAATTATTACCCAAACGACTTTGTGTTCTTTCTCTCTTCCAAAAAACCCAAACTCTGCAAAACCACAAAAACAAAAATCAAAGTAAACAATAAAAGACCAGTAAGACAAAAAAATGCCTGAACAGGATTTCATTAGCATTGAGTAGCTATCTAGGATTCTAGTGCCAGGCATGCTATTCCTCTTGTTGAGTGGGTCTTAAGTCTAATTAGAGAGCCATTGGTTACTACCAAGATATGTGTGTTACCCATAGGGCGATCATGCCATGTTGGTCATGGATGTAGCTAATAGGCATCATAATAGGTCTGCTGTTTGCCTCCCTACTTTGGAAACTCACATGAAATCTAGTCTTTAGAGAGATAACATTTAGGTCATTCTAGATCAGATTTTTCCTGGCCCTGTTTCTGAAGGATATATGTCTTCAGCAATAGAGACTTAATCTTTCACCTCCAAGAAGTAACCAATTGCAACAATAAAATATTGTATGTTTTGGGAGTCTTTTAGATAACCTGTCCAAAAACTAAACAGAGTGCTTCTCATGTCTGATACTGTGGTTTTTGTTGGGTAGTCTTTGAATATTGAGGGAGTACTACTAGCCCAGATGAGAAAATTTCATTAAGTTATGTGTACATACTTATACACTGAATTATGTGTCATGACAATGAAATCATTCTTACTGGAGAATCTACAATCACCAATTTAATAAAGTAGCATAATCCCTAACAACAATCTAACATTCGTCTTTATACCCAGAGATATATGTAGTCCTTACCCTTTATAAAGAAATTTTTCTTTGCAACACATGGAGACTGTTACAGAAAAAATACAATCAAAACTCAGAGATGTGGAGTCCAATCTCTGATGTGGGAAGTCCTTCTGTATATGTTTTACTTTTATTGGTTAATGAATAAAGAAACTACGTTGAGCCTATTGCAGGGCAGAACAGAGCTAGGTGGGGAAAACTAAACTGAATGCTGGGGGAAATAAGGCAGAGTCAGGGAGACACCATGTAGCTGCCAGAAGGGAAAGATGTGAGCTGCCAGCTGGAACCTCGCTGTTAGGCCACAAGTCTCATGGTAAAATATAAAATATTAGAAATGTGTTAATTCTAGATATAAGAGCTAGCTAGCAATATGCTTAAGCTATTGATCAAACAGTATTGTAAATAATATAGTTTCTCTGTGGTTATTTTGGGTCTGGGCAGTCAGAACGAACAAACAGACTCTGCCAACAGATTATTGCAGTGGATACATCTACAGAACATATCTACACATAGAGTCAGGAAACATTACAGAAGACAGAGTAGAAAGATTGTAAGGGCCAGAGGATCAGGGAGTTCATAGGGAGAGTGTCTCCTTGTAATGTCAGATATGCACCCAGAAAGTCTTTCCAACCTCACTGCCCAAACATCAAGGACCTGAGCAAGAATCAAGGATGACTTTAGGGAAGAGCAAACCAATTGGTAGTTCATTGTCAAATAGCCAGCTTTGAAAACATGTATAAATTAATATATGGCATCAACAGGTTTGATTTAGGAATATGGATTTTTTTTATATAAACACATTTATTCATGTGATAACAATTTGCAAAAAAAAAGAGGTCATAAACTTGAAGGAGAGAGGGAAAACTTATAATGAAGAGTTTGAAGCAAGGAGAAGGAAGGACAAATGTTGCAATTAGGTAAAAAGATCTCAAAATAAATAAAATGTTTATTAGATTTTGAGAATAAAACAAATGTATTATAAAATGCGTTATTAAAATGCCCGAATAAAACAAAGCAAAACAGAGTCACCCAGACAAAAAATAAAAATGTAGAATTCATTTTGTGTTGACCAGTTCTTCCTGAA
>NC_022034.1:1979743-1981497 GCF_000317375.1 Microtus ochrogaster
TGCCAGTACTTCTAGCTATCCTGAAGTTCAAGACCACTCTGTGTCACATATAATTGAATGGTCTTTGGAAGCTTCTAGTGCAATACTTTGTCACCTGACTATTTAATTTCTGGGATGTATCTTTAAAAGGTCTTCAAGAAAGTGTGGTATGATATATGAATTTAATAACACATTAAATTTATTAATTGTGATAATAAAAGAATATGTACAACCTAAATGTCCACCAACTATAAACAAGTTTGATAAATAATGATATAATCACGCACTGAAGTGCTATATACCAGTAAAAATGATATAGCTGGTTATGTATTATTATGAAAAATGACACAAATAGGGCAGTGATGATGAATGCTATAGTACATCACTGTTTAAAGTATTGAATGAAAATGTGTATATATGTGTATGTGTGTTTGTGTGCATGTTAGATCACTGAAAGAATTCCCATGATAAAAATCTAAATATATTGATGGATATTAGTATGGAAACTGAGCAAGCAAGAGGTCAGATGAAAAATTTCATTTCATGTTGTAAACCTATATAATATATTTCTTGTTCAAAAATCAAATCACAACCACAGAGTTTGCAAAACCCTACAGAATTTCTTCATCATCAAAAATAATATATTCTGAGGAAATATTTATTTATTCTTACAGATGCTAAAAGACTTCTAATGCTACTGCACTCATTCAACAGCAGGATTTAAGGCGGAGATTACACACTGTGCTGAAGACAAGGACAGTTCAACAAAGTGACTTGGCAATGAGAAGACAGCTCCATCACTCCATCACTTGACATGCAACCATGGGGACCTGATTTCATTCCCAGCAACCATGTAAAATCTGGGGTGGTGGCACACACCTGTAATCCTAGTATTGGGGAGACAGAGACAGGAAGTTTCTTGCAGTATTCTGTCAAGCCAGTCTTGCCAATTCAGGAGCTCCAGGTTCAATGAGAGACTTTTTCTCAAAGAACAAGGTATAGAGAGAGATTGAGAAAAACATCAAATCTCCTCCTACACATGCACACACACACACGACATACAGACATAGACAAACATGCACACACACAAGCAATTGCAATAAATACCTAGCCAAAGTGATATAAGACAGCCTTTGCAAGAAGCTTACATGCTCGAGTGGTTTCTGGAACCTGTAGGAGTAAACTTGGTCAGAATTCATAAAGAAATTCCTTCTTTTTTTATTTGCATGCAGCAGAGTAATTTTGGACATTTTGTAAATGTGTAAATAATTGTTGCATGTGGATTAGGATTAGAGAATGTTGTCATTTATATGGATTATAAAAGCCGAAGTGTTCATTGCTTCAAATTTTCCAAGGTTTTCTAGGATTTGTTAAAGAGCCTTGGAGAAATGATGAAGTGTGTGTGTGTGTGTGTGTGTGTGTGTGTGTGTGTGTGTGTGTGTGTGTTGAAACATTTATCCAAAGGAAGGAATAGGAACACATTTATGCTGGGTAAATTCAGAAATGTTTGGGAGGCAAAGAAGTTTACCATACACAAGGAACCTGCAGTTAACTTAGAAATTATGCAACATTAAATGAGACCAAAGGGTAATAGAAAGTGAAGCCAGGTAAGGTAAGTGATGGGAACTATTAAAAGGCCCAGCGTGGCATTCCAACAGAACACACTGTTCTGATAATCAGAAGTAATTGAATTTTTAAAGTAGGTAACATACATGATGTAGGAGGGTCATCTGTCTATGTGTTACTTTCATTGGTTAGTAAAGAAACTGCCTTGG
>NC_022034.1:1982155-1983173 GCF_000317375.1 Microtus ochrogaster
ACTCCTCCCACCTATGTTTTAAGCTATGAACCCAAGCAGTTTGTTTATTACTTAACCAATGAAATCAACAGATTGATATATGACTCCCACATCAAGATGTGGTTGATGTATAGTTTACTTCATTGTAGAAAACTGATTTTTCCTTTCCAGTGGGTATCCACTACAAATAGCTCTTTGCATAAGACTGGGTTTGTGTGTCCACTTTCTTCTCTTAGTGCTGGGATTCTGCTGGGTCAAACCTGTGAAGGTCTTGTGATTTCCTCAGACTTAAACAGTAAAGTATTGTGATTCTTACAATGCAAGGTACAGTCCTAAGAACAGATGCTCAGATCTGCCATACAAGACAACTGCATGTACAGTAGAATAAGTTATACATGTACCAAATATTACAACCAAAATATGTGATAAAATAATAAAACAAGCAATGGAGAAAGCAAGCTTTATTTATTGTTGGTAATTGTGCTGGCTGTTTTTGTGTTAACTTGATGCATGCTGGAGTCCTCAAAGAGGAAGAGGCCTCAGTTGAGGAAATGTCTCATTGAGATCCAGCTGTAAGGCATTTTCTTAAGTAGTGATCAACGGGGGGGGGGGTGCAGCAGCCCATATTGGGCAATCCCTGGGTTGTTGGCCTTGGGTTCTATAAGAAAGCTGGCTGAGCAAATCAGGGGAGCAAACCAGTAAGCAGCACCTCTCCATGGCCTCTGCACCAGCTTCTGTCTCTAGATTCCTACCCTGTTTTGACTTCCTTTGGTGATGAACAGCAATGTGGAAGGTAAAGTGAATAAACCCTTTCTTTTCCAACTTGCTTCTTGATCATGGTGTTTAACTGCAGCAATAGAGACCCTAAGACATGAAGGCTTCCTTAAAGATTCAAAACTCTAAATATGGACAAGAAAACACTGCTCAGCTGAATCACATATGAGTTAAAGTGTTCATATGACAAAACTGGCTCAAGCAAATTAAAAAAGCTAATAACACAGATAAGAATTATTTGTTAAGTTATACTATAAAAGGTTTG
>NC_022034.1:1987328-2004006 GCF_000317375.1 Microtus ochrogaster
AAGTAATTGAATTTTTAAAGTAGGTAACATACATGATGTAGGAGGGTCATCTGTCTATGTGTTACTTTCATTGGTTAGTAAAGAAACTGCCTTGGTTTTTGATAGGCCATCCCTTTTGTGGGTGGAGTAGACAGAACAGAATTCTAGGAGAAAGAAAGCAGAGTCAGGCAACCACCATGACGCTCCAGCCTGAGATGGACATGGGTTAGAATCTTCCTGGTAAGCCATGACCTCGTGGTGATACACAGATTACTAGATATTGGTTAAAGCAATATATGAGAGTTAGCCAAGAAGAGGCTAGATATAATGAGCCAGGCAGTGTTTATATGAATACAGTTTGTGTGTTGTTATTTCCGGGGCTAAGCAAGCTGTGTGGGAGCCTGGCAGGATGAAAAGCAGGCCTGCTTGCCTCATCACTACACACACATTTTAGACAAACACTCTGAGCATTATTGACATGGATTTGGCTGTTTGGAGGAGAGACTGTGGGTAGCTGTACTGATTAGGAAACTTTGTTTTCCTGGGTGAAGAAAAGATAGTGAATTCTTGAATTGAGGTAAAATCAAAAATTTCATTGTATGTGAGGGTGATTTAGTTTCACTAGATCTTGGGAATTAGAAGGAACCAAAGCCATCTCAGACATGTTGGCTTTTTTCCTGCCTCCTTTCTTTTAAGTACAGTCAAAATTAAACACTTCTGTAAGAGTTTAGTTTTTATAGTCTTTTCCTGTCTTTGCTAGTGCTTGTCTGTGCTATTTCTTAAATGTATTTTCTGTATCTGATATAAAATACAATATTTCATGTTTTTATAATTTCTAAAATTCCCCTTAATAGATGCGTTTGAAAAATTAAAATATTGGGAGCTGATCAAATTGACGATGTGCTCAGACGAAGGGTAGTGATTAAGCAGTGTGGTACACCCTTCTTCGGCCCCACCCTGCTGACTGGACTCTGGTGTGGCTCCCCTGATTCTCATAACCAGCTTGGATGACATACAGAAGTGAAGGTGCTTCCAAGTCAAGAAATAGGCATTTCTAATTCAAATCAAAAGGTATACTTTAAGTCATGTTTTTTCTTTTTCTCTTAGAACTATGGTTGGTTCTGTGTCCACCTCTGCCCCCACTGCTCTAATAAAGTCTTCATTTTAAAAAGAATCTGTGAAACTTGTGCTTTAGCTTGACTTCAGGTGCAGACAACTTTCCTACAATAAATGGAATTTCAAACACAATTGAATCACACAGTTGTTTTTATCAGTTCTCGTTTATTGTGAGTGTTCATGGCACTTACTTTAGACAAGTTATGGAATTAGCTGTGAATCTGGACTTCAAACTTTCTTTTTTTTGATGCCAGAAACAGCATTTCTTTCCTTGTGCTCTTTCCAGCAATTTGTAAAGGGTCACTGGATTTCTAAATTGAATATCCTCTTTCCCACATTGATGTAAGTAAAGAAAGAACAATATTTGAATGTCAGAGACAGTTTTGATTCCTCTTTCCCCATCTGTGCAATGTGCTTTTTGGTTGATTGACACTAAATAAAACACAGGCATATGATTAAAGATCTTTCTTTGTTCCTCACTCTTTGATATTTTAGCTAAGAGCAATTGAATCCATTAGCAGTCTAGCTATAGTGTGTGAAGCTGGCTTTGCCATTGGGGGTCTCTGGTCCATTGTTGCTACTTAGACCAACATTAGCTTCTCTATGAATGACAAGTATTATTTTTTTTCTAAGCTCCATAGACAGTCTCACAGTCGAAGGATTCATTGCTTAAAATTCCAATTCAGATTTTTTTCAACACAAAACATTGTTGGGTTAATTTATGATTTGTTCTTCTTAAGAGTGATAGTGTACCACACACCTACTCCATAGCTATGTGGACAATGGGCAACATTGCCAGTATTGTTTTTCTACTTAGTCCACAAGAAAGTCATTATTGTTTCTTATATCTTTGGCAGTTTATATATCATTTATTATACTTAAGGTTAAAGTAATCAAAAGCTGCAACTTAAAGAAGTTAAAAATGAGGATTTTTAAAAAATGCAATAGAAGTTTAGAAGCCAGAAAGTCTCCAGACATGGTGTGATTAGTATTTAAATAATTTACTTTTCGGGTCTTTACTCTGCCATCCCTGAGATCATCTGTCTATTGTGGTGAACTAGTCTAGAGTTGCTTATCTTCTGTAAGATAGTCACCAGTAGTCATTGAATCTTAGAGTTTCCTTGTTGTAGTCCAGCAATACAAAAAAGGAATATTAGTCAGAAGACCTGCAAAGCCATCTTCATACATGCTGTTAGCCCCAGATGGTTTGTGGCTCCTGACATCTCAGTTAGAAGGTGGTGGAAAGCCATCTATTTTCCTGTGGTAGGAAAAAATATAAATGGGCTATTTAATCAAGATCTTGCTTAGTCTTGTCATAACGTCAGAATATATACACAGTTATGTGTGTGAAATGGTTTATCAAACTCATTAAAAAATACTCTTGCCATCTCTAGATAGTTCTATAATGTTATCCACAGAAAATCTATTTTGGTTGTTGTTAGAAGAAGGAATTCAGGAAAACAGAGCAAAGAGTAGGAATAGTCTTCAGGCCATCTATTCATATATATAAAATGTCATTAAAATAGAAATTCTTATAATTATAAATAGTATTTTCAAAAGCTATAGATACAGACTGAGTAAGTGGGATTTAGGAAATTATATATATATGTATATATATATATATATATGTATGTATACACACATACACACATACTCATGTAAAACAATTAGTAAAAAAGGCAATTAATTTGAAAGAAAGTAATGAGAGATATATGAGAGGGTTTGAAGAGATAAAAGGTAAGGGGGAAGTCGTGTAATTATATCATAACCTTAGAATTAAAGAAGTAATAAAATAGAAGAGAAACATGGATTTTTAAAGGTCTTAAATGCCTCACTCTAGAGTACATGGGACACAAAGAACAGAAATAAAAACTGAACACACACATTATATTTTTTTTCAAAAAGCTTTTCATTTTCTAAAAGTAGTTGTATACTCATAATCATGTCAGGTACCAGTTTTAATTCCGGGAAAGAACATATCAGATACCCTTCTTTAAAGTGATCAAATAATATCTTAAAGGCACATGTCTTGTCAATTAAAGATGATCTCATAGTAGACAAAATGTAAGAAACCTGGGAACTATCTTTAGTTGACAGTCAGGAAAAAAATGTAGGCCTCTGTCTTAAAATCGAATGCCACTGAGATCTGATGTTCAGGCTAACTGATACCTTCACTTTTTTATAGAACTCTGAAAGAAAGTCAGCTTTAGACATACTAGGCCCAGTTTCTGACATAGGGAAAATATGAAATAATAAATGAGTAGCTTCCTTCAAGGTCATTCATATGTGAGTGGTTTTTCTATCTTCTGTGTTAATCTGTGTATGTAGGGACATCTGAGTCTAGCTAAACATACAGACATTGGTAAGTGAAGGACTGCTGCTGTCCTTCCTTTCCTGTATGGTACTATGTCCTGAGAACCCAATAGAGTCTTCTGCGGGCTGCAGTTGTCTTGCGTACTGTTAGCTATACTAGATGGACCTTGATTAGGTTCTATGCTGCCCTGTTCTTATCTTTTCATTTGTCAGTCACCAACACCTGAGGAAGGGTTTGTGTCCTATGGTAGACAGTATAAGTAAAACTGTCAGCATTTTTCTGAGACTTCAGGAAAAGCCAAGTGCAGCATGGCTAATACCTGTACCAAGGAACAACCATCTACATGAACAACAGTGAGTACTGAAAACATCAAAGTTGGAAGTTTTCTGGCACTTTTGTCTTCTACTCTGAAGACAAGCTATACCTGAAGGAGTAGCAACCTGTAATTTGTAGACCCTTTTACTATACTCTCCTTGTAGTAGCTCTGTAGTTCCAAAGGGCAGAGGTGATTTCATTTGGCAGAAGAGTCTTAACATGTTTGCTCAATTGATGCCCACTTTCTTACGTTGCTATTCTTAATGTCTAGCTGTCCTGACACAGAACAGGTTCTAACTCAAGATTTTAGATGATTAATCCCAGCACTCGGGAGGCAGAGGCAGAGGCAGGTGGATCTCTGTGAGTTCGAGACCAGCCTGGTCTACAGAGCGAGTTACAGGACAGGCTCCAAAGCCACAGAGAAACCCTGTCTCGAAAAACCAAAAAAAAAAAAAAAAGATTTTAGATGAATTTGGATGGATGATACTTTGAACTTTGCAAGTTGCCTTTTCTAAAATATCTTTGGACAGGGATGTTGAAAATGAATGGTGAAATCAAATACAGACATTTCTGACTGTCACATAAATATTTTCCCTTTTAGTGGTTGTATAAATGTGTTTTTTTTCTATAAGAAGTTATAATCATGGAAATTAGTAATTTGCAGAATAATAAGATACCATAGACATGGATTTTTTAACTTCTAAATATTAAAAATTACTATTTTGAGGCTATAGCTGTAGCTCACAAGTACAAGGTCCTGGATTTGACTCCTCGCACAACATACACAGAAGTTCCCACACATAATCATTTCAGAATTCATCAAATATCTGGCTAAATATGTTACTCTAAAACATTCCAAAATAATCAAAATTATGGTAATTTTTATGAAGCTTATTTTAAAACTTTGATTTCTATCCACTAACATTTTAGGAAATTTATAATCTACTAAAGTTTACTATAAGTTTGAAGCTATTGTTTACCTTAGATGTGGTAGCTATTTTGGAGTTGATAATGAAACTGTTGGAGAGGAAAGGATTTCTCTTCTTTATTCTTAGTTACTTTCATGACCTAGCCCTTATAACAGTACACAGACTAATAAGTTTAGCATATAATAAGTGACATGAGAGGTGTCAGAAATGAGGATCTAAATGAATCAGGAAGAGTGGTGAATTGTTTAATGATGTTTGTGTTGAAGATAGAACAGTCATGGGGAAAACGTATGTATTTACCTGTAGGGAAGGTCCTTGTTGTCTTGAATGTGGTTCTGTGCCCTGCTACATGGAAGAGGATGAGGTCACAAAAGCATCAACTTGATCCTCTGCTCTTTCTCTAATGTCAAGGTGCCATAATTTTCCAGAGTTAGAAGTGATTTTGTCTATGGCATCAAGATCATAGTTTCATACTACTATTTATCTGCCATCAACTAATACGTGCATTTAATCTTCTCCAAATATGAAATTTCTCTTCTTTTAAATGTAGTTGTTCCTTTTCTCACTTACATATTAAAATAAGTACTTAGTGACTTTTAAATAAAACGTTGCCAAATAGTTGTGCTTGGCAATAGTTTCCTCCTTGTTGTTTAAGTGACATCAGTTTTGAATATTTGAATCAGAACACATGTTTCTGCATTAAGAGTGACAAGAAGTCCCAGAAGTGAGCATGGAGAAGCCTGGGGCATTGGTGGAGATGTTTCCTTCTATAATGACTGCTGCCTCTCCTGAGCTGCAGTTTTAATCAATTTAGACAAAACTTAATGAAGCCTGGATGATACTCGAGAGAGATTAAAGTAAGCAAGTACCTTTGTTAGGCTAACCTGTCTCCCTTCTTCCTTAGTCATATGGATGGTGAATCAAGCTAAACCTGAAGGAGTAGCAATTTGTAATTTGCAGACCCGTTTACTTTTCAAGTCAATGGAAGAAATAAACTATTTTATAGCAAAAACTGAATTGAGTAGAATTTGAGGAGAAAAATTGTTATTAAAAAGAAATCTCAAGAGTGGTGTGTATGGCCCTTCATCATATGTGCCTTTGACCTGATATGAGCACACAGTCCTTTGCATGAAATTTCTGAAAAAGCTACATGCAAGCCTATGAGAAGATGAGGTTCTGGCATACATCAGCATCTGATAGGTACATGACTGTAATCCTTAATCCTCAAACTGCCACGGAATTTAGGTGCCACAGGAATGCATGAAAGTGAAATGCCTTTCAACTTTAAAACATCTTGACATTACTCACTCCATCAGTAATTATTACCTAACATATAAAAAATCCTAAATTCCGTTGACTAACAGAGAGAGTAATTCATAGGGCTTATTTAGTACATTCATCCATTGCTTTCAAATGTTAATAGCTGTTCATTCACTCTTCCCTCTTAACAAGATTATTCTCCTTTCCCTAATTTATTAAACAAGCATGAAATATATTTATACACAAAATTAGCTGCTTAAATACTTCCTTGATGAAAAACATAGCTGTTGTAATTTTATTAAAAAGTTTAATCAGGGAAAAAGATGACCTTTGAAATTTTCTTCTACCTCATCTTCTATTTGTGTGTGTGTGTTTCTTTCTTTATATGATTAGAAATCTTTATGACTTAATTAAATTTTATATAGAAAACATGTGACTAGACAGTAACAGTTTGTTTTTGAAACAAAAGCCTTAAGGAAACAGTTAATAAATGAATATGACTAACAGGAGACCTGTTGTCTTTGAAAATATTGTCTTCCAGCACAATGCATCTCTTAGGCAAGAAAAACACACTTTGCCTTGCTTTGAGTTGAGAAAAATATCCTCTGAAGCTGATCCAAAAATGCTCGTTTTTCCATTTCTTTTGATGCAAGGTTCTAAGCCTTTTGTTGCCTGTCTCACATCACCTCTTCATACTATACCTCAAACACCAGTTCCTGAGAACACTGCCCTGATAAGATAAACCAAATTTGTGTCTCACGAATGTTAGTAGATGAGAAAGGTGGAGGCAGGAGCAATGTAAGGCTGGAAAGAAACTTTAAATGCATTGTAGCTCTTTAAAACTTTAATGTATGAAACAGTTTGTCTAGGAGTCTTGCCAGATGCTTAATTTTCAAGTTCCAATCTAGCTTAGAGATCATTATCTTCAGACTGGAGCTAGAAAACAAACTTTTAATATCATTGTTGTATGTTATTTTCTATATCAAAATTTTTATGCTGATTAACACAAGATCACACTAAGAAGGTCAAGAATTGTTATCAAATTCCTAATGCAATTACTCATATGAATGTCAAGATAAAAACCAATTCAGGTCTTTTCTACATAGGGGTAGAAAAGTGGGTGATTCCATTCCTGTCCATCATAAAGGGTCAAAAGGACAGATTAACAAAAGAAAATTATAAAAAAATATAGTTTCAAAACTGTATATCTTGCTTTAAGAAATACAGGGTTGAATTTCTATGAGTTATTTTAGGTAACAAAACGGTAACTTGGAGACAGAAAGATAAGTTTAAAAGGAGCATTTCTGGGGATTCCATCTTGGAGCATCATGTTATGAGCAGCAACACTTAGGAACACATGCTTCAGGTCAGGATATTTGGTCTCAACTTCCCTCTCTTAATAATGAGAGTAGCAACCAGAAACTAGGAGACAGTTTTAGGCTGGGAACTCAAAAAGGAAGCAGTTTTGATTCTTGTCTTTGGCTAGAAGCCAGAAATATCCTTGGTCCTACGGGGAGTTTCATCTTTACTAGAACTCAGAGTTGTGAAAAGCCTGGTTTGTTACTTATTTTCCCCTGCATGAGCACCTAGACCTGGTGCTCATATAATTGTGAGAAATATAATTTTAACCAAGAGGTTCCTGGACACATTCTAAGAAGACCAAATATGATCAACACATCCCCTACTCACTGAGCCTCACTGTAGTTTCTACCATTAAGTACCATGAAAAGACCCTAGACTGACAGCTCAGTGTACTCTGTTGCAACGAGGGACGCTTGTTCTTCCCAGCCACCCAGCTAGCTTAGACCCAAAATAATCACACAGAAACCATATTATTTAAATCACTGCTTGGCCCATTAGCTCTAGCTGCTTATTGGCTAACTCCCACATCTTAATTTAACCCAATCTCCATTAATCTGTGCATCACTACAAGGTCATGGCCTACCAGTAAAATTTCAGCACATCTATTGCCAGCCATAGCTCCATGGCATCTCCATGACTCTGCCTCCTTCCTCCCAGCATTCAGTTCTGTCCTCCCCAACTACCAAAGTTTTGCCCTGCTACAGGTTCAATGCAGGTTCTTTATTAACCAACAAAAGTAACACATAGACAGCAGGACTTCCCATGCCATTACTCCATATCCAGAGATCTATTCCTATCGTACAGGAGAGCTGTCTTTGTTTTCTTAGACAGTCATCTGAAATCCTACATAAAACTTCCTTCTGAAAGTTACCTTTTTGTGGTTTATGAATTCCATTTTTCAACTTTGAGGATCAGGAACCTGGAGAACACTGCACTTGGGTGAGTTTGATAGATAGCTATTTAATTCTACCATCCTTGATCCCCAAGATACATATTGATCTTCAAGCTACAGACATGGCTTTCTTCCTCGTCTCCCACACACACATCCCAACATCTAGCAAAAGTTACCATTTAACTGTCCTGTTACTTTTTTCTCTCAAACTCCCATAGAGTGGTTCTATAGTTTTCTCTGTGTCCATTTAAAAAATCATTTTATCAACATAACTAAGAACCCACAAAAGGGAACTGTTGCTGAAGGAATGGATTCTCTTCTGTCTTCCTTACAAGATCTCCTGGCAGATTCCCTGATGGCCTGTTCTCTGGAGTGCTTGGGAAACACAATAAGATATGTGTAGTGGGAAAATCCTAAGTCTTGTCTAGGATTTAAATCACCCAGGGAGAAATGTTGAAGAGCCCACTTTGTCTATCTGGAAGCATAGGAGTGAGTTATATATAGAATCTGCTCTAAATTCTGAGTCAAGAGAGCTGGAACAAGCATATTAGTTGCTGATCAGTGGGAATTTGTTGATATTGGAAGTACTGTCCTAAGGGGCATTGAAATAGCTGAGTTAGGGATCACTTTCAGGTCATGTGTGGGGTGTTCCTGTACATAGTTAGTCCTGGGGTAGGGTTCCAAAGCCATAAAACCAGAGGGCTCTAGATAAGACTCCCTGTATCTTCACTGTAGCCCTTGCTCCTCAGGCAAGTGTGAGGGGCTTCACTATCTTGGTAGCATCTTTGCCTCCCTCCTGATTGCTGGGATTACAGCTGTTGGTGGTCACATGCAGTTTATACAGCCCTGAGTATTGACCCTAGGATGTCATGCATGCCTGGAAAGCACTCTGCCAATTAAGTAGGCTACTCTCTTAGCTGAAAAATTACTTGATAACAAACATTTCCAACTTGAGCCACTTCGTCATGCAATTATTCTCTCCAATTTCTAAAGGTCGCTACTCCTTTTTATTTTTCTTTAACCTTCCCATGATGTTTTCATTAAGAGATAACATAGCACACCCTTTTTTGTTTTGCAAGAGATGGATTTGGAGCCTAGGATCAAATGAGACTGAGAGTAACTGGTTCAATTGCTATGTTTATCATAGAATCTGATTTGAAGAGGCCTGGAATGACTAATTTTGCTCAAAAGTTCAGAGCCTGGAACATAAGTTTGTGCTCCTAATATTTAAAAGATATACAAACCCAAAGAAGCAGGGTGTGGGAGAAAAGCAGAGGAAGAAGAGTGTATTCCCATGACACCAACCTCAGAAACACTGTGGAAATGAATGCACTTCAAGTGACTCTACTCAGAGGCAAGAGAGGATATAATAGCCATTGGATTTTACCGCTCATAGCTCAGCTTCAAATTTCTTGTGTTAAAACAAAAAAAAAAAACAACTTCCATCCATTGATTTTTCTATCTATGAATGACTTTGTCAGTGAGGTCTATTGGAGACAACAGATGGAATTTTTTCCCATCAGCTATCTTTATCTTTTAAATGGTGATATGAGGGACAAAGAATTATTTCATTTTAAAAGTAAGTGTTATAGGTTAAAAGTTCTATTATAACTGAAAACAGATGTTCTCTCCTACTTTCTTTCTGTGTCTCTCTGTCACTGTCTCTCTCTGTCTCTGTCTCTCTCTCTGTCTCTCTCTCTGTCTGTCTCTCTCTTTTACACACACACACACACAGAGACAGAGAGAGAGAGACAGAGACAGAGAGAGAGAATGAGTTAGTTGTTAGGTTTTGGCTATGACTTCAGATACAAGATTACTATTGAAAATCTGACTAATCTGAAAATTTTTAGTAATTGAACTCCTCATTAGCAACATTAACTCTAAAATTATATAAAGAATTTAAATAAAATAGAAATGAACACCAATATTTAAGTATTCTAAAATTGGTTAGTTAAGAGACAGAGTTAAAGGTCTGATAAAATATAATCTCTGCACACATATAGATACAAAGATTTATTTGTTCACCTTTCTTATACTCAAGTACTACAAATTATGACATTTCTCTTTCTGTAAGTCAAGTGGTAAAGCACTTGTGTTATGATAGCATTAACCTGCATAACGCTAACCTCAAAACCTGTTGTAGCTTAAACTGTGTTTTCTTGAAGCTGGTCATCATGGAGAAAAAGATGTATGGGTTTTATGATGTTAAGTATAGTTTCACTTCTACAAATATATTTCTTTTCTGCTGCAAATAATGTAGTAGTACAATTTTTACATCTGCAGAGGACAATAAATAGGAGATATCTTTTCTTGCCCTCCCTAAAAATATCCTAAATAGAGGGGAGAACTGGATTTTAGTGAAGAGGCGTTTCCTACAGTTAGTGTATTTCTGAAATATTCATGCATTTTATATTCTTTTGTAAGTTAAATGCAATCTTTCCTCACCTGGATTTAAACTGGTAAAGGCTCATCCTCTGTTATAACCACCCAAAAGACATTAAGCAATGGAGCTGATGCTCAATTATCAACAGGATTATGAAATTCCCATCTTTTCATTTCAAACAGAAAATGATAATCTCCATTCTTTTCAAAGATAATAGGGTAGTCTTACCTTTCTCCTTTTTTAGTGTGTCTCTAATCAAGAAAGATTGGCATTATGATATACCAATTATCATAATGCCAATGTGAATGCTGTCAATTCTCTGTATCCTTCTCTTTTTCTCTTTCTTCTTTCCCATTTTGCTACATACAGTCATTTAGAAACTACTTAGTCATTATTTCAAGTAACAAAATGAGAGTCAGTTTCCCTTTTATGTAAGTTTAAATACAAACCTCTTCTCTATTAAATAATTATCAGGTAATAAAGAAAAATTACTCAGAATGTAACGAACAGCTTTCCATTTTTCAAATTTCCCATTTTTTCCTGGGTGAATGAATTACTCGCATTGAGAAGCCTAATAGAATGTGTGTATATGTCTGATCCCCAGAGTAGGGTTTGTGATGATGTCTGACCTGTACTGGGCATGTGATACTTTAGTACCCAGGTGATCTTTGTACACTTCTGCTAGGTACTAGTGATGTTACTTTTGCAACCTAATGACAGTCAGATCTAGTGAATGACTGTGCTAGAAAAGTCACAATAATTTTGTCAGATTTCTGTAACAAGAGAAAAATACATCTTTTGCTATTATCAGCAACACTAGCTGTTGATTAGGAAATTTGATGGTACCTTTCTGTCCGTTATTTTGAAAGGCAATAAGAATTCATTTTAATACTGATTATTAAGCTTTAATGTTTTTCCTCAGTTTCCACTTGGGTTATCATTTACAGACTGGTACATGATAAACAGCCAAAAAAGGGGGAGTGTATGGTTAGTCCTTGGGGAACACACCACTGTAACTATAATGTTTATAATTACCTATTCTCAGGAGAACTTACACTTTGATCCTGGTAATGATGAATCCTCATGGTAATAAATGATCAAAAAGCAGGAAGAGTAGTACCCTTGGGTCCTTACATCAATTAAAGGGAAGCTATTCAACTCAAGATGTATAAAGATATGTATAGAACATCCTAATGAGATGATAGTGATATGGGTTAGCAGTTAAGAGAGTATTGGTGGGCAAGATGTATGTGTTGGCAGTGGGCTTGCCTGCTACCATGTGCACATGTCTCAGAAAACAACTCTGTACTCAGTTCTCTTTTTCCACTTTTACGTGTGATCTAGGCTTGACAAACTCGGGTCTCTATGCTTTCACAGCAATTGTCTTTTCCTCCAGAGCCATCTTTCAGGCCCTAGATTTTTCCCCTTCTTATATAATTTAAGACAAAGGGAATGGTGCTACCCACTTTTAGGGTGAGTCTTTCAATTTCAACTAACCTAATTAAGAAAATCCTTCACAAGCATGTCCAGGGGTAAGTAGTATGGGAAGTCCTTCGGCCTGTGTGTTGATTTTCTTGGTTAATGAATAAAGAAATTGCCTTGGCCTAGTGATAGGGCAGAACTTAGGTAGGGAGGGAAGACAGAACTGAATTCTGAGAGAAGGAAAGAGTCATAGAGACACCATGGAGCCACCAGAGACAGATGCTGGGAATTTTACCTGGGAAGCCACTGCCACATGGCAATATACTGATTAATAGAAATGGGTTAAATAATATAAGAGTTAGCCAATAAGAAACTAAAGCTAATGAGCCAAGCATTGTTTTAATGAATATGGTTTCTGTGTGATTATTTCAGTTCTAGGCAGCCAGGACAAACAAGCAGGTTCTCCTCCTACAGGTTTGTAACCCTCCGGTCACAAACACTAACCTGTCAAGTCAGCATCAATATGAACCATTAGAGGAGCACAGAAGATCACAAATGCCTAAAGAATCATGAGCAAAAGAGCAGTTCAGAGGTTATCACAGTATTTGATTTTGTTACTAGGTAAAGTTTTCTACTGAGTTCATTACAATTAAAATGATTCAACCAAGATACAAAAACAACTTAGGCACCAGTTTATTCAGTAAGACAAAGTAAAGGGTAGTATACTCCAGAGAGATTTTGGAGTGGGTTGACCCCATATAGGGTAGATAGCAACCCATTGGCTACGTGGAGTTTTAAGAATTTTTTTAGCAAGACATTGGCATATAGCACAGCCCCTTTTAATTCCTAAATCAGATTTTCATTTTCTCTTTTAGAGTATTTTTTCTCATGATCCTTTAGAAGGTTCATAAAATGGTGACCATTGCTTATAGTATCTTATAATATTATAACATAATCTTATCATATCCCAGAAACATGAGTTTTTGGGACTGCATGAATGTTAACCTGGGTATTCCATTGCTGCAATAGGTCACAACCCCATAAATTCACTGCAATATTAGCTACATATGACCTCAGCTTTCCTTTATGTCCTTCTGTTCATACATATTGTTTCCCATGCGTGTTCTTTGACTATCTTAGGGTACTTTGTGACAGATGGTATTTCTGAGGAAATTACTGAACATGCAGTTGAAACTCTGTGTAAATCATTCCAGGGTCTGGCATGTACTGATTAGGCTAAATCTTGTCCTTGTACTTTCTTCCTCTGTGCAACAATTTCAATAAATTCCTCAATCTTTTCAATTCTTTTTACTACTGCCCTTTTAAAAGTCTGAATCTCCTGTCCTGTATTCTGTTCTAATGTCCTTACTGAGGATTCCGATGTATAAAACTTGTCCAGTAAAGATAATGTCCCATCTTTGGACATATCATAACTTTTCAACAGATTCTAATAGTTAAAGTCATGAGCACAAATTCTTTCAGATAATTTTGTCAAATTGATACTATCCCTGTCCATAGTATTGAACCATTTTTTAATGATATAATATTGAAAACAAAGCTAATTCCTAGAATCAAATAAAGGGATGTAGGAAAGACATGTAAGCCTTGCAGAATACCTTCCATGGTATAAGCAAAATAATTATTGAACTTTTGGATGTTATCAGTAATTTTTTGTAGTTTTTCAGATCTTACCTGTCATAAGGCATGAATTGGGTAGCTGTAATAATCACTATCGGCCAGCAGGTGTCACAGTTGCAGCCACATGGCCGAGAGACATTAGCAGCAGTGAACAGCATGTGTTGCTTACTTAGGTACTGAAAAAGATGCTTTCTTTAACAAATTAAGAGCAGTTATTAAGACAATCAAACAATTCCGAGAGTTGGGGTCCAGGATTAAGAGAAACCCAAAGTTTTCTGTCAGTGCGAGTTGCAGACTGTATGTATCACAGGGAACACAGGCAGCAGTAGTGTGGGCTGTCGTGTAATATGCAGAGAGGCAGCATGTGGGTTGCGAGCCAGGGAGTGTCTGAGGGCCTGCTAGAGCCACCGGCAAGAAAGTCAGTGCCCAAAGCTTCACCCGGCTAGTGAACTGACTCCAAAAAGTGTGGACTGGTTCCCATGTTTGGGCACCAGAAGATGACAGATGTTACAAAATAATCCCACACTAGTTTAGAATTATGTAAAATAAAGAGTTATTTATTTAGGGGAAACTCACAGATCACTGTTCTAGATCACAGTCCTCTGCAGGAATGGAAAACAGAAACAGAGTCTAGCAGCCAGAAGTGAACACTGGAAGCAAGAGAGAGAGTGCACAGTTTATAGCTACATTTATAGTATAAGCGACCATGCCCACATGGGCTAGTATCTTAAAGGCTATTGGCTGAAGGAGCTCCCGCAGCAAAGATCTCCTGAGCAAATTGAGAGCATTGGGACCATGGAGAGGGTTGAATGGGAGGGGAGATGAAGGGAGGGGATCAGAGAAAAATGTATAGCTCAATAAAATCAATAAAAAAGGAAAAAGGAAAAAGAAAAGAATATATATATATATAGTTTTTGAATTAAAATTAAAATATATTCCATTTTGTCATAAGGGCTTGGGGGATATTATAAGGTATTGGAAAACTACCAATTTATTCTAAATATAATTTGAAAATTTTTGCTAAAGGAAACCAATTCATCAATTCTGTATCTCTGTATTGACCTTAACTTCAGTTAAACAATAAAATAACACTTGAACTTTTATTCTCATCTTATGTTCCTATATTTGCTATATTTCTAGGTGTAATGTATGTGCTATTTTAAATTGCCTGCTTTATTTGTATAACATATGCATTAAATCTAGAAAGATACAAATATTTAAAAGGAGTTGATAGAAAAAAAATCGTTTCCAAAGTATGTGTAAATAATAACACATTCTCCAAAATCACTCTCCTTCTTCCTTTTGTACTCTGCAGCTCCTTTGTCTCTCAGGATAGAGCACTTGGATGATCAGAATACCTGAGTATCTATTTACTAAATGCTCTTACAAGGTTGCTATGGTGTCTCCTTTTATCACTAACAAATGTTAATGATATTGACACTCAGTTGGCTTGACTTTCCTTTTCTTAGTGCTGTCTTCTTCCTTAGGCAATTTGCTGTGTCATCTCATTATATTCATGGCTTGAAAGAGGAAAGTAAAACTTGAAGTGTTTTATTGATCTCCAAAGATGAGGTAATTCACTGCCAGGATAATTCAGCCCTATTAAAAAAAAAAAAGCCCAAACAAAATTTTCAACTATTCTTATGAGATTATGTGACAAGAAAAATTAAAATTTTAGTTTTTGTTTATTATTCCTACAACAATTTATTCAGGTCAAAGTCCAATTTTTAAAACTCATTTTGAATTCTTCTCTGCACACATATCTTTAAAGAGCCTTAAAAATATGCTCTTTTGTACAACGCTAGTAATTGCTGCTAATTGTCCTAAATGATGGTATACATTTGATTCACTTTCTTCATTATATCACTTGCCATCTGACCAACGTCAGGATTTTTAATTTTAATTTGCATACTAAATATATTCTTAAAGATTATGCCCTAGGGCCGTGAAGAGAAGTACTTTTGAGATGAGATATCACTTAATTGTGGAATTGAACAGAAAGTAATGAAACAACAAAGGGAATCATGCATATTCCAAATTACCCAGGGAACTCAATTACAGTTTTGTTTCACAAACATGAAGATGAAAATTTATTGTACAGATTAGCAGCTCTTGAATGAAATAGCACATGTGTTTATTAACTTTGTTTGGAAGAGATCATCAGGAAATACATGATTAGTTGTGATCTCATCCTTCCATAATACTGTAAATATTTCCCCATAAATAGGTGCTTATGTAGAGAGATAGTTTTATGTTTTAGAGATTAATAGAAATAGCCTTTTGAGTAGCTACTAGCTGCTAATAGCCAACACAGGGAACTTCACACACTTCTCATTTTAGTTTTATACAAATGTTTTCCCTTATCTCCTATGGTGTACTATTCAAAACTGTTTAATAAGGCTGTAAAGATAAGTAAAGAGCATGTTTTGCAAGCATGCAGGACTGAGCTGAATCTTCCAGAATTCAAGTAAAAAAGTCAGGCACACATTTAAATGCTGGAAAGGAAGAGACAAGTGATCTTTTGGGCTCGTTGGTCAGCCAGCCTACCCTGGTGCTCTCCAGGACCGTGAGAAACCCTGGTTTGAAAAGTGAAGTGAATGACAACACCCAGGATTATCTCCTGTCCTCCACATGCACACACACAAATGCACAATGCACACACGTACAACCCATCCACCTACACAGACAAACAGAAAGTACATATCACATAAAACTTCTTAAATCTTGATAGTAATCACATGGTAAAGAGCAAGTGGTTTTTTATTTTTCCCTATTTTATTGATAAGGAAACTGACAAAGCTAGCTGAAATTCAGTTTCAAGAATTGTATTATGTTCTTAATTGTGATACTTAATGAAAATCACCATGGATTCACATTATTTAAAAATGTCTGATATGAGTTTAGCTAGATCATTCATGGACTAATTTGGAAATAGCACCTATATAACATTTGGACTAAACAAGACTAAATCTAATTTTGCTGAAAAGAAATGTATGTACATAAAGGTATGGTGTGTTACTAAATGTCCAACAACAGGTCAGATCTTGGTGAAAGGAGTAGCTTGACAC